>NC_079192.1:138839223-139155473 GCF_029499605.1 Hyla sarda
ACATCCATGCCGCACCTGTAGATATACTAAGACTGTCAATTCATTTTCAAATTTGTCAGGTGACAGAAACTTCAAAATTAATCCATTTCTTAATTGTTGTTCTACAAACTTAATCTATGTTATTGAATGCACCCAATCTAAATTATAATATGTAGGATGCACGAAACGTAAATTTTAAACAAGAATTTTGGAATATCTCAAGAACATAGGCAATGTTTCTAGACGTACTCAATCTGCTGCATCCTCAAATTTTGCTAACATACATGGAGGCTTTGATACCATGTTCACAGCATATGCTATTGAAAAAATTCATATGCATGCTCGTGGAGGTGATTAGCACAGAAAACTTCTGAATCGAGAGGCCTTCTGGCAATTTATCCTCAATACTGGGGAACCTTTTGGTCTCAATATTCGGAAGGAATTGTTTTTACATTACTGAGTACTATATTTACCTCCAGGCCCTCTAGTATTGAAGTTGCATACACACATCTTTTTGTATTTTTTTTTTTGTCTTTTGTTCTCTCCATGTTGTCGTTCTAGTGGATGGTGTGACATAGATGCTTTCTGTCCTTTCTATTGTTTGCATGGAATGCTTTCGGTTACACTATAACACAGCCTCACATTTAGAGAGCTACAGACCTACATCAGTAACATATTCTAACATATCCATCGGTGGTTGTTATATATTTCCATAATATTATTGATAGTTGGTATTATTAGTTGGTATTATTTTGTATCTCATACCAGGTCTTACTGATTTAGCATTGTATGATATTTTGCATTGTATTACATTTGCTCGGTTTGAGTGTCTGTTTTTCTTTGTATACCAAACCCAGTGTTAATGAGCACCTATACATATCTTGTATTCAGTGGCGGTTTCTTCCGCCGGTGCTCTCATTCACACTATGTAGTTTGGTCTCATTGGTCGTACCACACCAGTTGATCACATGGTCTTAATTTACGGATTTTATTTCACCTCTGTGCAATTGTGGTTGCCTATATAAGCAGACCTTGTGCATTTTTAATGTTATCTGTGACAAAGAACAGATTGCCGTTCGAAAAGCGTCCAGAATTCTCTTCACCATCTACTATGATGTATTGATTTTATACAAATAAAACTGGATTTTGCATCATTCTGCTGGATCACTTTCATCTTGTTTGCTGACGTTACGCACCTGGTTCGGGCGGATCTGTGCAGAGTGTTGGGGAGGTAAGCTGACATTTATCTGCTTTGCTGAAGATTAAACCCTATAAATGTCCTCTGTTGAAACCTCAGGTACACTACCTAGGTCATGTCGTCAGCTCGAAAGGAGTTTAACCTGATCCGGGAAAGGTGGACGTTGTCAAGGACTGGCCTACCCCGCGCACAGTGAAGGACATTAAGAGCTTCCTGGGATTTGCCAGCTACTACCGCCGCTTCATTCCCCACTTCGCTCAGATTGCTGAACCCCTTACAGCTCTCCTCAGGGGTACCGCGAAGGAAAACTATAATGGAAGACTACCTGTCAAGTGGGCCGAAGAGCAAGAGACAGCGTTCCGAGCCTTTAAGCATTTGCTGACCAAACCACCTATCCTGGCGTATCCGAATTATAGTCAACCCTTCCGGCTATATACCGATGCCAGTTTTGAGAGTCTGGGCGCCGTCCTGTCTCAAGTCCAGAAGGGCAAAGTGCGGGTGATAGCCTATGCCAGCCGAAATCTGTGAGGAGTGGAGAAGAACGACTCAAACTACAGTTCCTTCAAGTTGGAGCTACTAGCCTTGGTCTGGGCCGTGACCGAAAAATTTAGGACTATCTGGCTGCCTCGCCTTTTACTGTCTACACAGACCACAATCCATTGGCCCATCTAAATGCTACCAAATTGGGGACAATTGAGCAGCATTGGGCCTCCAGATAGGCCAACTTCAACTTCAGCATCAAGTATTGAAGTGGCAAGTCAAACATGAATGCAGATGTATTGTCTCGGATGACTCCCACCGAAGAACCACCTGTCAAAGACGAGTGGGAAGACGTGGAGATGCCCCCATTTTATCAGAGGTTTGTGAGTCAGAGTTTCCTGACTACGCGAGATAACAGTGAACCCAGGTCCGAAAGGGTTCAGGAAGACCTCTACACGTGGAAGACGAAAGTCGAGTCATGGGGGATCTGTTGGACTACCTGTTAATGAAAAAGGTGCCAACCTGTCTACGCCAGGCCCAGTGTGACTACGAGTTGAAAAGACTGTGGTGACAGAGGAAACGACTGTTTGTGCACAAGGGACTGTTGTACAGGAATTCTTTGTATCCAGTCTCTAGTGAGCGACTTAATCAGATTCTGGTTCCCCCTAGAGCTGCTGCAATGGTCCTCAATGCCTACCATGATCAGTCGGGACACTTTGGAGTCCAGAAGACCGAGTCCACTGTCAGACAAAGGTTTTATTGGATTGGGATGAGGAGTGATGTCGAGAAGGATGTGGTGCTGTGAGTGTGCCGTGTGCAACATCACCAAGAACCTACACAAGGATGCAAGAGCACCCCTCCATCCCATTCAAAGTGAAAGGCCTAATCAGCTGGTCACGCTAGACCATGTCAAATTGTCTCCTACCCGGTCTGGGTACACTCACGCTCTCACCATGGTGGATCACTACTCCAAGTGGGTAGTAGTGTTGCTCGCAAATATTCGCAATTCGAATTTTATTCGCGAATATCGCATATTCGCGAATTCGCAAATATTCGCGAATATAGCGCTATATATTCGTAATTACAAATATTGTTTTTTTTTTTTTTTTTTTCACTGTACACATCACAGTGATCATCCCTCTCTGCTTCCAGCTTATGTGGTGTAAGAAGGCTCTAATACTACTGTGTGAGACCGGTGTGCGAATTTTCGCATATACGAAAATTTGCAGATGCTAATTTTCGCATATGCGAATTTTCGATTATGCTAACTTTTGTATATGCGAATTTTCGCATATGTAATTTTCGCACACGCGAATATTCGCATATGCGAAAATAAAACGAGAACATTACGAATATGCGAATATTCGCGAATATGACGAATATTCGTCCATATATTCGCGAATATTCGCGAATTCGAATATGGCCTATGCCGCTTAACACTAGTGGGTAGTAGTCGTGCCTGTCAAAGACCTCACGGCCAAAACAGCGGCCCAAATGTTCTACTCTAACTGGGTGCAGACCCTGGGATGTCCAGAGTCTGTCCTCACAGATCAGGGAACAGCCTTGGAACCCCAACTGTTCCAAGAATTGTGTCGGTTCCATGACTGCAAGAAACTCCGGACTACAGCTTACCACCCCCAGGGGAATGGATTATGTGAGCGCATCAATCAAGTCTTCATCCACATGCTGTGAGCAGCATCTGTGTCCAAGCATGAAGAGTGGCCCCGGCTGTCGCAAGAATTATTGGAGATCTATAACAATACCATTCATTGCTCCACTGGGTACACCCCGTTGTTCCTGATGATGGGTCAACATGAGCAACTCCCAAAAGATTGGGCATTTGGACTGCAAGGGCCTTTTTACAACTCTTTGCAGGCTTCACAAAACTGGGTCTCAGACCATCAGAGGAGAATCCAAGAGGTTAAGGTGATTGTTAGTAAAAGAATGGGTGAGGCTCAGGAAAGACAGCACGGAGACAATAACAGTCACGCCTCTGCTATGCCTCTACAATTGGGAGACAAAGTGTGGCTGCGAAAGTTCTCAAGGACACTTAAGTTGGACTCCATTTGGGAAACAGAATCCTACACTATCACCGCAGTGCCCTATCCAGACTCCGATGTCTATGAGATTCAGAAGACTGGTTATAAACCACAGGTGGTACATTGAAATCGTATAAAATTGTACCTAAGAGAAGACCTGCCTGAACCACCTGCACCTCTTCCAACAGCTGCTAGACCCGTGATGGAGTATGTACCTGGATAGGGGATCCACCCATCCATGGATGTCCCTATGTTCTCCCCTAGTTAGCCTGCAGTCTTCTGTGCTATGCCGTCCCAAGAGTGGGTACAACCATCCCAAGTGTCTCCACCGGCTCCGGTTCTGACTCCTGTGGCATCAGCTCATACTCCGGTCCCAGTTACTCCCAGGTCCACGTGGAGCCAGATAGTTTAGGACCTATTTCAGTTCCGGAGTTCAGTCTGCAAGAGTGTCCTGCTACTCCAGAAGCACCTATAGATCCTGAAGCAGAGAATGTCCCTGCGTCCCAAGAGGTGGTGTTGCGTTGATCCCAAAGGATAACTGCCAGACAGATATCTAGACTGACCTAAATAGTGTACACACCTAAGTTCAGTACACATAAGTATCAATCACAAAAGTCATGTACTGTACATCAGTCACAAACTTCAGTCAAATATACATTAGGGGCTGTAGCATTCCTATATCAGTCCACACCACTGTTAGTCACTAAAATGTCATATAACTAATGTTATTTCTTCTTGTCTTTGCATTCCCAGGGTATCCCTATAACTAACTAAATGCACGTACAATAGTAATAGAATGTCAAATAGTAATAGAATGTCAAATATTATCTAGAGTAAAGTGTTCTAGGGGTAAGTGTGTAATGCCGATAGACCCTAGTAGCCAAGGCATTGGGCAGAAAGCCTCTGGCAACCCAATCTGCAACCAGTGTCTAACAGCAAAAATAAACCGTGGTATAATGTCAAATTGTATGTATAAGCATTGCCGTCACCATGCACACCAAGTCTAATAGTCAGTCAAATGTCAGTCATAGAGATATCATACATGTCACAGTACTCATAAAGTGTGATGTTATAGTCATAATAGAATGTCAGATATAGTCCAGTGTCAGTCAGAAATGTATAGTTAGCTATGTCTGTTATATGCACAGTCCATAGTCATGACTACTACTAAAAAAAAAGAACAATGTCACAAGTATAAGTCATGTTGTTATAGTCATAGGTATATTCATAAGATAATGAATCCTTATCTCAAGGAAGTCCTAGAGTTATTCTGTTCATCAGATTTTCAGAGCATGTATGGAAATTATATACAGAGACTCTTATCACCAGTTCATCAGTTTTCATATTCCTTTCATCAGCCTGGAATTGGACGTTGTATGTAATGCTTCAGGACTGCACATGGCCCAGTGGCCATATTGCTCCTCTCCCTTAGGGGACAGATGTTAAGGGCGACTTATATTTAGTAAGGCGGTTTGTCGTGTCCTGGTACAGAACATGGTTCTGTACAGTCCTAAAGTCCCCTCGTAGAGTCCCTCAAGTCCACAGGGCTCTCCTGCAGGGTCCCCCTAGGTAATTATTATGATTATTATTGTATATTACTCGTGTACATTTATTATAAGTACTGTACAGTGAATATAAACTATGTATAAATGTTATTAGGATTGCTGTATTAGTAGACATTATACGTTCCTCTTACCCAGACCCTGGGAAGTACATAGGGGTGTCATGTTTTGATACTAGACTTTTCCCTCTCCCTACTTTTAGGGTATTTTTGTCTGTGTCATCGGTATTAACCTCTTAAGGATGCAGGGTGTACAGGTACGCTCTCGTTCCCTGGTACTTAAGGACGCAGGGCATACCTGTACACTCTGACGCTTTAAGTGGCATTGAAGCGAGCTCAGGGCAGTAAGTGTAAGCTACCATCAGTAGCCGCCGCTGCCCCTTATTTAACCCTTTAGAAGCCGTGATCAATACCGATCATGGCGTCTAAAGTGAAAGTAAAAATCTGAGGTAGCTCAGAGGAGCTTACCGAACCCCCGAGACATGAAGACAGAGTGCCAGTGTGTGTTAGTTCTATATGCAGAGTTAGCAGTGTGTGGTAGTACTATATTCAAAGGGCACAGTGTATATATAGTAGTATTATATTCTGAGGCCACAGTGTGTGGTAGTATTTACCAGCTGCATTGAATGACGTTGGTGCACTGAGGTTGATGTCAGGACGGAAGATACAGTGCCAGTGTGTGTAACTTTTATCTGCAGTGGGTGATTATTCAGTATTATATTCGGAGGGGGCAGTGTTTGGCTGTATTATATTCAGAGGGTGCAGTGTCTGGCAGTATTATATTTAGAAGGTGCAGTGTCTGGCAGTATTATATTCAGAGGGTGCAGTGTGTGGCCGTATTATATTCAGAGGGTGCAGTGTGTGGCCGTATTATATTCAGAGGGTGCAGTGTGTGGCAGTACTCACTTGTTTATTTACTTAGGTTGTAAAACATAGATAACTTTTTTATTTTATCTATGCTATATATTGAACACTACAGTGACATTTAAAAAAAACTCTTCATTCGTCCATAGAAAATGCCTATGGGTGGTGCATATCAGTATGGGTGGGGAACATTGTCATGGGTGTGGCATACCTTGTAGGGGTTTATTGTTACCCCACTGGGTAGGGGATAACCATCTGATGGCAGAGGAGATAGGGAGACTTGACTGCAGGGGCCCTCATGGTTTCCAGAAGGGGGAACAGAGTCACCCTTAACAACAGGGAACTGAGTCACCCCTGAGACGGGGGCATCAGTCGCACATGTGCACTGTCGCTCCATTCATTCTCAATGGGAAATTCCGAAGTTAATTGAGAACAGCATAGAGCATTGTACTTAGACCCCCTTTTCTTCATCCCGAGCATGCCTTCATTCTTTTTGGTCCATAGCTTAGCCTTTTTTCACATTTTCTTTTAACCAGCATTGAACCAGATTTTCTCCAAACCATGGCCCCTATCACAAAAACTAGTGGTAGGCTGTGTTGCAGATCTTAGCATGGACTGAGCTTTGATCCTGTGAGGAATGGTATCAGCTGCATACAGAGTCTGTCCTATATTGCATTTTATTTCTTTGGACAAAGCTATGCAAAGAAGAGTCCAATACTTCAAGCACACTGCCTTAACAAAGGGAGTCCCAGCAAAACGGGGTAGGGTAGTCACAAATCAGAATGAGAGGTGCTCATTGAAGAGGTATTTGTGGTAGCCCAGTACAGGATGGTGTTGCCCCGTACCTTTCCTGCCCTGCCAGGCAGTGTCCCTCAGTTTCCCAGGGCCCCCTGTAGTTGTTTCAACATTTGTATATATGTTGTATATTAAAAGATGTGTTATGCCTTTAATAAAATGTACCATGTGATTGTTACCCAGGAGGTACCAGTGATCAGCCAACCCCAAATGTGACCTATGGGCTCCCTGCTAGTCTCCCCCATAAAAGCCCTGGATGGAGCTAGCTTCTCTCTCTTTTCTCTCTTGCTTCCTGCTGAGGTCCAGTAAAGTTGTGCCTAGTGTGTGTGTGCAGAGTAGTGGAGGCCTCAAGTCAAGTCCTGCAGCCACAAGCCAAGTGCAAGTAAGATAAAGTCACCGTCCTGTCAGTCACAAGTCAGTCAAGTCAAGACATATGTCTACCCAGCGTGGCTTGCACTAAATTCTCCTGTCCAACTATAAGTCCCAGCAAGCCTATGAGGCCTCTGTTTCACTGGTCACCTCTTTGGGCCCTGGCTGTACTGCAAAGACTGTTAAAACTGTCTACCCCCAGTAAAGCTATCGTTGTCCATAACTTGGCGTCGGTGTCTTCATTGCCCCCGTGCCTAGCCCAGGATCCAAAGGTATACCTTTGGGTGGTTAAGGCTAAACTACGCCCTGGCATCATGAACACAAGGGTTTAATATCATCTGCCCCTAGGGTAACAACATCTGCCCAGCACCTCACACCCTGCAATACCACTTGGCATCATGACAGGATACGGGTGTGTGCCTTATGCCACAAGTCCTCCTCCCTAGTCTGAACTGTGTCCAGTATTGTCTGCAAAAATCGCATGCCTATGCGAATAAAGTTTGTGCCAGAAAGTGTACGGGACTTTGTCACTGGAAAGTGTTTTACCCGAGGTGCTTGTGAAATAGAGGGGGAGGTGAAGAAAAGACTGTTGTTTGCCACTGTGGAGTATGCAGAGTCGGTACCTGAAAAGGTTAATTTGGTCCGGTGTTTTCTGCACGCGAGAGCAGTCGCAGCTCTGCCCCCGTCAGTCCCCAGCGGTGACGCCTTTTCAGTACAGCGAGGAGGAACCAAAGAGCCGGCCTGTGTTGCACAGGGGAAGACTTTGCAGACCGAACCAAAACAGGATGTTCACTGGGCGCAGCCATATTGGATGTTCCGGCAGCTGCGCCAAGCTCCGCTGTTTTCTATCAAGCACCCATTGTAGCACAGACTCTGCAAACACCAATGATTATCAGCATTAAGTCTCCGGTGCCGGTAGCTTTCAGCATTAACCCACTAGTGTCCATAAGTCTGGCCGCAAACAAATTACTACCGGGTTCCTGCAAAATAGAGGGGGAGCATCCATTACAGTACCCCCACCTGCCAAATCCAAGCCACTGCAGCACTTCAGCAATTTTCTTAAAGGGGAAAGCCCCTTATTCTTCTTAAAGCGACAGCGCACTCAAAATCCAACCAGATGTCAGAACCCAGCTCTCCGGATCAACTGGGCAACAGTGCCCCCCCCCCCCCCCCCCTGTCTCCAGTAGCGGGATCATCACCTGCCCCAGCGGACAGAATGTTGGCAGTTTTGCCTGCAGTCCGCATCAACAACCCTTGTGTTCCAGAGTCTGCACTGGTGTTCATGGGGAACCCTGTCCTCCCTATCTACAATGGAGACCCCTTCACCCTGAGAAATTTCAAAGAAAGGATCCAGAGTTTGTTTGTCTTTTACTCTTTGCCTCCTAATCAACAGGTGCAATTGCTCACAGGACAACTACAAGGACCAGCATTAGAGGAAGTCCGCACCTGGCCAGCCTCCGAGAAGGCAACTGTAAAGCTAATCTTTGAAAGACTGTACCGGGTATTTGAGTCACATTCTCCATCAGAGGTACGTCTCCGGCTGTATGAAAGGTGACAGAAGCCAGGTGAGACCTTGAGAGCATATGCAGAAGAACCCCCTGTCGAAGACATGTGCGAAGACGTGCAGATGCCCCCATTTTATCAACGGTTCATGAACTAAAATGTTGTGACCGCCCTCTGGGACGCTGGCCCAGGTTCATTATGAGCTGAAACATCTGTGGCGACAGAGGAAGCGACTGTTTGTACACAAGGGACCATTGGATCCAGTCTCTGGTGATCGACTTAATCAGATTCTGGTTCCCTGAAGAGATGCGGCGATGGTCCTCAATGCATACCATTATCAGTCGGGACACTTTGGAGTTCACAAGTAGTGTTGCTCGCGAATATTCGCAATGCGAATTTTATTCGCGAATATTTGCAAATATAGCACTATATATTCGTAATTATGAATATTCATTATTATAATACAAAGCAACATTGAGAAATGGTGCAGTGAATGTGCAGTCTGTAACGTCACCAAGAATGTGTACAAGGACGCCAGAGCACCCCTCCATTCTATCCAGAGTTAAAGGCCTAACCAGTTGGTCTTGCTGGACCATGTCAAGTTGTCTCCTACCCAGTTCGGGTACACTTATGCTTACACCATGGTGGATCACTACTCCAAATGGGTTGTCGTTGAACCCTTTAAAGATCTCATAGCCAAGACAGCGGCCCAGATGTTCTACTCCAAATGGGTGCAAACCCTTGGTTTCTAGAGTCTATCCTAACGGACCGTTTAACGGCCTTCGAGGCCCAACCCTTAAAAGAGCTGTGTCAATTCCATTCCAGCAAGAAACTCCGGACTACTGCTTACCACCCCAAGGGAAACGGGCTCTGTGAACGCATTAATCATGTCTTTATCCACATGTTGCGAGCAGCCTCTGTGTCAAGACAGGAAGACTGTCCCCGACTGTTGCCCGAACTTTTGGAGATCTATAATAAAACAGTCCATTGTTCTATAGGGTACACCCCTTTCTACTTGATGATGGGGCGACATGGGCAGCTGCCTAAAGATGGGACTTTTAGACTCCAGGCCCAATTCAATAACTCTCCGCAAGCCTCCCTAGAATGGGTCTCAGACCACTAGAGAAGAACCCATGAAGCCAAGGAAATAGCAAAACAATGGGGGAGGCTCAACAAAGACAGCAACAGGACTACAACTGTCATGCCTCTGCCAAACCACTTCAATTGGCTGCTAAAGTGTGGCTGTGAAAATTTCCAAGAACCCATAAATTAGACTCTATCTGGGAGATGGAACCGTACACGGTGACGGCCATACCCTATCCAGACTCTGACTTGTATGAAGTATAAAATCCTGGGTATGATCCACAAGTTGTTCATCGCAACCAAATCAAACTATGTCTAAAAGAAGATATGCCAGTGCTCCCAGCACCATCTCCTCCACCTACAAGAGAGTACGTCCCAGGCGAGGGGATTCATCCATCTATGGACTTCCCTATATTTTCCCCAAGTCAGCCTGCGGTCTTCTGTGTCTCACCAGCCTCAGGGTTGGTTCTACCAACATTAATTACTACTCCAGCTCCTGTCCTGTCACCATTGGCTCCAGTCTATAAACCAGTTTGCAGAGCTCCAAATCTGTCCCCAGTCTCTCCAGCATTACAGTGAGTGACTCTGAGCACTGCCAGTCCGGACCCTGTACCAACTCTTGAATTTGCTGAAGAAGACCCAGTTTCAGCTGTGCCAAGAGCTCCAGAAGACACCGGTGCTCCAGACTCTCCAGAAGTGGTGTTGCGTAGGTTCCAACGGTCAACCCAAGGACAACTCCCAGCAAGGTACAAAGATTAATTTGGTCTCAGTATCCACCCAAGAAAAGTGCAGTTCTGCCAATAACCGGCAAAATCACAGCAAGGCTTCATCAAAATGGTGGGGAAAAGCCAGGTGAGTACAACTACTCCTTTCTTAATTTTTTTTAGCCCTACCTGAGTGTGTTTTCTTATGAAAATAATAATAGACAGGCCAGCTGAGAGAGATGGTGAGGCCCCTCCACACTTCTGAATCAAAGCTGAAATTCAGCTTATCCTCTCTCAGTTTAATCTGCCGCTCTTTTTAGAGTTGTGCACAATTTTTCTGAGCTGAATTGGTGCAGTGAAAATTCAGTGTTAAAATATTGTTCTGGTCAGAAATAAAGTAGTACTGTGCTCCTTGACCATTTGGATACCAGACCAGACAGTACCAGCAAGAGAAGAGAGTGAAAATGGCTGCCAAATAAAAAATAGGCGGAGATTGAATGTTTTATGGGCTAGTACCAACTCCAGAGGGCTGTTTTAATACATTTCTGCTGTATTTCCGCAACTATTCTGCTCACACAACAGATTTTGGACAGAAATACAAGTTCCCATTGGGGATATTTATCAAAATCTGTCCAGAGGAAAAGTTGCCCATTTGCCCATAGCAACCAATCAGCTTGCTTCTTTCATTTTTAACAAGGTCTCTCCAAAATGAAAGAAGCGATCTGATTGGTTGCTATGGAAAACTTGGCAACTTTTCCTTTGCACCGGTTTTGAAAAATCTCCCCCATTGACTTTTATGAGATTCTGCTGCTGAATTCCACCCAAAGAATAAACATGTTCATTCTCCAATTCTGCCAATTAAATATGGCAACGAAACTTCAGCAGTGTGCACAGAGCAGTGGAATCTCATTGAAAACATAGGACCTTGCTGCAAGCAGAATTCCACAGCTGAATTCCACCCGGTGAATGTATAATTAAAGCAAACACCGCTGGCACCTCTGTCATTAGGACTGCCATCTCCATGTAAAGCAATGCAGTCCTGGTGGAATTGTGCCCAAAGAATTTTTGAGCGGACCTACTTTTCACTGAAAACAATGGGACCCTGCTGCAGTTGAAAATCTGCAATGGAATTTCACAGTGTGAACATATCTTAGGGTTCCATTCAGTACTGGAGGCTGCAGCCTCATGCATCTGTTTGAAGAATATAGTTTATTTCAGCTATATGTATAGCCTAAAGGTCATCTGCACACAGCACAGCTGGGACCAGTTCACACTCTAAATGATGGGGGAGATTTATCAAAACCTGTGCAGAGGAAAAGTTGACAAGTTTCCCATAGCAACCAATAAGATAATGCTGCATTATAGCAGTATAATGTACCATTTAGCTCTACTACACTATTTCATCATGACACATGCTAAGACGTGTAGTTTCTCTGTACACTGTGCAAGAAACCTTATGGGGGGGATTTATCAAACCCTGTGCAAAGGAGAAGTTGCCCAGTTGCCCATAGCAACCAATCAGATTGCTATTGCTTATTTTTCAGAGGCCTTGTTAAAAATTAAAGAAGGGATGCAGTTTCTGGTGGACTATTTAGAGTTTCCCTTTGTCCTATCCTCTCTAGTTTGTTTATTGGGTTTAATTAATGATCTAGAGTCAGGCCCCCAAAGGTGCCTCCTCATACGGTTTTGCTATTTTGTGCTCGCAAGGTAGTGATTATGGCATGGAAGGATACTTATCCTCCTCCCATGTCCCATTGGTTTAATTTAGTTAATATTTTCCATTATAATGAACCCTTTATATGAATCGTAAATGGCCAAAAAATTTGATAATGTCTGGATGCCTTGGTTTATATTAGGGGAGTCAGTTGTCCCTTCTGAGTGTGTGAGCTCTCCTCAGTAAATTTGTATGACCCTTTATCCCCGAGTGGTGACGTGGGGTTCCCGTTGGTGAGTGTGTGTGAGTGTGTGTCGGTTGTTGTTGTGTAGATAGAGGAGAAAAAGAGAAGGAGAGGATAGCACCTCGCGTAATTCAGTGGGATAATCCCAAGCCATGAATCCCAATATCATTGGTACTCACCTGGGGTATATCTTGGTATATGCATATCACCCTTCCGTTTGGGGTCACATGCTCTCGGGCTGCAGCCTGCATGATTCGACCGAGTACTCGATAAGAGGTCGGCAAGAGACTTGTAATGGGTGCAAAAAGTAAAAGTGGTCTGCTTTGGTACTGCCTTTTAGAGATCGAGATGTGGGTTCAATCTTTCTTTATATAAATTCTCATTTAGGCTGGGTCCACACTACGTTTTGTCCCATACGGGAGCGCATACGGCAGGGGGGAGCTAAAAGCTCGCGCTCCCGCATGTTACCGTATGCGCTCCCGTATGTAATTCACTTCAATGAGCCGACCGGAGTGAAACGTTCGGTCCGGTCGGCTCATTTTTGCGCCGTATGCGCTTTTACAACCGGACCTAAAACCGTGGTTGACCACAGTTTTAGGTCCGGTTGTAAAAGCGCATACGGCGCAAAAATGAGCCGACCGGACCGAACGTTTCACTCCGGTCGGCTCATTGAAGTGAATGGCATACGGGAGCGCATACGGTCACATACGGGAGCGCAAGCTTTTAGCTCGCCCCTGCCGTATGCGCTCCCGTATGGGACAAAACGTAGTGTGGACCCAGCCTTATTGTAACATAAATTGAGATATCAGACATGCAAAGCGCGATTCAGAGGTAAGTTCCCCCTTTTTCAATTGCAAAATGTAAGGTGCATACAGTGAGATGCCATATATCAATGGTAAAAAGGCGCTAAAATCAGTCCAGCTTCAGCCCACATACTGTAGGGGTGTGACAAATAAACCTATGGATCATGTTAAAAATGAATATCAGAATCTCATAAAAACATAGTAAAAAAACATACAGTACAATGTAATTAAAACCCCACAAAGAAAGATGTATGGAGTATGTTGGTTTATGTAGTCTTTTAAGGCGTAAATGTATTGCGGCGTGATATCTCACAGATCGGGGCTGGGCTATTTATTATCCAAGATGAGGCTTGGAGTCGGATGTGTACATCGCATTTCAGATGGATACGCTCATTCATTCTTAAATTTCAATAGCCAATCCGCATGTAGCCGGCTGTGACGTCACTTCTTCTGGCGGCCAATAGAGACTGTTCCAAGCTGAATATGTGTAAGTCGGGGTTCCCGCTGTTCTCTTCATATGTCCGGAAGCCAATCAGTGTGTAGCTTTGAAAAAGGCGACCAATCAGCGATGTTTTAATTATATCTGTGGGAAATAGACACGACCAATGGTAAGGGCGCCGATGTGTATTGAGTTTTTCTACTTCTTATGGGGCGCGTAGTTTAAACTGTGCAGAGGAGAGCTATTTGACCAATCAGATCAATGCTGGAGTTACAGCTCTTTTTTTGTTTTTTTGATGATGATGGTCTCGTATGTATATGCTGTTCAATCGGATTGTTCCAAACCGGGTTCATAGTTTTTCACTTCTTTTGTCCTACAATCTTCAGGGAGACCAGAGGATGATAGTTTATCCCCATTTTGGTAAGTTATATTGTGTGCTCAATATAGTCATTCAAACCCAGTGGATTTAGTGTCTTCAGTTTAAAAATCCAAAAGTTCTCCCTTCTGCATAACTTAGTATAGGGGCGGTGGCTTGCAACAGAGATATGTTTAATTGGCAAGATGAAAAAATCGGAAAAATTGCATTAGTGTTTCAGTGCGGCATGACGGGAGACGCTGTGTTGTTGGTAACCTTTTTTTTTTCATTTGATCGATGCTTATTGAGTCTCGTGCTTAGCATCTACGTCGTTCTCCCGACATATTGAGTGCCGCAAATACATTCTAGTAAATAAATCACATATTCAGTTTGACACGTCACTAGAGTTTTGATTTTGTATGTTTCCCCTGTAGTTTTAGAGGTGAACTCATCGGTTCTTTATACTCAAACAGCATTTACAATGAGATGTACAGCATCGAAAAGAGCCTGTGATTGTATTGGTTGTTATGGTGGATTTTTTTTTATATTTTTCAATTTGCTTGGTGCTAACATATTTTTCAAAGATTGTTTTTTTTCTGAAGATTATCTGTGAGCGTGTTGATGAAATATCTTGTTCTTCAAAATCTTTGCTTTTCGTACAATTCTGGCAGATTCTTTTATATTACCCAAAAGGGATGTTCTCAGTCCATTTGTCCAACTGGCAGCTCTTGAAGTCTAGATAACTGTTCCCGTCCACAGCTTTGAAAAAAGTGTTTGTCTTGATGTGTCCCTGGATGTCATGCGAGATTATGATATCGAGCAATTCGGCATTATTATCGCAATGTGTGTGTGTGTAAAATGGACATTGCAAGGATTCTGGTTTAAGGAGGAAATTAATTGAGTCAGCTTGATTGAATTGCTATCCCATATGATAAATATATCATCAATATATCTTTTAAATACAATGCAATGTTTGAATAAGGGGTTCTGATAAATATATTGCTCCTCAAATGCCCCCATGAACAAATTTGCTAGACTGGGTGTGAATCTCGTCCCCATCGCTGTTCCACAGTGCTGTTGGTACATAGTACAGTTGAATTGAAAATACTTGTGCTCAAGTATAAATTTAATTGCTTCTAATATGAATTTTCGTTGTTCGGCAGGCATGTGTTGGTCGCGGTCCAGGTATTGGGATACTGCAGAAATTCCTTGATCATGTTGAATGATAGTGTATAATGACGTGATATCCATAGTAAGGAAGGAAAACTGCTCTTCCCACTTTATGTCGATAATGGAATTAATGAAATCACTGGTGTCACAGGTGTAAGATGGTAGTTTACAGACATATTTCTGGAGATGAAGATCTATGTATTGTGACAGATTGGATGTGAGAGAATTAATGCTGGAGATGATAGGACAGCCGGGTGGATTAGTGAGATGTTTATGAATTTTGGGTAGGTGATAAAATATGGGGACATCTGGTTTGGATATTTTTATAATGTGAAAGTTTCACAAAAAAAGAATAAGAAAACTACGGATCACCCCAATCTCAACCCCCAACAAAAGAAGGCACTGAGAAATCTGGCCGAAGACACCTCCATTACTATTAAATCGGCGGGCAAGGGAGGTGGGATTGTGATTCAAGACAGAGAAGAATATATCGCAAATCGCACAGGCTTCTATGTTTTATGTTACTCTGGATAAAAATCCAGCTCTCATTTATGCAAAAGAAATGACTATTCTTTTGGAGACTGGATTAAAAGACAGAATAATAAGCAAACATATTTTATCACCTACCAAAAATTCATAAACATCTCACTAATCCACCCGGCCGTCCTATCATCTCCGGCATTAATTCTCTCACATCCAATCTGTCACAATATATGGATCTTCATCTCCAGAAATATGTCTGTAAACTACCATCTTACACCCGTGATGCCAATTCCATTATCAACATAAAATGGGAAGAGCATTTTCCTTCCTTACTATGGATATCACATCATTATACGCTATCATTCAACATGATCAAGGAATTTCTGCAGTATCCCAATACCTGGACCGCGACCAACAAATGCATGCCGAACAACGGAAATTCATATTAGAAGCAATTAATATGGAACAGCGATGGGGATGAGATTTGCACCCAGTCTAGCAAATTTGTTCATGGGGGCAGTTGAGGAGCAATATATTTATCAGAACCCCTTATTCAAACATTGCATTGTATTTAAAAGATACATTGATGATATTTATCATATGGGATAGCAATTCAATCGAGCTGACTAAATTCATTTCCTCCTTAAGCCAGAATCCTTGCAATGTCCATTTTACACACACAGACATTGCGATAATAATGCCAAATTTCTCGATGTCATAATCTCGCATGACATTCAGTCCCTGTGTCTGTGATCCAGGGACACATCAAGACAAATACTTTTTTCAAAGCTGTGGACGGGAACAGTTATCTAGACTTCAAAAGCTGCCACTTGGACAAATGGACTAAGAACATCCCTTTTGGGCAATGTAAAAGAATCCTCTGGAATTGTACGACAAGGGCATCCATGTCACTCACCTCTGCGGCCACCGCAGCCAGACTGACAGGTCTGTGAGAGAGATCTCCAATGTTTTCCCTCCTCCTCCCTTTGTCAGTAAAGTGAATGCCTGTCAACACATGGAGCACACTAAGTCTGCACAATTTAACCCTCTCCTGTGAGCCTGGATCACAGACACAGGGACTGAAAGTCTGTGTAAGTACAGTACAGTGGTCCCTCAACATATGATATTAATTGGTTCCGGGAGAATCATCATATGTTGAAACCATCATATGTCGAGTACATATGTCTATGTAAAAATGGTAATTGGTTCTGGGGCCTCGGAACCATTGTATGTTGAATACATATCTCTATGGGAAACTGCTAATTGGTTCTGGGATGGCCATTGTATGTGGAGTGTATGGGGAGTGTTTAACAAACCAGGGTGCCTCCAGCTGTTGCACAACTACAACTCCCAGCATGCATGTACAGCCATTGACTGTCTGGGCATGCTGGGAGTTATAGTTTTGCCACAGCTGGAGGCACACTGATAGGGAAACATTGATGTATGGGGTGTATAGTGTGTCAGGACAGGACTGTGTTTCTCACATTTCAGAGAGTAAATTCACTCTGTTTTGTCTGTGCAGCCTGTACCCCTGCAAGTTTGACAAAGACCACAATGGGAGTTGTAGTCCCTACAAAATTTATTCTCTGAAGTTACCCTATGACTGAGTCAGAAAAGACGGAGGCCAAGCGGCTTTAGTCTCTACCGCAGAGACTAAAGCCGCTTAGCCTCCGGCTCCTATTTTTGTGCCCGGCTCCCCTGTAGTTGCGGGAACTCAGGATGTTCCTGCCCCCAGTTAAGTGCAGTACAGCTACGCTCGTCCGCTTCGTATTGACATTCGCTCATGTCACGTTCCTAAAATTCAAGGGGCGGCCCTAGGAATTCTGAGAGTGTGTCGTGCGCAAACATGATTACCGCGTGTTACGCATAGCTGTACAAGCCCTTATCTGGGGACTGGGGAAGGTTCTGCCCTGAATTCCCGGCAACTGCAGCAGCATAGGTACCAGCTGGGGGGGGGTCTAATCTAGGGGTACTACCTGCCTAATGGGGGGAGGGTGTTAATCTGGGGGTGCTACCTGCCTACTGGTGAGGGAGGAGGTTAATCTGGGGACCATGTCTATTTTGCTTGGGGCCCCCAAATTCCTTCAAACGGCCCTGCATTTGTTTCCTTGCCGATCCAATCCTCTTACACTAAGCGAGCAATATCGCCGCATTTAGGATGGACATGCTCCTCCTCCAAACCTCTCCTGTAGCATGTGCAGCACGTTCCGTGATGTCACGCAGAGGCGGAGTCACGGCAATGCAAGGGTGAGGCACGGAGGGTGAGGCACGGCCAGGTGGTTACTGTGCAATACCAGCGGCATTACTCTTGGTATCCCACTCTAACAGAACGGCTGACAGCAGCCAATATCTGCTAGAGGTGATTTTTTTCATTTTTAAATGATCAATTTGTAATATAATTGTTATAGAATTATTATTATTATTATTATTATTATTATTATTATTATGCTAGTTTACGCTAGCACTACCATCTTTCTATGGATTCTCTAGTTAGTTTGTCACCCTAATGTTTTAGTTTAGCAGCTTTAATGATAACAGCTATTGTTTATTTATTTTATATATATTTTTCAGATTTTCTTTTTTTTCCCTCAGCCATGTACACTTTAAGAGTTTATTTCTTTTTCCTTCATGCTGCATTTTTATTTAATTTACTTATTCGTTAAGCCTCAGTCAGATTCATCTGTGTCACATATTAACCCCTTAAGAACCAGGTCCATTTTGGCCTTAAGTACCAGAGCGTTTTTTGCACATCAGACCACTGTCACTTTAAGCATTAATAACTCTGGGATGCTTTTACCTCTCATTCTGATTCCGAGATAGTTTTTTGTGACATATTCTACTTTATGTTACAGGTAAAATTTTGTCGATACTTACATCATTTCTTGGTGAAAAATTCCAAAATTTGATGAAAAAAATTAAAAATTTTCACAAAATGTTTTAATTTTCTACAATTTTTCAGGGACCATTTCAGTTTTGAAGTGGATTTGAAGGGCCTTCATATTAGAAATACCCCACAAATGACCCCATTATAAAAACTGCACCCCTCAAAGTATTCAAAATGACATTCAGTAAGTGTGTTAACCCGTTAGGTATTTCACAGGAATAAAGGAGAAAATTCCAAATCTTCAATTTTTACACTTGCATGTTCTTGTAAACCCAGTTTTTGAATTTTTACAAGTGGTAAAAGGAGAGAAATCTTCCTAAAATTTGTAACCCAATTTCTCTCGAGCAAGGAAATACCTCATATGTGTATGTCAAGTGTTCAGCGGGCGCAGTAGAGGGCTCACAAGGGAAGGAGCGACAGTGGGATTTTGGAGAGTGAGTTTTTCTGAAATGGTTTTTGGGGGGCATGTCACATTTAGGAAGCCCCTATGGTGCCAGAACAGCAGAAAAACCACATGGCATACCATTTTGGAAACTAAACCCCACAAGGCACGTAACAAGGGGTCCAGTGAGCCTTAACACCCCACAGTTGTTTGACGATTTTTTGTTAAAGTTGGATGTGTAAATTATTTTTAAATTTTTTTCACTAAAATGCTGGTTTTCCCCCAAATGTTAAATTTTTACAAGGGGTAATAGGATAAAATGCCCCCCAAAATTTGAAACCCCATCTCTTCTGAGTATGGAAATACCCCATGTGTGGGCGTCAAGTGCTCTGCTGGCGCACTACAATGTTCAGAAGAGAAGGAGTCACATTTGGCTTTTAGAAAGCAAATTTTGCTGAAATGGTTTTTGGGGGGCATGTCCCATTTAGGAAGCCCCTATGGTGCCAAGACAGCAAAAAAAAAAAAAAAAAACACATGGCATACTATTTTGGAAACTAAACCCCTCAAGGAACGTAACAAGGGGTACAGTGAACCTTAACACCCCACAGGTGTTTGACGACTTTTCGTTAAAGTTGGACATGTAAATGATTTTTTTTTCACTAAAATGCTGGTTTTGCCCCAAATTTTAAATTTTTACAAGGGGTAATAGGAGAAAATGCCCCCCAAAATTTGTAACCCCATCTCTTCTGAGTATGGAAGTACCCCATGTGTGGACGTCAAGTGCTCTGCTGGCGTGCTATAATGCTCAGAAGAGAAGGACAAAAAGCCAAGGAGCCTCCAAGGGAGCGGTGGACATCAAGAGGCGCTGGACACACTCGTGGGGTAGAATACACTTTAATCACCCATCATGCAACGCGTTTCACAGATTATCTGCTTCATCAGGCATCAGGGTCAGGATGCCTGATGAAGCAGATAATCTGTGAAACGCGTTGCATGATGGGTGATTAAAGTGTATTCTACCCCACGAGTGTGTTCAGAGCCTGTTGATGTCCACCGCTCCCTTGGAGGCTCCTTGGCTTTTTGTTTATCTGTCCTGAGGTGGACCGGCTGCTGGCACACTTTCACACAAGCCTTTTTCCATTGTTACACTTGGTGAGTGTAACATCCTGGGTGAGCATTGTATTTACCTCTGTTCACCCGTGTATTTTTAAGTGGTAATGTGCTAGGTTGCGCCCTCTCTATTCCTCTGTTTCCAGAAGAGAAGGAGTCACACTTGGCTTTTAGAAAGCAAATTTTGCTGAAATGGTTTTTGGGGGGCATGTCCCATTTAGGAAGCCCCTATGGTGCCAGGACAGCAAAAAAAAAAAAAAAAAAAAAACACATGGCATACTATTTTGGAAACTACACCCCTCATGAAATGTAACAAGGGGTACAGTGAACCTTAACACCCCACAGGTGTTTGACGACTTTTCATTAAAGTTGGATGTGTAAATGATTTTTTTTTCACAAAAATGCTGGTTTTGCCTCAAATTTTACATTTTTACAAGGGTTAATAGGAGAAAATGCCCCCCAAAATCTGTAACCCCATCTCTTCTGAGTATGGAAGTACCCCATGTGTAGACGTCAAGTGCACTGTGGGCGCACTACAATGCTCAGAAGAGAAGGAGTCACATTTGCAAATTTTGCTGAAATGGGGGGGGGGGGGGATGTCACATTTAGGAAGCCCCTATGGTGCCATAACAGCAAAAAAAACTAAACATATGGCATAATATTTTGAAAACTACACCACTCAAGGAACTTAACAAGGGGTACAGTGAGCCTTAACACCCCACAGGTGTTTGATACATGTTCATTATAATGGGATGTGAAAAGGAAAAATTTGATTTTTTACACAAAAATGCTGGGGTTACCCCAAATTTTTCATTTTCACAAGTGGTAACAGGAGAAAATGTCACCGTAAATTTGTAGATACATTTCTTTGGAGTAAGGACATACCTCATGGCTGAATGATAGGAGCTCAACGGGTGCACACTGTACTCTTAAGAGCAGGAGATCAGTCAGGGTCTTGAGCTTTCGCGTTGCTGCCTATGGAGTAGGAACAGTGGGACCCTCCCCTCAAGGAGCATTACATGGGGTAAACAACTGGAGTACACTAAGTAACTAAAATGGGGTAAAGTGGGACGTAAAAAAAATAAAACCGGTTATGTTCCCAGAATGATGACCCAGAGCATAGCCAAAATTAAAGAATATGCCCGCCACAAACCCTATGCTCTGAATCATCATTCTGGGAATGTGATGTGTGTAGCCGTCCCTAACCTGTTGCCTCAAATGCGCACCCCGCTCCGGTGGAGAGAGAGCACTGCACATTTGAGGCAACATAAAAAGTCCCCGATGATAGTGACTCAGTGACCCATGACTCATTTTTGGAAAAAATACCCCCAGAGGTCATATCAGGTTTAATAGTTTTTGGGGCAATTTAGTGGTTTCATGGGGTTAAAATTTGCAATGTACTCTGGACTTGGTACATTGGGGTCAAATTATGGAAAATTAAAATGAAAAGGGAAAATTTAGAACTCCATGGAAGTGTGATACTCCCTGAAGCAATCCTTAATGCAGAGGCCCGGATGATCGGGGCAAGTGTCACATTGAGTGGTGGTGTCCTTTTGAATCCTTCTCTTGTAACACACTCTGCATCTTTTCTGGGTTCATCCCTTCTTTCCAGTGTGGGGGACTTCACCTGGAAAGTGTTGGCCTGGGACGATCCTGGCACCTATAACTCCAGTTCCTTGGGAAGTCCGGCCTGCTCTTTCCCAGTCAGCAAAGATCAGGACCTTTAGGACTTCTTCTTGGAACTGAAGGTATGTCCCTGTGTTGCCAGTGTACTGGGACAGTACAAAAGCGTTGTACATGTCAACCTGTACCAAGTAGACCGCAACTTTTTTGTACCATACCCGTGTTTTCCGCATGGCGTTGTATGGCTTGAGGACTTGATCAGAAAGATCAACTCCCCCCCATATACCGATTGTAGTGCAGAATACAATCAGGCTTGAGGACCGGTGTTGGGGTACCTCGCACAGGGACGGGTGAGCTGCCGTTACCATGAATTGTGGTCAGCATTAGTGTTGCTCGCGAATATTCGCAATGCAAATTTTATTCGCAAATATTGCATATTCGCGAATTCGCGAATATTCGCGAATATAGCACTATATACTCGTAATTACGAATATTCTTTTTTTTTTTTTTTTTCACAGTACACATCACAGTGATCACCCCTCTCTGCTTCCAGCTTGGGTGGTGTAAAGAAGGCTGTAATACTACTGATGCAAATTTTCGCATATGCAAATTTTCGCTTATGCTGATTTTTGTATGTGCTAATTTTTGCATATTTAAATTTTCTCATACGCGAATTTTCGCATATGTGAAAATAAAACAAGAATATTACGAATATGCGAATATTCGCGAATATATGATGAATATTCGTCCATATATTCGCTAATATTCGTGAATTCGAATATGGCCTATGCCGCTCAACACTAGTCAGCATAAGGACATCCCTCTTATCCTTATACCTGACCAGCAACAGGTTTTCATGGGTAAGGGCACGAGACTCACCCTTGGACATAGGTGTCTGCAGAAAATTTAGAGGGAGGCCTCTCTGGCTTTTCCGCACAGTCCCACAAGTGGACGTGGATCTGGCGGCAAGGGATATGAAGAGAGGGATGCTGGTATAAAAGTTGTCCACGTAAAAGGTGGTAACCCTTATCCAGCAATGGGTACACAAGGTCCCAAACGATTTTCTCGCTAACACCCAGAGTAGGGGAACAATCTGGGGGTTCAATACGGGAATCTCGTCCCTCATACACTCTAAACTTGAGAGTGTACCCGGAGGTACTCTAACAAAGTTTATGGAGCTGCACGCCATACCGCGCCCGCTTCGAGGGAATATACTGGCGGAAGATGAGTCTCCTCTTAAAACTGATAATAGACTCATCAATCGAGAGCTCCCTGAGGGGTTCGTTGGCCTCCAAAAATAATGCAGGCATTTCCGAATGGCCTCGAACCGCCTCCGTGCCATGGCCATACTGTAAAGCGAGGTCTGGTATAGGACGTCCCCGCTCCAGTACTGCCTGACACTTGGTTTTTTGACCAGGCCCATATACAGCACGAGGCCCCAAAATGTCCTCATCTCTGCTGCATCAATGGCGTACGATTCATTGGGCCTGGCCAAAACGGAATCAGGGTGGTGGGCGATGAACTGCCTGGCGTACAGATTCGTCTGCTCCACCTTGTGATTGTAAAAACTGTCACTGAAAAAATAACTGAAATAGTCAATTTCAGTGAATCCAGAATTGTCAATCCGGATTCTGGAGTCGCCAACAAACTCCGGAATCCGTGGCTGATAAGCCTCTGGGGGTCTCCAGACAGGTTCTTCGGAAGGGGGCTCCGGTAAACTTGTCTGGGGGGTCGGACTCCTAGTACGAGCGGCATCACCACTCGCACTAGTGCCGGCCACTGGGCCACTGTACAGGGGACTCATCATCAGTACTAGATGATGAGGATGACGATGAAGAACACAGGAATGTACTATCTTCATCGTCCTCACTGACAGATTCGGAGTCGGAGGCAAGAAAAGCGTATGCCTCCGCTACCGAAAATGCCCGGTGAGCCATCACCTTTTTTTCTACGGTGGCAGGGGGGGCGGTGTCGGGGGGGAGTATGTAGTGTTGTGTGCTTGGTGTAAAAAAAATGGGGGCAAATCTCAGCGCCCTGAACCCCTAATAGGGCCCGGATCACACTGAAAAAACTGTGGTGGACCCTTGGGGACCTATTAGGGGGTTGGGGGGGGGAATTTTTAACTTTTTTTAAACTTTTTACCCTACCTTTCCCTGGGCTGGATTCTTTCCCTGTTCTATGGGGGCTTCTGATCTCCTGAGTGGGCTCCGGTCTCGGCAGAGGGGGGGGGGGACCCCTGCGTTCTCCAGCAGCTCTGACCGCTAACTGAACTCAGCCAGTGGCAGGAGCTGCAGGAGGAGGCTGTTAACTCCTCCCCTGCCGGGTGCTATTGGCTGGACGATCGTCCAGCCAATAGCAGCGATCCTGGGGGGGTGACAAAATCGCCTCCTCCCCATAGATACAGGAGGTGATTGGGGGTGTAACCTACACCCCTCGATCACCTTGTATCTCAGGGTCAGCGGGTCACCCGTGACCCTGCATCACCCGAATAGCGGCAGAATTCACCAACGATCTGCCGCAATCGCCGACATGGGGGGGCTCGGCATTTGCACGGGGTGCCTGCTGATCGATATCAGCAGTCACCCTGGTCTGGTCCCTGCCAGGTGCGCAGCAGGGACAGAATTTCGTCATGACGTACCCGTACGTCCTTGGTCCTTAAGTACCAGGGAGCTAGGACGTATGTGTACGTCCATGGTCCTTAACAGGTTAAAGGGGCAAATGGCTACCTACTGATAGTTTATATTCAAACACAGATTGTCCTGATTTATTGTTTTAAACTTGCATGATACTACATATTGTTCACACAGAGCACCTGACCTGGGCTGGTTTACTGAGTGCAATTCACATAGGGGGAGATTAATCAAAACCTGTCCAGAGGAAAAGTTGCCCAGTTGCCCATAGCAACCAATCAGCTCGCTTCTTTCATTTTAAACAAGGCCTCTGCAAAATGAAAGAAGCGATCTGATTGGTTGCTATGGACAACTGGGAGACTTTTCCTCTAGACAGGTGTTGATAAATCTCCCCCAAAGAGATCAGGAGCAAATTGTGCAGGTCTGTTTATGTATGTGTTCATGCAAGCAAGAGTGTGTTTATGTGTGTGTGTATATATATATATATATATATATATATATATGTAAATATATACACGCATGCGCGCAGCGTGAGTTTGTGCTTTAGGGTGCACACCCTAATGCAATAGGCTGCGCACGCCTATGTGTTTGCTAAAGAAATCTTTTTAAATTGTACAAAAGAAAAGTGAAATATTCTTTGATATTTGTATACAATATGAATAATATTCAATAATTTGGGTAATTTTGACCATTTCATCACTAATGAACAACCTGTAATGCTAATCCTATACGAAACATTTTATTTAACTTTTCTATTGAAATGTACAAGTCATTTAACACAATTTCAAAATGTGGTCCTCCCATGGCGCTCTGCCCAGTGTTCTAAATGTGCATACCTTTATTTGTACAACGACATGCATATAATACTATTATTTTAAAGCAATATTTGTACATCCATTTGGTGTTTAGAATTGGTGGTGAACAGATGTGATAAAGGAAAGCACAGCAAGTGACTATATTGCCTGAGCTTTTGGTGTATTTCTTCATCCTTATCATTCTCTGGGCAATAATGTCACATCCATACAAGCTTCACTTTCTTCGGCTCCATTAGTTATTCGACTGTTAATCTTGCCAGCAATTAAACTTAATGAAGCCATTTGTTTTTTCTTTATATTGGGTTTCCTCTGTGCCCTTGTGGCTGCTGGCGAATGTTGCTCGGTGTAGCATTACAAACTGAATAAATGTTCTCATAGATCTCATTTCTTACACTGCCATAGAATAAACTTGTCAAGGAAAAGTGTACTTTAAAAAAAATATTGTATATTTAATCAAGTGTATTTATACTGTAAATCTCATTTACTTTAGGCCTTACCTGAAGTAAATGAGCAGAGACGGCAGTGATTGGTCTCTTCCCTGTAAGGGTATGTTCACATGTGACAACAGTGCTGCAACAAGAAACAGCTACACTACCACATAGGAAAATTAAAAAAAAAGTGTACCGTATATACTCGAGTATAACCCGACCCGAATATAAGCCGAGGTCCCTAATTTCACCCCAAAAACCCAGGAAAAGTTATTGACTCGACTATAAGCCTAGGGTGGGAAATACATCATCCCCCCATGTCATCATCCAGACCCCCCATCATCATCCCCCCCTTCATCATCCAGACCCCCGTCATCATCCAGACCCCCGTCATCATCACCCCCATTCATCATCACCGCCTATCAATCCCTTCATTAGTGGTCTACAATCTGCGAACCTCCAGATGTTACAAAACTATAACTCCCAGCATGCCCGGACAACCATCGGCTGTCCGGGCATGCTGGGAGTTGTAGTTCTGAAACATCTGGAGGTCCGCAGGTTGAAGACCACTGCGGCCTTCATCATCATCCAGACTCCCCTTTAGTTTTCTACTCACCTCCCCTCGGTCCCTGCGCATGAACGTCCCTGTGCGTCATCATCAAGGCAATGTCAGTAGGCCGGGGCCGGCCCGGAGTGGAGAAGAGGGCCTCCCGGTGAAAATGGACAGCCTGGAATGACTAACCCTCCCCACCAGACGGTCCCTGCAGCATAGATGGCTTGGACCAGATCACTCTTCCTTCCCACCGAGGGGAGGTGAGTAGAAAACTAAAGGGGGGGGTCTGGATGATGACGAAGGCCGCAGTGGTCTTCAACCTGCGGACCTCCAGATGTTTCAAAACTACAACTCCCAGCATGCCCGAACAGCCAATGGGAGTTGTAGTTTTGCAACATCTGGAGGTCCGCAGGTTGAAGACCACTGAGAAAGGATTGACAGGAGGAGAGTTCACTCAAGTATAAGCCGGGGGGGGGGGGGCGTTTTCAGCGCGAAAAATCGTGCTGAAAAACTCGGCTTATACTCGAGTATATACGGTAAGTATAATCATTTTTAAGTATAAGTTTTGTGTACAGGTCCATATGTATAGATCAACTCATATTTGAAAAATGGGACAGCAAATATCAAATAACAACTGAAATGAAAGAGTACCTTCATTCCTGGCCCTGGCGGCAGGGCAAAAATATTGTGGCCGATTCTAAACCTATGACTTGCTTACAGACTATCGCCATCTGGAAACACAATTGCTGAAAGTCTCATGCAGGTCTATGGGAATTCCGGAAAATCCGTCTTCAGATCGCCATAGTCTGCAAGCAAGTCCTAGGATCATAAGCACCCATGATATATTTGCACATATTCTGCCGCTGCGACCAAGATTAGAGGTTCCCTTTGAAGAGGTTTTCTAGGATTTTACAAAACCAGGCTGTGAGCTGGAAACCGACATAATATAGGGAGAATAACGTGACTTATTTGTAAGTGTTAAGCCTAATTGGCTTTATTTGTGGGAGTGGTGTGGGGTATATAACCACCCCTCTCCCACATCTGGGGGCGTGTGTTACGTTGGCGGTAGTTCTCTAGTAGTCTACCGTGTTAGTGCATACATCCCCCCCGAAGTGTCGTTGGTAGTGGGTAGCGGTTCTATCCCACGTCCTCGTAGAGGTTGGTTAGGTAAGTGCCAGTGTGGCTCTATGTCGTTCAGCCCGGGTTCGTAGTGCCGGAGCAGGCTCACCCCCAGCTGGGTCGCTTGCCTCCTCGCGCTCCCCTAGGTTTTTGGTACCCTGTTTTTTCTTCGCTTCTGTTGTTTCCCCATTTCCGTGTTCCCCCGCCGCTCACCTGGCCCGCCCGGTTCCCGGTCCCGAGGGAATGGAGTTGCGCCTGCTGCCGGGCTCGGGGATCCCGTCCCACACTCAAGATCGCGGTGCGGGGCTGCGGGGGGCGGGGTCTCCATTCGCCCCGGCGGTCGGTGTCGCTCCGGGGGCTCCGTTCCTGCGCCCAGCTCTGCGGCGACCACGGGGCTGCAGGGGCGGGGCTCCACCGTCACGGGGGGCGGCGCCACTCCCCAGAGTCGCAGGGTGCCGTCCCACAGCCGGGTCCGGGCGCTCTCCCCCCTTTTTTGCTGGCTCCCGGCGTGCTTATGCATGGTCGGGTGCTGCGGGGGGGGGGGGGGGAGGCGTCCGGGATCTGGGCTGTCGGGGAGTGGGCATCGGCATCACCCAGGTTCGGCCACCATCTCACACCTGCCCCCCCCTTTTCACCCCCCCCTCTCACACTGCCCCCCACCCCCCTCTCCCTTCTCAAAAAAAAAAAAAAAGAAGAGGGGGCAACAAGAAGAAGAAGGGGGGAACCAGGGGGAGGGTTGGTCATCTATCCCATGCCCTACGGCCAGGCACATGCTGTCCCTTAACATTAATGACTCTAGAATTTGTCTTACCCTTCAGGTTCCATTGTTGTTCCTAAGCCCCACAAGTGGCTTCGCCTTTCAGCTTTCAGCTCAAGGTATATAAAAAAAAAAAACGCATATACTGATTTCAATTCTTCTCACATAGCCATCAGTTCTCACTTCCGCACGGCATTCAATCATTCTGGCCAACACATTCCACGCGCCGGACCCGCCGCTGACGCGGCCCAGGGCCTCGGGCGGCCGACCCCCCCGTACAGCCTGGGCCGTTCGCGTCAGTGGGGGCCTTGGTGTAGCCCATTGTTCCTGACTTGCTTCAGCGCAACGCAACTCGACACACACGAACACTGGGTCATCCGTTAACTGACACACCCCCCCAAAAAAATAAAATAAATAAAATAAGGGGAAAACTCATTTTTAGCCCACCACGTCATGCACTCATCACGTCAGGCACTCAGCTGCCACCCATTTTTTCACTTATTTGTTGTCTGTCTCTGTGTATCCCCTCAGCCGTGAGCTGGGTCGTGCCTATTCAGGCTCCCTTTATTCCCACAACTCAGGATACAGCAGGTCAGTGTTATAAAACATCAGCTAGGGTTGTTCAGGTACCCTCCCGGTTTCTCACTAGCATCTAACTTTGTCTACCGGCACCCGTTGCTGGCCCGGACAGGTTCCGACGCGGCATGTCGCAACCATCTGACATTGAGGACACCCTCTCCGTTCCCGAGACCCCAGCAAGAGCTTCGGACCGGGGCAGCGTGTCCTCCTACCGTACCTGGACAGTCCCCAAACTGATGCAGGAGCTCAGGAGGAGGGGCACCCCCTTTCCGGCCTCAGCCAAGAAAGGGGAGCTGTTCAACCTGCTGGGCACAGACCGGGCCCCCCCGGCGAGGCAGGCAGCAGCATCGGACCAAACGTCCAGTGCTTCACTTTCACAGCTCCACACCATGATGAGCCAGGTGCTCACGTCAGTGTCCGGGCTCCAGGATAGACTAGAGGACATGGAACGCGCCAGGGTCACGGACACAGCCCCAGGCCCCGCTGTTCCTGTTGCTTCTACCTCTCAGGCTCCGCCTTCAGGTATGCATCAGCCTCCCCCGAATATTACACCTGCACACTTTATCCCGGCAGCAATTAAAAAAGACATTCGGGAGGGTAAGAATGTCAACTTGGCTCTTCTGCTGATAGCCACCACGGACATCAATGACACCAAAACCGTTGCCTGTGGCGATCTCGCTGTCACCTTCAAAAGCAAAGATGCCAGGATACATTAATAAAATGTATTAAAAAAGTAGGAATATTGGACTTTTTTTTTTTTTCGTTCACGCCGTTCACAGTACGGGATCATTAACATTTTATTTTAATAGTTCGGACATTTACGCACGCGGCGATACCAAATATGTCTATAAAAAAAAATTTTACGCTTTTTGGGGGTAAAATAGGAAAAAAACGGACGTTTTACTTTTTTGTTGGGGGAGGGGATTTTTCACTTTTTTTTTACTTTTACTTTTACATTTTTTTACATTTTTTTTACACTTGAATAGTCCCCATAGGGGACTATTCATAGCAATACCATGATTACTAATACTGATCTGTTCTATGTATAGGACATAGGACAGATCAGTATTATCGGTCATCTTCTGCTCTGGTCTGCTCGATCACAGACCAGAGCAGGAGACGCCGGGAGCCGCACGGAGGAAGGAGAGGGGACCTCCGTGCAGCGTTATGAATGATCGGATCCCCGCAGCAGCGCTGCGGGCGATCCGATCATTCATTCAAATCGCGAACTGCCGCAGATGGCGGGATCTGTATTGATCCCGGCACCTGAGGGGTTAATGGCGGACGCCCGCGAGATCGCGGGCGTCGGCCATTGCCGGCGGGTCCCTGGCTGCGATCAGCAGCCGGGATCAGCCGCGCATGACACGGGCATCGCTCCGATGCCCGCGGTTATGCTTAGGACGTAAATGTACGTCCTGGTGCGTTAAGTACCACCGCACCAGGACGTACATTTACGTTCTGCGTCCTTAAGGGGTTAAGGACTGAGCCCTTTTTCGCAATTCTGACCACCATCGCTTTATGAATTAATAACTCGAAAACGCTTTTACCGAATATTCTGATTCTGAGATAGTTTTTTCGTAACATATTCTACTTTGTTTTGGTGGTAAATTTTCGGCGTTACTTGCATCCTTTTTTGGTGAAAAATCCCCAAATTTCATGAAAATTTTGAAAATTTAGTATTTTTCTAACTTTGAAGCTCTCTGCTTGTAAGGAAAATGGATATTCCCAATACATTTTATTTTCATTTACTTCTATTAAAAAATCTTACTCCTTCCAGTACTTTTTAGGGGCTGTATACTACAGAGGAAATGTTTATCTTTTTGGATTTCTCTTATGTCAGGACCACAGCGCTCTATGCTGACCTCTGCTGTCCAGTTTAGGAACTGTCCAGAGCAGCATATGTTTGCTATGGGGATTTTCTCCTGCTCTGGACAGTTCCTAAAATGAACAGCAGAGGTCAGCAGAGAGCACTGTGGTCGGGACATAAGAGAAATCCAAAAATATAAACATTTCCTCTTTACTATACAGACCCTAAAAAGTACTGGAAGGATTAAGATTTTTTAATAGAAGTAATTTACAAATCTGTTTAACTTTCTGGCACCAGTTAATTAACAAAAAAAAAAGTTTTAGTACCCCTTTAAGCAAATAATTGCCGTAAGCTGTGTTGTTAAAGTTCCTGTCATTTTGTAGTCTTTTTCCATTACAAGTAATGTGTTTGCGGCTTTATGTCATCTCAATCCGGAGCACTGAAAAATGCTAAATCCAAGAAGCTGTTAGTAAATGTAAGTGGATACATCTGAAATCATTAATATGAAATATAGTCAGAGCAGACTTGTCATTACATAAATAACCTACAGGCTGTGACTGTCTCAGGCTGAGTTCACATCACATTTTTGCCATGCTGTTTTCAATCCGTTTTTCTAAAGAAAACCGTATAGCAAAAAACTGGATGGAACAGTATGGGAAAAAGTAAACCGTATGCGTTTTTTAAACCGTATACTTTTTTTTAAAAGTGCATACAGTTCCGTCCGTTTTTATAAAAAAAAAAAAAAAACATAAGTTTTTGAAAATGTTGTCCATTTTTAATGGCAAGGGTCTTGGGTGGGGACTTTAGGATGCAAATGCGCATTTGTGCAAAGTAAAAACCGTATACGTTTTCCCGTATGGAACCGTATATATGTGCGTTTCCCATTGACGTCCACGTTAAAAAAAATGTATGCGGTTGCAGTACGGTTTTTGAACCGAAGTTAAAACCGTGGTTGACCATGATTTTGTCTTCGGTTTAAAAACTGTACTGCAACCGCATACGTTTTTTTTTAACATGGACGTCAATGTGAAACGCACATGTATATGGTTCCATACGGGAAACCATATACGGTTTTTACTTTGCACATGCGCATTTGCATCCTAAAGTCCCCACCCAACACCCCTCCCATTAAAAATGGACAAAATTTTCAAAAATTTATGTTTTTTTTTTCTATAAAAACGGACGGAACTGTATGCACTTTTAAAAACAGTATACGGTTTAAAAACGCATATGGTTTACTTTTTCAGATACTGTTCCATCCGTTTTTTTGCCATACGGTTTTCTTTAGAAAAACGGACTGAAAACAGTATGGCAAAAACGTGATGTGAATCCAGCCTTATCCAGTGTTTCTCAACCAGGGTGCCTCCTGCTGTTGCAGGCATGCTGGGAGTTGTAATTTTGCAACAGCTGGAGGCACCCTGGTAGGGAAACACTGGTCTTATCCATATGCTGTCGGTTGTGTTCTCTGGTGTGTTTCGGGATGCAGCTTCAGACATTATTACACAATATATCAGTCAGGACAGTATTCGAGCTCTTCTGGGGGTAGAATTATCTCTAACTATAGTTTCACACTGTGTTAATGTAATATGAATCTATGTATTATGTAGATTGTAGTTTTATTGCCTGTACCCCTGGCCGTGCTTAGAAATATCCTCATCTTGTGTAGTAACAAGGATGACAATTTGTATTTACTGTACATTTACCAGCAGACCGCATACCTTGTTTCCATTTGCGCTGTACCTAGATTGTATTGTGTTCATTGTCTTAATAATATCTTACTGTGAGAATGTGTAACCCTGTAGTGTGATGACTTTCTTCAGGAACGACGTTATATCGGAATGATATTCTATTATAGCTTACCATCACTGCTTGCTTTTGGAGCCATTTTTTTCTTTAAATAAAATATTTATTATAGGAATGTTTTATAAAAACGTACAACAAGGTTGATAATACGGGATCATCCTATCTCTATTCTATACAGCAGGATTGTTTATGATATGCACAATGGCACTTAGCTATAGCTATATGTCAGGCAGGGGTGAGGGGTCAAATCAATAAAATGTCAGCATCTATATAGTTACACGAAGCTCCAATGATTTACCTTCATAGTATGTACATTGCTAATAGATTGCGCTCACGCTACAACCAGCATATGGCGAGTATTTCTTTCCAAAGAGAAATAAAGGAGGAATAGATCAGTGTTTCTCAATAAGTGTGCCTCCAGCTGGTGCTAAATTACAACTTCCAGCAAGCCTGCATAGCCTTTAGCTGTCCAGACATGGTGGGTGTCGTCATTATGCAACAGCTGGAGGCACACTGGTTGGGAAATACTGCCATAGATTCTGCTGCCTCCCAATGCAAGACGTGTACATGTTTCTGCCATAGCGGCACACAGCCAATATGCCGGAATAATATGCTATCATATACCATAAGAAATGCATTTCTGTGGAGTATTATGATCTAAATACTGTACATAAAATTGTATACTAAGATCATGTAAGGCTAGGTTCACACATAGGCCTAGATTGTTTTATTGGCAGAATTATGGCACAACTTGCACCAAAACAAGTGGCCCTGATTTATCAATCTGTCTGAGACAGAAACTGGAGAGATTTTCCCAAGCAACCAATCACGGCTCAGCTTTCATTTTATCAGAGCTCCTTAAAGTGGTACTCCGGTGGAAAACTTTTTTTTTTTTAAATCAACTGGTGCCAGAAAGTTAAAGGGGTACTCCAGTGAAAATCTTTTTTCTTTCAAATCAACTGGTGGCAGAAAGTTAAACATATCTGTAAATTACTTCTATTAAAAAATCTTAATCCTTCCAGTACTTATTAGCTGCTGAATGCTACAGAGGAAATTCCTTTCTTTTTGGAACACTGATGACATCACAAGCACAGTGCTCTCTGCTGACATCTCTGTCCATTTTAGCAATGTCCATTAGTCCATGCATAGCAGATGCATAGCAGATGCATAGCAGATGTATGCTAAGGGCAGCATGGTGGCTCAGTGGTTAGCACTGCTGCCTTGCAGCGCTGAGACTTGGGTTCAAATCCCACTAAGGACAACAATAAATAAAGCATTAATATTATTATAATAATGTCAGCAAAGAGCACTGTGCTCGTGATGTCATCAGAGAGCATTCCAAAAAGAAAATAATTTCCTCTGTAGTATTCAGCAGCTAATAAGTACAGGAAGGATTAAGATTTTTTAATAGAAGTAATTTACAAATATGTTTAACTTTCTGCCACCAGTTGATTTAAAAGAAAAAATGTTTTCACCTGAGTACCCCTTTAAACAGATTTGTAAATTAAGAAGAAAACTTGTGTGTGCAGCTCACAAGCAACGTCCGAGGTATATGTGGTTAAAAAGATTGATCCCCACCGATCCAAAATGTAATATGAATGATAGTATTTCTTAACCACACCTCAAGGATGATACACAATGAATAAATATTACAGACAGTTTTATTGGTATGAATGCAAAAAAGGTTAATTTTACAGTGTTAATCACAATATTAAAAAATTTAAAATAAATTCATAAAAATCACAAAAATATAGCACTGGTAATATCTGCCATTTGGGCTCCAATGGCTTAAAAATCAGAACACTACTAATGGTTGCTCTTGCACTTAAAGAATTGATGGTTCAGATAACTCGGCTAGTCCGGAAATTGAATATCAAGAGATTAAATGTATGATAAATCTCTAAAATGGCTACAATAAGCCACCCACAGAGTGTATACTCTGGCAGGAGGCTCCAGTGGATGGAAGTCTCAGTTGTACCGATCCTTCTCTCAGGCAGCACTTAGATGGAGGGGCTGCTCGTGGTTAAATCATGCAGCAGACAGCATATCTGATGTTGTGGAGATACAGGTGCAATAGGTCTCCTAGATTTCTTTAAGCCGGCTTTTGTAGCGACAATGTGCAGATTAGTAGAGCGTTATTTAAGGTGCTATATCCAGATCATATAAATGCCTAGACGAGTTTCAGGGTGCTTGGATTGACCCCTTCCTCAGTAGGCAAAAAATATAAGCTATATTTTTTGCCTACTGAGGAAGGGGTTGATCCAAGCACCCTGAAACTCATCTAGGAATTTATTTGATCTGGATATAGCACCTTAAAAGATTTTTTTTTTTTTTTTTTGGCGTTTCTAACATTCCAAATCCAGAATGTGCTAGATCAGTAGGACTACCCAATATGGTATAGGCAAAAACTTCTCAGTCTTTTTTAAACTGGAAACTAGCAGCCAGAACATGGTTATGTTTGCTTGCCTTACTACTGGTTATGGTTAGTGCTAAATATATATATATATATATATATATATATATATATATATATATATATATATATTATATCTAAAGTTATTTTTATCCCTGCATCTCTTTACTGGATTTATCAAACCTTTGGAACAATGGACTACTTGTGGATATCTGTGCGATCCTGACTCCTCAGCTGGTGAGTGGATTACATGTTCTAACGCTAGACATGGTTATTCACTAGAGGTTGGAAAACCCAATTTGGGCTGGGTTCACACCACGTTTTAGCCATCCGACTGTCGGATCCGGCAGGGGAAAATTAGAAACCGCTGCTGTATCCCCACCAAATGGGCACCGCATCCCATTTACTTCAATGAGCCGGCCGGAGTCACATAGTTACTCTGGTTGGCTCATTTTTGCATCGTATCAGCTTTATTGCCGGACTGAGAATCATGGAATACCACGGTTTTTAGTCCAGTTACAAAACCGGATACAGTGCAAAAATGAGACAACAGGAGTCAGTAGCTGACTTCGCTGACTTCCCGCCGGATGCAGCAGCTTACGGCTAAAACGTGGTGTGAACGCACCCTAACTCATAGTAGAATCCTGCATTCCTAATGGTTTTGCTGCACTTATTTTCTGTTGTCAATAGAACAGCTAATAAAAAAGCAATCCTAAATATTTTGGATCCCTAGTATTTGTTAACCTTTGTTTGTTTAGCAGTCTGACCTTTCATTTTAGATCAATGCATTTTAGTTCCATTCCATTAGGATATATTGATTTTCTGTAGTCATGATCTATCAATACTTAAAGTGACAGTTCTTTATAGCCATTTTCCCTCTAAGGAAAGTAGATAAATCTTGAAGATGTGTTATGTTTTTATAGGTCACTGTATTAATCTTATTGGCCGTAACTTTTTATGACCTTCTTTTATTAACTTGGCTCTGGATTGCTTTATGTACACTTGCAAGATGTATCCACTGAGATCATGTAATGCGGAGTAACCCTTTGCAAATGAAGAGGTCAGGACAAAGGATTAATATGCTATGGCCTCTTGGTGCTGTACACTGTGAGAAAACCGAGGGAGAAGCAAAAGGAATTTCACCAGTACAGGTCTAGCATGTGTAAAGTATGGCGACATAAATAAATAGCAAACAAGATCATGGACTTGTGACCTTCTGCTGCCGCAGTCCCGACTACTGAGGATTAGAATTGATTTTTGCTACCTTTGTATATGAGATTGAGCTTGGCCTCTTGTTTCATTGACTGGGAGGCATTTAATAGCAGCTGTAGAATAGGTAGTATAGGCTTTAAAGTATTACCTTCAGCAGAAATCTAGTTCATTATCATATATTGATGATCTTGGGTCACTTTGGAAGGCGGAGGCTGTAGATACACATAAAAATAAAAGTGTCAATTTTTACATTGATAGGAAAATACAATAAAACTTCCATCTCTTCTACCGGGAAATATATAAATTGAAATAGAAAAATAGATTGAAAATGTAAATTGGTAAAACACACAGCTGAAAATGCCTTTGGAAATGGCAATGGAAATGCCATTTGATTCAGTACATTTTGTAGAATGCAGAGGGTCACTCTGGGGCAAGACAATCTAATATGAGGAACTGGTGGTAACTTCATATTGTCTGACAGTAATACAATGAATAGAGAAAAAGCTCTACTGAACATCTGGTACTATATAGTCCTGCAGTATTGAACATTTTGTATTAGTAGCCTTATTCTGTGTAGTCTATTGTATATCCTATGTTATTAACATTCTCTCTTATGTGTTGCAAGGTTAGAAAGGTGCTTTTGTCCTTGAGTGCAGTCACAATTCCATTATATAATAATAGTGGTGCTTGTGTTTTTTTTTAGAAGCTACAGTGTTATGTGACATTTGTAATGGCTTTAATGGAGAAAAAAAAAAGATGTTTCTAGAATTAAGCTGTTCATAGCCATTGTAGTGATTTAAATTCCACTGGTTTGCGGGTACTACCTCTCAGATATTATATAGACATGTTAAAAGACAACATCATTGGAGGAGGGATCCTTGATATCTGCATTGCACCAGTTATGAAGAATTAAAGGGTCTGTGGAGCTTTTCTTTTTGGCTACCTAGATATTCTGTGTCGTGTTCTACTCTTTATTAAAGGGGTTATCCACCATAAGGTGTAGGTTTTAGTACTTACCTGCCAGACAGTAATAGGCATGCTTAGGAAGGATCCGTGCTTGTCTTGGAGCTAAACAGCTATGTTTAGCTATGTCAACCATAACGCTTTGGCTATCATTTTGTGAAATGGCTATTTCCTGTTGGAGTTCCCCCCTCCAACTACAATTCCCATGATTTCTTATTTGCAAATGTGTGGTCACTTTTCTTAGCCATCCTGCCCATTGAAACACACTCAAGCTGCCTCCCATGCAGTAGACCAGTGTTTTCTGACCAGGGTGCCTTCAGCAGTTGCAAAACTACAATTCACTGCCAAATGATCTCTTTCCCACCCAGAGGTCACTCCATCCATTAAAGCAAAAACAGTCTCCTTCTGAACACCTGACTATTGATTTAATGTCTTGGGCCACACTGCAACTGTTAAAAAAAAAACATTGGGGCAAAACTTACAGAAGAATTGCGAGACCTCCATGAAACATAGGTACAGACACTATATTATGAACTAAACTAACTTTTCAGCCTCAGTAGCATAGAAATCACAGTAATTGGGGTGTTAGCGCAATCAAAACTTAACCTTTAATTAATTACAATTGTCCTGAAAATAAACACAAGTAAGTACCTAAATCACAATACACAGAGAAGGTGAGGAAGAAAGGCTAGACTCATAAAGCCCCAATGTTAAACCCTCACCCACTGATGAAGATAACTATATCAATTCCTACAAATAAGGGTACAGCCCTGATAAGTAAACACACAAGTTCTGACATGTTTTAACCCCCCCCCCCCCTCACCCCAGGATAGGTGCAAGCAGAGTAATGCACGGTTCCTCAAGGGACAAAATGGATAAAATGGGGAGGAGAAGCCTGTATCCTGCAACCCCCTCTTTTAATTATGTCCTGATCAAGTGGTCCCCATTGGACCTATTTATTGGTCTTCTTTAGCAGATATTATTAATCAGTCACATTGTGTCTATTTTGCCTGTATTTCCTACATTTTGTCCCCTGAAGAACCCAGCATTACTCTGCTTGCACCTATGCTGGGAGCGGGGGAAACGCGGCGGAACTTGTGTGTTTACTTATCAGGGCTGTTCCCTTATTTGTAGGAATTGATACAGTTATCTGCATTGGTGGGTGAGGGTTTTCCATTGGGGCTTTATGCGTCTAGCCTCTCTTCCCCACCGTCTCTGTGTATCGTGATTTAGGTACTTATAAATCTGCATGTCAAGTCTGCACAGAATTCTGTACATGTGAGTAGACCATTAGTACTTTTTCATGAGTGATTGAATTATTGACTGACAGTTTATTTATTTTTATTTATTAATTTTTTATGACAAAAGTTAGGCTCCCTAATACAAAGAGAATGATCTCTTCAAGTCTGTCATCTGGGCTTGAAACAAAATACTCTTATACATCAAGGAAACATTTTATGTTATTAATGGCCTTTCCATCTGTAGTATCGATGATCATATACAGCAATTAACACAATAAGGATAACATAAAATGAATGCACAAATGTCAAGTTTGACCATTTGGATACTTAAAGGGGTATTCTGGTATCCAAAAATTATATTTAAATAAACCTATAACCCCTAGAAATATAACTTACTAATATAGTGTTGTCACAAATGATACTGGTTTCAGTGTGCTTTTGCTTAAATTACTCCTGACAGGAAGGGTAACAATCAGGAGGTGTGGCTGGATCTTGTCTCTGAACTAAAGCCTGGCCGCTGAGTAATGTCCCCATCTGTGACCAGCCCCTACAGCTTACATCATCACATTATTCCAGCTCAAACAGGCCTGCCATAAACAGTTATATGTTAGTTTTCACTTGATCAATGTCACAGGCAGAGAATCAGACAGGCAATGAATGCAGCAATTGCTTGCTGACTGTGCTTACACATTGCAGATTTGTTACAGAAATTTCAGCAATTAGTTACTCAAATTAACACGGCGATGCATAGATACCATGTACTGGACCACATAGATCATTACACAAAACTAAAGAGACACCAATACCACTAATATAGTCAAAAATACATCAACTTTATTTAAAATAAGTAGACATTACATTTAAAATCAATAGAGCAGGAAAGATAGATACAGGCACTACGATGTACAGTAGAGAATATAAGGTAGAGGTAGTGATACGGTAAGCATAGAGTACATTCATTTGTAAACTTATATTTGTAAACCGAGTGCATGGAACATAGACCTAAATGTAATAAGGATACAAGGCATACAGGAGTAGACATAAACTTATTCAAATCGCTGCACACAAAATAAGTACACCTGTCATGCACCTTATCGGAAACTATATCACCTACATTTTGGTCTGTGCTCCAGGCACTTTGTCCATGCAGTTACCTCTCATTTTATGAGCTTGTACCTATATACTATTTACAAATATTGGAAGTTTACAGATGCCTGTACTCTATGTTTACCCTATCATTACTACCACCTTATCTTCTTTACTGTATATCGTAGTGCCTTTATCCTTCCCACTGTTTTAAAAAATGTATTTGATTATATTAGTGGTACTGGTGCCTCTTTAGTTTGGTGTATTAGAAATTTCAGCAATTCAAAATCAGTGGCTTATATCTGAATAAGGGAAAGTTGCAGAAAAAGGAATGTTACATGATTTCAGAACTGGGACAGGCAGGTAAGTAATGTTATATGATTATGCATAATTTCTATTCTTTTTTTTTCCTGACATTGGAATACCCCTTTAACCCCTAGCCTAGAGGATGCAGGGCATACCTGTATGGCCTGGCTGCCTGTTACTTGATGCACCAGGACGTACTGGTACATTGTGAGTCCTGTCCGAACAATAAAGTGAGAGCAGGAGCCGCGCTTGCCTTATGAACAAGTATCTATGCTGATAGCGATCTGTCTAGCGTGATGTCTGCCATTAACCCTTAAGATGCCATGATCAATACTGACCACAGCATCTTAAGTATGTGGGGGGGGGGGGGGGGGGGGGGTACAGTGAAAATGGCAGCCAGAGCTCAATTAACCAGCTTCATGGCTTCTGCAGTGATCCTCTTCTAAGGCCTGCCTCCTGAGCTAGGAGGAAAAAGCAAAAGTGAAAACTGGGTGTGTCCTCAAGGCCAAAATTGGCTATGTCAATGAAGGGTTAAAAGGGTACTCCAGTGAAAAACAAATGTTTTCAAATAAACTGGTGCCAGAAAGTTAAACAGATTTGTGAATTATTCTTTATTAAAATCTTAAGCCTTCCAGTACTTATGAGCTGCTGTATGCTGCAGAGGAAGTTGTGTAGTTCTTTGCAGGTGTCAGCAGAGAGCAATGTGGTCAGACTGGAAAGAACTACACAACTTTCTCTGTAGTATACAGCAGCTGATAAGTACTGGAAGGGCTAAGATTTTTGAATAGAGGTAATTTACAAATCTGTATAACTTTCTGGCACCAGTTGATTTGAAAACATTTGTTTTCTACCGGAGTACCCCTTTAAGGCCCATACATATTAGAGAAAAAGTTGGCTGATATACCATATTTTGACTTATGTCTTGTCTTATGTCTTGACTTGGCTTATGTGTAAAGGGAACCTTCCAACTCTCCCTCAACAAATAATGAGGAAAAGGAGAGGGCATGTTTGATTTCAGTGTGCGATCCTTTTGTTCTTCCTGAAGATAAGTTACCACCAGAGGTATCTAGCAATAGCTTATTCCCCTCACCCCTTTGAAAGCACATGCACACTTTGAGCCAATGCAGATGTGTATGGGTGGGTCAGCAGGATTAGTTGGTGGCTGCTGGTAGCTGTCCCCTTTTACTCTTGTATACTCCCAATTAGCTTGAAGTGCCCAAACTGTCTGATAGCTGGGCACCTGCCAGGTTGGTTGGATAAATCTATTTCAAGCTAATTAAACAATTTAAAGACTGATACTCTTTTTTTTCCTTCCTGCATTCAGTACTTCTGACTTTTATGAGAGACACAAAGTATGATTGCAAATTTCAGTCCTAACACTTTAAAAAAAAAATCACAATTTGTTTAAAGAATACTTGTCATGATCTTGTTAAATTTTATAATCCTCCCAGTTCACTGCCCCACCATGATAAACTGCCCCTTGCCTTTATTTTGTACTGTATTATTTTTAGTTCTCTACCTAGATATCGCTCTGTATTTTCTGCTCAGTCAGATTCACAGACTGAGAAGCGGCATTACCCAGCCGGCTGTGATATCATCTAAAGACATACAGGGGAGATTTTCCTCAGTCACTCTGCTACACATAGCCCAGAGCAGTTCAGTGTGAGATTAGCTATGATTAGCTAAGGCCCCCCGAGCACTCTAGACACATTTCTTGATTTTGTCCGTCACGCCCTCTCCCATAGACTTGCATAGCGGGGCCGGGGGGTGACGTCACACAGGGGTGGAGTCGTGACGTCACGATATTCCGGCCTCGTGGTCGCCATCTGGCAGTTTGTGAGTGCAAGATTGCGGGGGTCCCCAGCGGTGGATAGGGGATAAGATGTCTTAGGGCTGGAGTACCACTTTAAATAAATCATAAGAATTATGTCTACAGTTGTTTCTGTTAGAATAATGTATTTATTACACAATTAATGCCACTGGCCAAAAGCAGACAGTAGAGATGAGCGAACTTACAGTAAATTCGATTCATCACGAACTTCTCGGCTCGGCAGTTGATGACTTATCCTGCGTAAATTAGTTCAGCCTTCAGGTGCTCCGGTGGGCTGGAAAAGGTGGATACATTCCTAGGAAAGAGTCTCCTAGGACTGTATCCACCTTTTCCAGCCCACCGGAGCACCTGAAAGCTGAACTAATTTATGCAGGAAAAGTCATCAACTGCCAAGCCGAGAAGTTCGTGACGAATCCAATTTACTGTAAGTTCGCTCATCTCTAGCAGACAGTATTCCTTTATATATGTCCCATTATTCAGATAGGATTGGATTCAATAACCCACTTTTCCTTGAATCTGATGCTTTTTTTAATTGCAAACTACTGTACAAAGTAATAGAATCCCTCTAGGGCCCTGTTCCTCCTTTTTCTCATAGGGAGAAGTATTGCTTAAATATTGACAATTACACCTTAGATATAGTGTTTAAGCATATTTTAGCTATAATGTAACAAAAAAAAATCTTAGTAACTATATAAAACACATAATTGATATATATCGTCTTTGTAGACAATTTCTAGCTAAATGAAACCATTCTCTCTTTATAGGTAAATCTGTCTGAAAAAGAAGCACTGGCTATTCAATATTACTTTCAGAAAGACCCATTTGTTGCATGCAGAATATTGGTTATGACACTTTAAGTTGCTCAAGAAGAATGAAGCCAAGGTGAGGAAGAAATTACATTTCGATGTAGCATAACCTCTGACCAGCAAGATAAATCATGGGACTTGGAATCCTGACAGATGAGGCTGAATGGCTTCCAACTATTCCTAAGTACGATTTATATTTCTGTCTTTATCCTGTTACTGTATTGACTGGAGAAGTGATGCCGGTTTTGTATAGATATTGGCAAGAGCTAATCTCTGTTATGTCTTATATATTACTGCCTACTTAAGAAACTTTAGATTTTTCTGGGGATATTAGATTTAACAATGCAAAGGGAATCTAAATGAATTGGAATTTAAAAACAAATCTAGTTAACACAGAAAACAGTAAGTTCAGCTGTAAACCACATCCTTTTAGGTATTTCAGCATTTTCATCCCTGCCGTTGGTTTAGGTTTTTTTGTGATGTAGCCTTGTTTAGTATATAGGATTATACTTCTGCTTCTCAAGGCCAAGATACTAATACACCATAGATACATTTAAAAAGAGCATTATTTTTAAAATTTTTGTTTGTAAAATATTTTATTCCTGTTTCATTCTTATAGAAATGTTTTCATTCTTATCTATATTTTACAGGGGGAGCTCTGTTTTCCCTCTACATCCCATGTGATTTTCTCCTAAAAACTGCCTTTTATATCCTTTCCTCACTATCTACAACTTGCATGAGCTGTTCTTCAAGGATTCTCCCTTTGGTGACACTTACCCCTTCCTGTTGCTATCTGAAAAACCAGAAAGTCCATTAGATGAATTTATCTAATCTCAATCTGAGTAGTAGCTAAATGGCAAGGCATTTTTAATGAAGACTATTAAGAAAGTGTCTTGTGGACCCTATCTCAAGACACATGTTTCCAGATTTCTTGCCTCCTGGAGTCTTCCTGGTCTTATTCCTAACTTGCCTATTGGATACTCTGCTTGGAACTTAGAACACCACTCCAGGTCCTGAATTTTGGCTATGCCCCTGCCTTGTCCCTAGGATGTCATGTCAGGCCTTGTCTCTTTAACCACATTCTAGTGCTATCTAGTGTTATGTCCTCTTATTTCGACTGTGTGCTGCTGGTAAATGGTGACTATTTACATCATTGTCTCTACATTGGATGTTTTTTCTTTTTTGTTTCATTTTAATGTCTGTATTTTTGTTACCATGTGTGTGGACACTTCATGATATACAGTATTTCACACCCCTCAAATTTTTTGTAAATGTTTTATTATAACTTTTTATGTGACAGCACTGAAGAAATAACACTGCTGCAATGTAATGTGGAGATTGTACAGCCTGTGTAACAGTGTTTAATGTTGTGTCTCCTCAAAATAACTTAACACACAGCCATTAATGTCTAAACCCTGGCAACTACAACCCTAAGTTGAAATGTCCAAATTGGGCCAAATTAGCCATTTTTCCTCCCGGTGTCATGTGACGTATTATTGTTACAAGGTCTCACGTGTGAATGGGGAGCAGGTGTCTTAAATTTGGAGATAACATTCTCACACAAATCACAAATCACCAGGTCCAGATGGCATTCACCCCCGTGTTCTAAAGGAATTAAGTAATGTAATAGACAGACCCCTATTTTTTATATTCAAGGACACTATAGTAACAGGGACAGTTCCCCAGGACTGGTGCATAGCAAATGCGGTGCCAATATTATAGGCCTGTTAGTTTAACCTTTGTTGTATGTAAATTGTTTGAGGGTTTTCTAAGAGATGCTATTTTGTAGTATATTGATAAAAATAAATGTATGAATCCATATCAGCATGGCTTTATGAGGGATCGGTCCTGTCAAACTAACCTGATCAGCTTTTATGAGGAGGTGAGCTCTAGACTGGACTAGGAGCAATCGCTGGATATATTATTTTTTAATTTTTCAAAGCATTTGATATGGTGCCACATGATTGGTGCATAAAATGAGAAGGATGGGGCTGGGGGAGAATGTGTGCATGTGGGTAAGTAACTGGCTCAGTGATAGGAAACAGAGGGTGGTTATTAATGGTACTTATTCTGATTGGGTGGCTGTTACTAGTGGGGTACCACAGGGGTCAGTCTTGGGTCCTGTTCTATTTAATATATTCATTAATGACCTTGTAGAGGGGTTGAATAGTAAAGTAGCAATCTTTGCATATGATGATAAACTCTGTAAAGTGGTTAACACAATAGAGGACTGTGCACTGTTACAAATGGATCTGGATAGGTTGGAGGTTTCGGCTGAGAGGTGGCAGATGAGGTTCAACACTGATAAATGTAAGGTTATGCACATGGGGAAGAAAAATCCGGGCTGGGATTATGTATTAAATGGGAGAACACTTGGGATGACTGACATGGAAAAGGACTTAGGAGTCTTAATTAACAGTAAATTTAGTTGTAGTGACCAGTGTCGGGCAGCTACTGCCAAGGCAAATGAAATCATGGGGTGCATCAATAGGGGCATAGATGCCCACGACAAGGAAATAATTCTACCACTGTACAAATCACTAGTCAGACCACACATAGAATACTGTGCACAGTATTGGGCACCAGTGTACAAGAAAGATATAGTGGAGCTGGAGAGGGTTCAAAGACGGGCAACCAGGGTAATATGGAGAATGGGAGGACTACAGTACCCCGAAAGATTATCAATATTAGGGTTATTTAGTTTAGAAATCACTAGTCAGACCACACATAGAATACTGTGTACAGTACTGGGCACCAGTGTACAAGAAAGATATAGTGGAGCTGGAGAGGGCTCATAGACGGGCAACTAGAGTAATACGGGGAATGGGAGGACTACAATAAACAGAAAGATTATCAGAATTAGGGTTATTTGGTCTAAAAAAAAGAAGGCTTAGGGGAGACCTAATAACTATGTATAAATATATCAGGGGACCGTACAGAGATCTCTCCCATGATCTATTTATACCCAGGACTGTATCTATAACAAGGGGGCATCCTCTACGTCTTGAGCAAAGAAGGTTTCTACACCAGCACAGACAGGGATTCTTTACTGTAACAACAGTGAGACTATGGAACACTCTGCCAGAGGAGGTGGTCATGGTGAACTCTGTAAAATAGTTCAAAAGGGGCCTGGATGCATTTTTGGAGAGTCATAACATTGCTGGTCTTGGATTCTAGATTTATAGGGACAGAACGTTGATCCAGGGATTTATTCGGGAAGGAATTTTTTTGCCTTCCTCTGGATCAACTCAGTAGGAATTAGGGATATAGGTTGAACTTGATGGACTCTGGTCATTTTTCAACCTTATGAAAAATGTTACTATGCTGCACATGCTAATATTGGTCACATGAAGTTCAACATGGCACCTCATGGCAAAGAACTCTTTAAGAATCTTAAAAAAAAACTATTTTTGGCCTACATAAAGATAAAAGGAAAAAACACAGAAAAAAAGACACATGTAACTTTTTTCTTTGTTTTTTTTCTTCTATAATATTAGAGTAGGTGTCACGATGCCGGCTGGCAGGTAGTGGATCCTCTGTGCCAGAGAGGGATTGGCGTGGACCATGCTAGTGGATCGGTTCTAAGTCACTACTGGTTTTCACCAGAGCCCGCCGCAAAGCGGGATGGTCTTGCTGCGGCGGTAGTGACCAGGTCGTATCCACTAGCAACGGCTCAACCTCTCTGACTGCTGAAGATAGGCGCGGTACAAGGGAGTAGACAGAAGCAAGGTCGGACGTAGCAGAAGGTCGGGGCAGGCAGCAAGGATCGTAGTCGGGGGCAACGGCAGGAGGTCTGGAACACAGGCTAGGAACACACAAGGAAACACTTTCACTGGCACAATGGCAACAAGATCCGGCGAGGGAGTGAAGGGGAAGTGAGGTATAAATAGGGAGTGCACAGGTGAACACACTAATTGGAACCACTGCGCCAATCAGCGGCGCAGTGGCCCTTTAAATCGCAGAGACCCGGCGCGCGCGCGCCCTAGGGAGCGGGGCCGCGCGCGCCGGGACAGGACAGACGGAGAGCGAGTCAGGTACGGGAGCCGAGATGCGTATCGCGAGCGGGCGCTACCCGCATCGCGAATCGCATCCCGGCTGGAGACGGTATCGCAGCGCACCGGGTCAGTGGAGCTGCCCGGAGCGCTGCGGCAGCGAGGGAGAAGCGAGCGCTCCGGGGAGGAGCGGGGACCCGGAGCGCTCGGCGTAACAGTACCCCCCCCCTTGGGTCTCCCCCTCTTCTTAGAGCCTGAGAACCTGAGGAGCAGACTTTTGTCTAGGATGTTGTCCTCAGGTTCCCAGGATCTCTCTTCAGGTCCACAGCCCTCCCAATCCACCAAAAAGAACTTTTTTCCTCTGACCGTCTTGGAGGCCAGTATCTCTTTCACTGAGAAGACGTCAGAAGAACCGGAGACAGGAGTGGGAGAAACTAATTTGGGAGAGAAATGGTTGATGATGAGTGGTTTAAGAAGAGAGACATGAAAGGCATTAGGAATACGGAGAGAAGGAGGAAGAAGAAGTTTGTAAGAGACAGGATTAATTTGGCACAAGACTTTGAAGGGACCAAGATAGCGTGGACCCAGTTTGTAACTGGGGACACGAAAGCGGACATATTTAGCGGAGAGCCATACCTTGTCTCCGGGAGCAAAAATGGGGGGAGCTCTTCTTTTCTTATCGGCAAATTTTTTCATGCGAGATGAAGCCTGTAAAAGAGAATCTTGGGTCTCTTTCCATATGGTGGAAAGATCACGAGTCACTTCATCTACAGCGGGCAAACCAGAGGGCAAGGGAGTATGGAGGGGGGGAAGAGGGTGACGGCCGTACACCACGAAAAATGGGGATTTGGAGGAAGATTCAGAGACTCTAAAGTTATACGAGAATTCGGCCCATGGTAGAAGATCTGCCCAATCATCCTGGCGGGAGGAAACAAAATGTTGTAAATAATCACCCAAGACCTGGTTAATTCTTTCTACTTGTCCATTGGATTGAGGATGATATGCAGAAGAAAAGTTTAATTTAATCTTGAGTTGTTTACAGAGAGCCCTCCAGAATTTTGACACGAATTGGACGCCTCTATCCGAGACTATCTGTGTGGGCAACCCGTGAAGACGAAAAATGTGTACAAAAAATTGTTTAGCCAACTGAGGCGCTGAAGGAAGACCAGGAAGAGGGATGAAATGTGCCATCTTGGAGAATCGATCAACGACCACCCAAACAACAGTGTTGTCACGGGATGGGGGTAGGTCTGTAATAAAATCCATACCAATCAGAGACCAAGGCTGTTCGGGGACAGGCAGAGGATGAAGAAAACCAGCGGGCTTCTGGCGAGGAGTCTTATCCCGAGCACAGACAGTGCAGGCTCGCACAAAGTCCACGACATCCGTCTCCAGAGTCGGCCACCAATAGAAGCGAGAGATGAGTTGCACAGATTTCTTGATGCCTGTATGACCTGCGAGATGGGAGGAGTGACCCCATTTGAGGATTCCGAGGCGTTGGCGTGGAGAGACGAAGGTCTTTCCTGGAGGAGTTTGCCTGATGGAGGCTGGAGAAATGGAGATCAGGCAGTCAGGAGGAATGATGTGTTGCGGAGAGAGTTCAACTTCCGAGGCATCCGAGGAACGAGAGAGAGCATCGGCCCTAATGTTCTTATCGGCAGGCCGAAAGTGAATTTCAAAATTAAATCGGGCAAAGAACAGAGACCACCTGGCCTGGCGAGGATTCAGCCGTTGGGCAGACTGGAGATAGGAGAGGTTCTTGTGATCGGTGTAAATAATAACAGGAAATCTTGATCCCTCCAGCAGATGCCTCCATTCCTCAAGTGCTAATTTAATGGCTAGAAGCTCTCGATCCCCGATGGAGTAGTTCCTCTCCGCCGGAGAGAAGGTCCTAGAAAAAAAACCACAAGTAACAGCATGCCCGGAAGAATTTTTTTGTAGAAGGACCGCTCCAGCTCCTACAGAGGAGGCATCAACCTCCAATAGGAAGGGTTTAGATGGGTCAGGTCTGGAGAGCACGGGAGCCGAAGAAAAGGCAGACTTGAGCCGTTTAAAGGCGTCTTCCGCTTGAGGAGGCCAAGACTTGGGATTGGCATTTTTTTTGGTTAAAGCCACGATAGGGGCCACAACGGTAGAAAAATGTGGAATAAATTGCCTGTAATAATTGGCGAACCCCAAAAAACGTTGGATAGCACGGAGTCCGGAGGGGCGTGGCCAATCTAAGACGGCAGAGAGTTTGTCTGGATCCATTTGTAGTCCCTGGCCAGAGACCAAGTATCCTAGGAAAGGAAGAGATTGGCATTCAAACAGACATTTCTCTATCTTGGCATAAAGTTGATTGTCACGAAGTCTCTGAAGAACCATACGGACATGCTGGCGGTGTTCTTCTAGATTGGCAGAAAAAATCAGGATATCGTCCAGATATACAACAACACAGGAGTATAAGAGATCACGAAAAATTTCCTTAACAAAGTCTTGGAAGACGGCAGGGGCGTTGCACAGGCCAAAGGGCATGACCAGATACTCAAAGTGTCCATCTCTAGTGTTAAATGCCGTTTTCCATTCATCCCCCTCTCTGATGCGGATGAGATTATAAGCACCTCTTAAGTCCAGTTTGGTAAAGATGTGGGCACCTTGGAGGCGATCAAAGAGTTCAGAGATGAGGGGTAGGGGGTAGCGGTTCTTTATCGTGATTTTATTAAGACCGCGGTAGTCAATGCAAGGACGTAGAGAGCCATCTTTTTTGGACACAAAGAAAAATCCGGCTCCGGCAGGAGAGGAGGATTTACGGATAAAGCCTTTTTTTAAATTTTCCTGGATGTACTCCGACATAGCAAGAGTCTCTGGGGCGGACAGAGGATAGATTCTGCCCCGGGGTGGAATAGTGCCCGGGAGGAGGTCAATAGGACAATCATAAGGCCTGTGAGGAGGTAGAGTCTCAGCTTGTTTTTTGCAAAAAACATCCGCAAAGTCCATATAGGCCTTAGGGAGACCGGTTACAGGGGGAACCACAGAGTCACGGCAAGGGGTACTGGGAACCGGTTTTAGGCAGTCCTTGAAACAAGAGGGCCCCCAACTCTTGATCTCCCCAGTGGACCAATCCAGGGTTGGGGAATGGAGTTGAAGCCAGGGTAGTCCAAGGAGGATTTCGGAAGTGCAATTGGGGAGGACCAAAAATTCAATCTTCTCGTGATGAGGTCCGATGCACATTAGAAGGGGCTCCGTGCGGAAACGTATGGTACAGTCCAATCTTTCATTGTTTACACAATTGATGTAGAGGGGTCTGGCGAGACTGGTCACTGGGATGTTGAACCTGTTGACGAGAGAGGCCAAAATAAAATTTCCTGCAGATCCGGAATCCAAGAAGGCCATAGTAGAGAAGGAGAAGGCAGAGGCAGATATCCGCACAGGCACAGTAAGACGTGGAGAAGCAGAGTAGACATCAAGGACTGTCTCACCTTTGTGCGGAGTCAGCGTACGTCTTTCCAGGCGGGGAGGACGGATAGGACAATCCTTCAGGAAGTGTTCGGTACTGGCACAGTACAGGCAGAGATTCTCCATGCGGCGTCGTGTCCTCTCTTGAGGTGTCAGGCGAGACCGGTCGACCTGCATAGCCTCCACGGCGGGAGGCACAGGAACGGATTGCAGGGGACCAGAGGAGAGAGGAGCCGGGGAGAAAAAACGTCTTGTGCGAACAAAGTCCATATCCTGGTGGAGCTCCTGACGCCTTTCGGAAAAACGCATGTCAATGCGAGTGGCAAGATGGATGAGTTCATGTAGGTTAGCAGGGATTTCTCGTGCGGCCAGAACATCTTTAATGTTGCTGGATAGGCCTTTTTTAAAGGTCGCGCAGAGGGCCTCATTATTCCAGGATAATTCTGAAGCAAGAGTACGGAATTGTACGGCGTACTCGCCAACGGAAGAATTACCCTGGACCAGGTTCAACAGGGCAGTCTCAGCAGAAGAGGCTCGGGCAGGTTCCTCAAAGACACTTCGAATTTCTGAGAAGAAGGAGTGTATAGAGGCAGTGACGGGGTCATTGCGGTCCCAGAGCGGTGTGGCCCATGACAGAGCTTTTCCAGACAGAAGGCTGACTACGAAAGCCACCTTAGACCTTTCAGTAGGGAACTGGTCCGACATCATCTCCAAGTGCAGGGAACATTGGGAAAGAAAGCCACGGCAGAATTTAGAGTCCCCATCAAATTTATCCGGCAAGGATAGTCGTAGACCAGAAGCGGCCACTCGCTGCGGAGGAGGTGCAGGAGCTGGCGGAGGAGATGATTGCTGAAGCTGTGGTAGTAGCTGCTGTAGCATCACGGTCAGTTGAGACAGCTGTTGGCCTTGTTGCGCTATCTGTTGTGACTGCTGGGCGACCACCGTGGTGAGGTCGGCGACAACTGGCAGAGGAACTTCAGCGGGATCCATGGCCGGATCTACTGTCACGATGCCGGCTGGCAGGTAGTGGATCCTCTGTGCCAGAGAGGGATTGGCGTGGACCGTGCTAGTGGATCGGTTCTAAGTCACTACTGGTTTTCACCAGAGCCCGCCGCAAAGCGGGATGGTCTTGCTGCGGCGGTAGTGACCAGGTCGTATCCACTAGCAACGGCTCAACCTCTCTGACTGCTGAAGATAGGCGCGGTACAAGGGAGTAGACAGAAGCAAGGTCGGACGTAGCAGAAGGTCGGGGCAGGCAGCAAGGATCGTAGTCGGGGGCAACGGCAGGAGGTCTGGAACACAGGCTAGGAACACACAAGGAAACACTTTCACTGGCACAATGGCAACAAGATCCGGCGAGGGAGTGAAGGGGAAGTGAGGTATAAATAGGGAGTGCACAGGTGAACACACTAATTGGAACCACTGCGCCAATCAGCGGCGCAGTGGCCCTTTAAATCGCAGAGACCCGGCGCGCGCGCGCCCTAGGGAGCGGGGCCGCGCGCGCCGGGACAGGACAGACGGAGAGCGAGTCAGGTACGGGAGCCGGGATGCGTATCGCGAGCGGGCGCTACCCGCATCGCGAATCGCATCCCGGCTGGAGACGGTATCGCAGCGCACCGGGTCAGTGGAGCTGCCCGGAGCGCTGCGGCAGCGAGGGAGAAGCGAGCGCTCCGGGGAGGAGCGGGGACCCGGAGCGCTCGGCGTAACAGTAGGGACTTGCAAGAGACTGAGGACCTTGACTTGGGTTGCAAGCTTGCACATTCTGGCCAACATATCTACAAATACCTCATGTTTATCATATGAGTATATATATATATATATATATATATATATATATATATATATATATATAGTTTGTGATGTGTTCTGGCCTTATAATGCTTGGGGAGCTCGGGGTGTCAGTGCATTGTGGGGTGGTATGGCCGTCGCTAATAAGTTGTACGGCAGCATGGTGCACTACATGTTATCATGTTACTGGCACCCTGTATATTGCCATATCTGTGTGCAACTATAATACTAAACAACTACCCCACTCATAAATAGGAGGCATGGGGGTGGTTGATCATCAGCAGTTTGCACCTGTTTGACCTCCCCTTATAAAGCATTGTGGCTAATCTGCACCATAATGGGAATAGGTGCCTAGCCTGCCCTTGTATCAGTAACCAAAAGTAGCCTTTTTTCTTTGATTTCTACATAAAGATAGCCTAAGGTATAACAAAAGATTTTTAATACCCTGAAACTAAGCTGAAGCATGGTGGGCAAAACCATGCAGATGTTTCACATGACAGGCTTCAACCAGAACTGGCCTTGCCATGGTCGACCAAAGAAGTTGAGTGCACATGCTCAGCATCATATCCAAATGTTGTCTTTGGGTGGTGGTTTCGTTTGTCAGTGTTCAGACCATACACTGCACACTGCATGAAATTGGTCTGCATGACTGTTGTCTCAGAAGGAAGCCTCTTCTAAAGATGAAGCATAAAGTGAAAGCCTGCATACAGTGTGCAGAATCAAAGATAAACTTATTTGGTCCAGATGGTATCAAGCATGTATGGCAGCAACTAGATAAGGAGTGCAGAGACAAGAGATCCTGCCTACAGTCAAGCATGGCGGTGACTGAGAAAGTCATAGTCTGGGGCTACATGAATACTTCTGGTTGTCGGGTGCCACTGTTCATAGAGAGGAAACCACGAATGTAGACATGTACTGTGACATCCTGAAGCAGAGCATGATCCCCTCCCTTAGGAGACTGGGCTGCAGGGCAGTATTCCAGCATGATAACAACCCTAAACACACCTCCAAGATAACGACTGCCTTGCTAAAAAAAAAAGCTGAGGGTACAGGTGATGGACTAGCCAAGCATATCTCCAGACCTAAAGCTGATTGAGCATCTGAGTAGCATCCTCAAACGCAAGGTCTCTAACACTCACCAGCTCTGTGATGTTGTCATGGAGGTGTGAAGAGGACACCAATGGCAACCTGTGAAGCTCTGGTGAACTCCATGCCCAAGAGGCTTAAGGCAGTGCTGGAAAATAATAGTGGGCACACAAAATATATGGGCCTAATTTGGACATTTCCAATTAGGGTTGTTTACACTTTTGTTGCCAAGGATTACACATTAATGGCTATGTGTTGAGTTATTGTGACATCAAAATTAAACACTGTCATAAAGGCTGTGCACACTACTTTATGTTGTACCAGAGCGTTGTTTCTTTAGTATTGTCACATAAAAATATAAAATAAAGTATTTTCAAAAATGTCAGCGGTGTACTCACTTATGTGATATACTGTATATCATTTACAGTTTTTATATATTGCATTATGTTTATCTACTTATAGATATGATGATCCTATTTGTGGCAATGGAAGTCATCTAATTGGTGCGGTGCTTCTTATACCTGCCTGACAAGAAGTCCCTTTATGGTATGAGTGAGAGCCTCACAATATACTTGAAATGCATCTTAGTTGAAGAACCTTTTCCAGTTTGCTGCATTTTAAAAAGATTCTTTTTTTAATCCTTTTTTTTTAAATGTAGTGGCAGGTTGGCACCTGCTTGGGGCACCATTCTGAAGATAGATATGTGGTGTCCCGGTACCGTATCCTATCCGGTACCTGCGTGTGTGGCTCCCCTTAGCCAGAGTCCCTAGGACATCGGGGTCCCCATTGTCTAGTTCACCCCTGGTCACCTCTCATCCAGATAGTTATTGCACTAATAGTTTATTTAGGAAGCATGTAAATATGATATCAATGTCTAAAGTTAATTACCTGTCTATAGCGTAACAGGACCTGCGGGTCACGTGGTCAGGTGAACTCTATGGTATTTCTGCTTAAGGACCTTTGTAGGTCCCTGTGATGTAGTCAATCCCATCACACTGTGTAACAGTGAATGACAGATGTTCGGACCAATCAAATTCACCCCGCCCCTGCCCATATAAGGGAGCGGCGGCCATTGTTCTCTCTCTTGTTCCCTGGCTGTCAAACGAGCAGGATCTGCGCAGCTGTCTATTCGCAGTGAGTTAGGCCTGAGCCTTGCGACAATGGCTGATATATTCAGGATCGCGAGTGTATCAATCCCTAAGCACTCTGCAGGATCACCAGCCCTTATCTCTCCCCTAAATCCGGACGGATCTGCAATAATTACCCTAAATTCAAAGACTTTAATTTCATTCAAGGTCCACAACAATTGTCAGTCATTGAGATATATAGAGACTGTTTGCCTGAGACTGTTATTGTTCATTGGATGTACCGCAAGCATCTAAGTTCTTCAAGTTAAAGTTCAACTATTTTGTGGATCTTCAGTCATTTTATTACATGCACCTATCGTTACTGGGAAGGGCGGCGATAGGCCGGAGAATTACCTCAGCATACTAGCCCTCAGCCTGGCGTCACGAACTATAGGGCTAACATTAACCCCTCATTTACCAAAACAATACCCCCACTACCAAAACCCCCCAAGGGCTACCACAGATACACTTGTATTTGATCCATATAGGGACTTAGTATATGACAAGTTAATATAAGAATGCGACATGAGTTAAGTCATGGTAATCCAGAACATGTGGCTCAGATTTCCAGCACGCACTCGTACAGTTAGTGAATCAAAGCTTGATAAGATACATTGCAGAATTGTAAACTCAAGAGCTGCAAATGTATTTATGGCATTTAGTATATGTTTAACAGTATCAGTAGGGGTCGCAAGGATTACACTGAACTATTTCTACAGTGGACTGTTTATTTTCACATGCATCTTTCCACAGTATATATTTCCTTTTTATGCAGGTGTATTGCGTTAATGCATCACTGAGTGTACTGTGTGTGCTTTTCGGTCATCACATTTACTGAGCATTACAAAACCCAGCCACAGCATGCTTGTTGTTAAATATATATATAAAAAGAAAAAAAAGAAAAAAAATTAATAAATATATATTACTTTAGTACTTTTATAAGTGCACACCTAACGTAATGACTGATTAAATTAAGTGCTTAACTGTACCAATGCATCAATTCTACCATCAGGCAGTGTTCAGATGTTAAAAATTAGAATAGAGATACGTAGCTCTACAACATAAAAATGTACGAGGTTAACTGAATACCTCTCACCCAAAAGAGGAAAAGGGAATAAATCAAAAAAGGATAAAATGTGCCAGTCCTCAGTACATTAACTAATCTAAAAATTATATGGTAGCTGTCTGGTATCAACAAGAAAGGAAATAGATATAGTAATCCAATGAATAGATTTATTATATAAAAAACTCAATATATGAGAATTGGCAATAAAATACACTTAAATAAAATATACATGCATACGTGCATATACACCACTGAAGAAGGGGTGTTAATCTGCCATACCCCGAAACGCGTCTGCTACTATATTTGGATGTCGGATCCCACTGAACTCTATTCACATTAAGCACCTTATCCCGGTGCGTTTTTCCTTTTTCTACATACAGCGCTTCAAGAAGACAACCATTGCCATATATCCACTTAGATCATTGACCGCCTGCTGACTAACTCTATTTAAATAAAAGGACTTTAACTATTTTAAAGAATAAGCATTCACAACTAAACAGCATTTACAACTAAACCGTCAGCTGACCTGCAATCAGCTGACTGATGAGCATTGACGTCAGACGCCACTGGGAACCACACTGACCGGCTGAGAACTGCCATCTCCGAAGCTCGCTGGAAGTGACACGGCCATACATCGCCGCCCCAGCTGGAGCGTGACACAGCTAGCCAGGTCCCAGGAGCGGTGAGTGGCACGAAAGTGCCGGCAACTTTATTACAGTCATTATGCTGCACCAATACAGCAATTACAGAGTGTGCAGCATACGGGTCAGATACAATAACACTGATACAGTGTATATGCAATATTATTATAAAGTGGATATAATTAGCAGAACGGCAATTAAAGGCTATCTCAACTCATGCAGAGTTACAACATATGAGTGTGGCCACAACTCCATATAGGATTACATATCAAGATCGTGATCTTCTCATTTTTATATTTTATTTACAGGATAGAACTTATGGTTACTATTGGATACCACAGCTATCTGAAATCAATAATATTGCATTTTTATTCATTTGTAGGCTTTTTGTTGTAGGCTGTTTCTTTGTTGCAGGTTGTATCTTTGTTGCAGGTTGTCACTTTATTATAAGTGACATTAGATACATGGTGATTTATCCAACTTCTATGTAGATTAGGGGCTATATGGAGTAATATTGATTCTTGTATACTGATTTTTGTATCTACATGTGTATTCGTGGCATCCGTTTTAGCTATTACATTGGTGCCTGCGTGGGGCCCCACGTAAGGCACACTATTATTATCATTTTTTTATTTAAGTGCATTTTATTGCCAATTCTCATATATTGAGTTTTTTATATAATAAATCTATTCATTGGATTACTATATCTATTTCCTTTCTTGGTGATACCAGACAGATACCATATAACTTTTTGATGAGTTAATGTACTGAGGACTGGCACATTTTATCCTTTTTTGAAATGTTCAGATGTTGCCATAATGTTGTGTCTTTTTGCTGCAGTTTCCTGAAATTGCACAAGTCAATTTCTCTGTGCATTCCTAATACAATCACATTCGTTGTCTCATAGAAAGACTTAGAGAAAGTGATTTCCAGTCCACACAGTAGATGTTATGGGATTAGGGCAGTTAAAGCACTGGTCTCATAGGCAGTGAAGGGGAATGTCCCGCTCACGGGAAATCCAGTTAAAACTTAACAATTAATACATCCAAGGTTAAAAAATTATTTCAGTAATGGAAAGTGACATGTCACTCATGAAAAGGGGGAGTGAAATTCTGACGCGTTTTGAGCATATGCTCTTAGTCATGGCAATGATATCACCTTACTGAGGGGTTTAAATACGCATGTACAAATGATGCCGACCCAATTTCATAATCCATATTGATCCACAATCGCACCTTCATACTTGCCATTGTAATTGCTGAAGGCCGCTATCTGCTAATTCAAAAATATGTTTCCATGTGTAAACAAACTAGTTCACTCATAGCCTCATGATGTGAAGACAGACAAAGTATTACAAATATATGAAGTTCGCACACATAAAGAAACACACATATGGCACACAAGCCCAACAATGAAGTTTTTTTCTCAGATAAAAAACAAGACATATTAGATATTGAAACCCATTGTAGGGCAACACGGTAAGAAGTAGAGATGAGCAAATTGAAGCTGACGAACCCGAATTCATTTCAAATTTCATAAAATATTCGATTTGCAACAAATGCAAATTTCGCCTCAATTCTATCGCAAAACTTGCTTAATTAACTTGCCATTTATTGCGGTCAAGGCTCCAGGGCATCTAAAATGGCAGATCCACATGTCAGTACATGGGGCAAGGAACGCTGTGAAGGCGGGAAGGCAAGCCGGGAAGTGAAGTAGGCGGGATGACCCTGAATCACACACAGGATGCAGCCTATCAGCAGCCAGTCACCCCCGTGATGTCACAGCGCTATATATTCGGCAGCCATTTTGTGGCTCGTCCTACCATTCATTACACTGCATAGAAATAGGACAGACATCGCTGTGTGTTTTCTACAGAAAAGCTAATTCCAGCAGCGTTTCACATCCTAGTCACATCAGCGTTCTGGGGAGAAGTGTTTTTTCACTGAAAAGGATTTTCACTGCAGCCAATAACCTCCCAGTCCCTTTTTTCAGCATAGTTTTACAGAGAGGAGCAGATAGATGTGTGTTGCCTCATACATTTCAACAAGCTGCCGTAACTTCATAAATCTTAGCAGAGGAGACAGGAATAATTTTTCAGCGCAATTCTGTGTCTTTGTTCCACAACAAATCATGCTGGTTATACTAGTCTGTAGAAGGAATAATACCCAGCAGTCCATTCCTAATAGTCTTTGACAGAGTTCAATTTTGTGTTTAGTACACAGCTTTTTTTTTGCTGCAGCACTGTTGTGTACTGGTGCTGTTGTGCAAAAATATGTTTTTTTTAAGCGTACTGTACCGCATTTTTCTGCCCTCATAAGTGCATACGACATACGTACAACTAAATAGTGTACTATTTTGTACCTGTTCATCTGTCAAGGGCATAGAAACTGTGAAAGTCCAGGCAAAAGTAATCACCAGCTGGTGTTTTACTAAGATATGTTTTTTTTAAGCGCACTGTAGCACATTTTTCTGCCCTCATAAGTGCATACCACATACCTTCATCTAAGTGGTGTACTATTTTGTACCTGTTAATCTGTCAAGGGCCTACATACTGTGAAAGGACAGCCAAAAGTAACCCCAGGCTGTGTCATTCAGCCACTATATGGTCTCCTTATGCTTCAACCACCTCCAGGCTGTGTCAATCAGCCAATATATGGTTTACTGATGCTGCTGGGCCTTGGCATGGGCCTAAAAAATGTTATGGTAGCAGTAGCTACAATAAATCTTCATTTTAAAATTAAAAATTCATCTTTTGATCTTAGGGATTGTTAAGCCCTAGTGTCTACTCTTGCTGCTGCCAGCTCCAGGCTGTGCCATTCAGACACTATATGGTCTCCTCATGCTTCAGCCAGCTCCAGGCTGTGCCATTCAGACACTATATGGTCTCCCCATGCTGCCCCAAACCCCAGGCAGTCATTCAGCTACTATATGGTCTCCTCATTCTGATGCCACCTCCAGGCTCTGCCATTGTGCTGCCATGTTACTCCTTGTTCGATTTGGTCCTTTGTACCCACACGCCGGGGCCCGGGACACTAAAACTTGGGAGTTAAAATTTCAATTTCAAAATCCTCAATTTCAAAATCTTAAATTTCTATTTAAAAATCTTAAATTTCAATGGTCTCCTCATGCTTCAGTCTACTCCAGGCTGAGTCATTCAGCCACTATATGGTCTCATGCTTCAGCCACCTCCAGGCTGGTTTACTGATGCTGCTGGGCCTTGGCCAAAAAATTTTTATGGTAGCACTAGCTACCATAAATCTTCAATTTACATTTCAAAATTCATCTTTTAATCTTAAGGATTGTGAAGCCCTAGTGTCTACTCATGCTGCTGGCAGCTCCAGGCTGTGTCATTCAGCAACTATATGGTTTCCTCATGCTGCCAACACCTCCACGCTGTGTCATTCAGTCACTATATGATCACCTCATGCTGCCACCACCTCCACACTGTGTCATTCAGCCACTATATGGTCTCCTCATGCTTCAGTCACATCCAAGCTGGCTGTATCATTTAGCCCCTATATGGTCTACTCATGTTGCCAACACCTCCACGCTGTGTCATTAAGCCACTATATGGTCTCCTCATGCTGCCAACACCTCCACGCTGTGTCATTCAGCCACTATATTGTCTCCTCATGCTGCCAACACCTCCACGCTGTGTCATTCAGCCACTATATGGTCTCCTCATACTGATGCCACCTCCATGCTCTGTCATTGTGCCTGCGGTGCTCTGCGGTGGGGATTCAAAAGCGATGCCGTCAATCTGCATGTCATACTGAATAACAGTATTATTTCTCTAACCCAGCACACTCCTTATGCGTGTTAGAACAAAGCAAAGTGTTCTACACCCCTATGGAGGCTCTCTGTTGTACAGAAATAGCCGCTTTTAATATAGATTCACCACAAATAAATTTGGATCGAAACAAACTTTTTCAAAAAATTTGGCGAATCAGCCAAATCAAATTTTTCAAAAATTTGCTCATCCCTAGTAAGAAGCAATTGTGCAACTGTTTTATATACTTATATGACACAATGTATGATTTATTAAATTCATATGACACGATGTGTGTTTCAATAAATTAATAATTCAGTAAACTTGAAGTTAATGCAACATGGCAAATGAACAGTGAACGAAAAAAAAATTATTATTATTATCATTATTATTATAATTTTTTTTTGTGCACTGTTCATTTGTCATGTTGCATAAGCTTCAAGTTTACAGAATTATTAATTTATTGAAACACACATATTGCTATATGAATTTAGTAAATCATACATTGTGTCGTAAATATTAAAAGGGTATTCCAGGATTTTTTGTTTTCATTTGACTATTCTACAGGGGCTGTAAAGTTAGTGTTTTTCATAAAATAGTGTCTCACAATTCTTCTGTGATTTTCACTCTAATATTTATTTTTACCAGCATACAAAATGACTGTTGTCTCAGATTTTTCCCAGGTTGGAATGCGGCCGAGACCTGACTCACTAGTCAGCTGATGACAGGGAGCCTGTCTGCTTCAATGGGTGGAGCGATCGCTTGGTGAGAGAGAGATCAATCTGCAACTAATGCAACAGCTGTAGGCACCCTGATTGATTGAAAACCACATCTTTTGAATGGATGCAGCTCATGTATGTTTCAATGGGTGGGGTGACTGATGTGTGGGAGGGGGGAAAATGGAATTATGGGATTTGTAGGCGAAGAAGAAAACTCAAACAGGAAATACCAGTTCACAATAGCTAGCCACAGTGTTATGATAATCTCACAACACAGCCATTTAGCCCCAAGACAAGCATAGATCCTTCCTAAGCATGTCCATTACTGTCTGCCAGGTACATACTAAAATCACCCTATGGTGGATAACCCTTTTAGTATAATTAGAATAATTTTCTGTTATGCTTCTTACCGTGTTGCCCTACAATGGGTTTCAATATCTAATATGTATCGTTCTTTGTCTGAGAAAAAATGTTTAATTGTTGGGCTTGTGTGCCATATGTGTGTTTCTTAATGTGTGCGAACTTCATATATTTGTTATACTTGGTCTCTTTTCACATCGTGAGGCTATGAGTGAACTAGTTTGTTTACATATGTTTCCACATGGATCTTTGGCATATATAACCTATATATGGATTTCTGGTTCACATAGTGCGGTTCTGTGAGCACACCCATATATTGCGCCCTCTGTTACTTTAATGGTTAATGGAACTGTGCTCGTGTTTCAGCAGAGAGCTCTGTGTTCCAAAAAGAAAATAATTTCTTCTGTAGTATTCAGCAGGGATTAAGATTTTTTAATAGAAGTAATTTACAAATCTGCTTAATTTTCTGGCACCAGTTGATTAAAAAAATAAAAAAAAAAAAGTTTTCCACCGGACTACTTTAAGGATCAAGCCCATTTTGGCCTTAACCCTTTGGGGACGGAGGGTTTTCCAGTTTTTGCACTTTCGTTTTTTCCTCCTTACCTTTTAAAAATCATGACCCTTTCAATTTTGCAGATAAAAATCCATATGATTGCTTATTTTCTGCACCACCAATTCTACTTTGTAATGACATCAGTCATTTTACCCAAAAATCTACACCGAAATGAAAAAAAAAATCATTGTGCGCCAAAATTGTAGAAAAAATGCCATTTTGTAAATTTTGGGGGCTTCCGTTTTTCGGTAAAAATTACACCTTCTCTTTATTCTGTAGGTCCAAACGATTAAAATGATACCCTACTTATATAGGTTTGATTTTGTCGGACTTCTGGAAAAAATCATAACTACATGCAGGAAAATGTATACGTTTAAAATTGTCATTTTCTGACCCCTATAACTTTTTTATTTTTCTGTGTATGGGATGGTGTGAGGGCTCATTTTTTGCGCCGTGAACTGAAGGTTTCAGCGGTACCATTTATGTATTGATCGGACCTTTTGATCACTTTTTATTCATTTTATGATATAAAAAGTGACCAAAAATACACTATTTTGGACTTGGGAATGGAATGGCGTGTACGCCATTGACCGTGCGGTTTAATAGATGATATATTTTTATAATTCTGACATTTTCACACACGATGATACCACATATGTTTATTTTTATTTGCATAGTTTTTTAAAATTGGGAAATGGGGGTGATTCAAATATTTATTAGGGGAGAGGTTAAATGATCTTTATTCACTTTTTTTTTCACTTTTTTTTTTTGCAATGTTATAGCTCCCATAGGGGGCTATAACACTGCACACACTGATCTTTTACATTGACCAATGGTTTCTCATAGGAAACCATTTATCAATGATTCTGCCGCTTGACTGCTCATGCCTGGATCTCAGGCACTCAGCGGTCATTTGGTGATCGGACAGCATGGAGGAAGGTAGGGACCCTCCTGCTGTCTTTACAGCTGTTCAGGATGCCGCTATGTCACCGCAGACATCCCGAACAGCACCCTGAACTAACCGGAAGGGCTTTACTTTCACTTTAGATGAGGCATTCAACTTTGATCACCGTGATCATTGCCGCACGCTATTTGCCAAGGGTCCCGGCCTCTAACCCGACCCGCTATGATGTGGGGCCACGGCCTGGCCCCGCGCTATAGACAGGGAGTGGGATGAGGGTGTATAGGTACACCCTCCGTCCCCAAGGAGTTAAAGGAGTACTCCGGTGGAATTATTATTATTTTTTTTTAATCAACTGGTGCCAGAAAGTTAAACAGATTTGTATATTACTTCTATTAAAAGAATCTCAATCCTTCCAGTACTTATCAGCTGCTGTATTTGTCAGAGGAAGTTCTTTTATTTTTGAATTTCTTTTGTCTGACCACAGTGCTTTCTTCTGACACCTCTGTCCACAGCAGGTTAGGTTTGCTATGGGGATTTGCTCCTGCTCTGGACATTTCCTGAAATGGACAGAGGTGTCAGCAGAGAGCACTGTGGTCAGACAAAAGAAATTCAATAATAAAAGAACTTCCTCTGTAGTAAACAGCAGCACTTAAGTACTCAAAGGATTAAGATGTTTAAATAGAAGCCATTTAAAAATCTTTAAAACTTTCTGGCACTAGTTGCGAAAAATTATTATTTTCGAGCGGAAAGAAAACTGTAATTTTGCTACTATTGGGGGGTTCGGTTTTTATGCAGAGCACTTTATGGTAAAAATGATACATTATCTTTATTCTGTATGTTAATGCAATTAAAACAATACCCAATTGATATAGTTTTTCTATTATTCTACTATTTAAAAAAAAAAAATGCTAACTTTTTTTATGCATGAAATTGTAATTTTCTGACCCCTATAACTTTTTTTTCCCTTTAGACGCTTTGATCGGCATCCATAGGGTAGAAAGCAGGGCAGCGGCGAAATTGGCATAAACAGTCAGTGTGAGGCTACTGATACAGTCAGTGTGAGCCGACACTCACTGCTCTGAAGCGAGTGCAGCTCCTGTGCTTGCTTTAAAGCCACTTAAGATTTCAGGGCGTACAGGTACGCCCTTGGTCCTTATGTATGAGGACGCAAGGGAGTACCTGTTTGCCCTTCGTCCTTAACAGGTTAAAGGAAATATGTCAGCTGCAATTCATGTTCCAAACTGCTGACACTGTTAATGCAAGGAGATACATAGTATCTTCTTTGTTTCATATCTGTCTGTGCTTATATAATGTATAAAGATGCTTTTATTCCCTAGTGCCGAAAACCAAAGGCACAATTATAGGCCCCTAAAGTGCTGAGGGCTGGAATGCCTCCTTTCTCCCTCAGTGCTTGATGGACAGTCAGCTGGAAGCCAAGCCCTGTTTCCAAATCTTACTATGGCAGACAAATTGTACATATAGGGCAGGAACAACATATTGCCTATGCTGGCTTGCTTCCTTCCTATTGTACATTCTGGTGTCAACTCTCCCAGGTAGTCACAAAAATTTAACCCCCAATGTTTCCCAACCTTTTTCGGGTCGGGGCAAACCTCGGAAATTTTTTTTTCCTCGGGGCACCGCTACTGAGGTTGACAAGCAAGAAAAAAAAAAAAGGAAAAAACGATAAAAAACGATAAAAAACGCAATGCACTATATCTATTTATGTAGTTTAAAGTGCTGCTTTATACAGCAACTCACCAATGACGTCTTCTCTAATTTGCATTGTTGCCTTCTCTTCTCCATCTGGTCTGGGCCATCATCACGATTTCTTCCACACACAATTCTTCACCTTTAAACCTGCAAAACAAATCTATTAGGCGCCAAACTTTTTTTTCTTTTTTTTACATGGGTGACAGAGGGGTGTAGAATAGTGGACATGGGTGACAGAGGGGTGGACATGGGTGACAGAGGGGTTTAGAGGGGTGTAGAGGGGTGTAGAGGAGCGTACATGGGTGACGGAGGGGTGTAGAGGAGCGTTCAGAGGGGTGTAGAGGAGCGTACATGGGTGACAGGGGTATAGAGGAGCGTACATGGGTGACAGGGGTGTAGAGGAGCATACATGGGTGACAGATGGGTGTAGAGGAGTGTACATGGGTGACAGATGGGTGTAGAGGAGTGTACATGGATGACAGATGGGTGTAGAGGAGTGTACATGGGTGACAGGGGGGTATAGAGGAGTGTACATGAGTGACAGGGGTGTAGAGGAGTGTCCATGGGTGACAGATGGATGTACATGGGTGACAGAGGGGTGTAGAGGAGTGTACATGGGTGACAGGGGGGTGCAGAAGAGTGTACATGGGTGACAGGGGTGTAGAGGAGCATACATGGGTGAAAGGGGTGTAGAGGAGCGTACATGGGTGACAGGGGTGTAGAGGAGTGTACAGAGTGGTGTTGAGGAGTGTACAAAGGGGTGTAGAGGAGTGTACATGGGTAACAGAGGGGTGTAGAGTAGTGTACATGTGTGACAAATGGGTGTAGAGGAGTGTACATGGGTGACAGAGGGGTATAGAGGAGTGTACATGGGTGACGGGTATAGAGGAGTGTACATGAGTGACAGAGGGGTATAGAGGAGTGTACATGGGTGACAGAGGGGTGTAGAGGAGTGTACATGGGTGAAAAAGGGGTGTAGTTGAGTGTACATGGATGACAGAGGGGTATAGAGGAGTGTACATGGGTGACAGAGGGGTGTAGAGGAGTGTACATGGGTGAAAAAGGGGTATAGAGGAGTGTACATGGGTGACAGAGGGGTATAGAGGAGTGTACATGGGTGACAGAGGGGTGCAGAAGAGTGTACATGGGTGATAGGGATGTAGAGGAGCATACATGGGTGAAAGGGGTGTAGAGGAGCGTACATGGGTGACAGGGGTGTAGAGGAGTGGACAGATGGTTGTAGAGGAGTGTACATGGGTGACAGATGGGTGTACATGGGTGACAGAGGGGTGTAGAGGAGTGTACATGGGTGACAAAGGGGTGTAGTTGAGTGTACATGGATGACAGAGGGGTATAGAGGACTGTACATGGGTGACAGAGGGGTGTTGAGAAGTGTACATGGGTGACAGAGGGGTATAGAGGAGTGTACATGGGTAACAGATGGGTGTACATGGGTGACAGAGGGGTGTAGAGGAGTGTACATGGGTGACAGAGGGGTGTAGAGAAGTGTACATGGGTGACAGAGGGGTGTAGAGATGTGTACATGGGTGACAGAGGGGTGTAGAGAAGTGTACATGGATGACAGAGGGGTGTAGAGAAGTGTACATGGGTGACAGAGGGGTGTAGGGAGCTGTACAAGGGTGATAGATGGGTGTAGAAGAGTGAACATGGGTGACGGGGGCATAGGGGTGACAGAGGGGTGGACAGGGGGTGGACATGGGTGACAGGAGGGTGGACAGGGGGTCAGAGGGGTGGACAAGGGGGTAAAAGAGGGACAGGAGTGACAGAGGGGTGGACTGGGGTAACAAAGGGACAGATGGGTGAACAGGAGGGTGGACATGGGTGAAAGAGTAGACAACGGGGGTAGACAGGGGGGTAAACATGAGTGACAGGGATGGACAGGGGAGTGGACAAGGCAGACGTGGATGACAGGAGGGTGGACATGGGTGAGAGGGGGGGTGGACATGGGTGACGGGGATGATAGGTGGGGGGACATGTGTTAGTGCGGGTGGACATGAGTGATGGGGGGTGGACATGGGTGACAGGAAGGTGAACATGGGTGACATGGGTGACTGGGGGGATGGACATGGGTGACAGGGAAGGGTGGACATGGGTGACAAGGATGTGGTCAGAGGGGTGGACAATGGAGGGTGAACATGGGTGACAGGGATGGGCAGGGGTGACAGAGGGTTGGATGGGGGTGGACATGGATGACAGGAGAGTGGACATGGGAGACAGGGGGTCAGAGGGGTGGACAAGGGTGACAAAGGGACAGACGGGTGAACATGAGGGTGGACATGGGTGACAGGGTAGACTACGGGGGTAGACGGGGGGGTAAACATGAGTGACAGGGTTGGACAGGGGAGTGGACAAGGCAGACATGGATGACAGGAGGGTGGACATGGGTGACAGGGGGGGGTGGACATGGGTGACAGGGGGGGTGGACATGGGTGACAGGGGGGGGTGGACATGGGTGACAGGGGGGTGGACATGGGTGACAGGGGGGGTGGACATGGGTGACAGGGGGTCAGAGGGGTGGACATGGGGGTGAAAGAGGGACAGGAATGACAGAGAGGGGTGGACTGGGGTGACAAAGGGACAGATGGGTGAACAGGAGGGTGGACATGGGTGACAGGGTAGACTACAGGGGTAGACGGGGGTAAACATGAGTGACAGGGATGGACAGGGGGGTGGACAAGGCAGACATGGATGACAGAAGGGTGGACATGGGTGAGAGGGGAGGTGGACATGGGTGACTGGGATGATAGGTGGGGGGGACATGTGTGAGAGGGGGTGGACATGGGTGACATGAAGGTGAACATGGGTGACAGGGAGGGTGGACATGGGTGACAGGGAGGGTGGACATGGGTGACAGGGAGGGTGGACATGTGTGACAGGGTAGACTGGGGAGTTAACAAGGCAGACATGGATGACAGAAGGGTGGAAATGGGTGACGGGGATGATAGGTGGGGGGATATGTGTGAGAGGGGGTGGACATGAGTGACAGGGAGGGTGGACATGGGTGACAGGGGGGGTGTGGACATGAGTGACAGGGGGAGGGTGGACATGGGTGATAGGGGGAGGGTGGACATGGGTGACAGGGGGAGGGTGGACATGGGTGACAGGGGGAGGGTGGACATGGGTGACAGGGGGAGGGAGGACATGGGTGACAGGGGGAGGGAGTACATGGGTGACAGGGGGAGGGAGGACATGGGTGACAGGGGGAGGGAGGACATGGGTGACAGGGGGGGTGGACATGGGTGACAGGGGGGGTGGACATGGGTGACAGGGGGGGGTGGACATGGGTGACAGGGGGGGGTGGACATGGGTGACAGGGGGGGGTGGACATGGGTGACGGGGGGAGGGTGGACATGGGTGACAGGGGGAGGGTGGACATGGGTGACAGGGGGAGGGTGGACATGGGTGACAGGGGGAGGGTGGACATGGGTGACAGGGGGAGGTGGACATGGGTGACAGGGGGAGGTGGACATGGGTGACAGGGTGGGATTACATGGGTGACAGGGTGGGATTACATGGCTGACAGGGGGGGGGAGGGTGATAGAGATGGACAGGGAGGTGGACAAGGCGGACATGGCTGACGGGGGGGGGTGACAGGGGGAGGCAGACATGGCTGACAGGGGGGGGGGACAGAGGGTGGACCTGGGTGACGGTGGGGGGTTTAGACAGGGTTGAGAAGGTGAACTGAGGGGTGGAAAGGGTACGGTACCTTAAGCAAGCCGGCCCGCGCAGCTTGCAGTTTCACAGCAGGCACGGGAGTCCGGCGCAGGTGCAGCTCGTTCCGCCCCAGGCAGGGACCCATTTTCGGCTCCCTGCACCGTAAGGGAGAGGGGGACGGAGGGAGACGGAGGGTGAAGGAGGGGGACGCGGGGGACACAGGGAACAGAGGAGGAATGAGGGGGAACACGGGGGACGCGGGAGACGGAGGGGAACACAGGAGTTGGGAGGAGATGCAGGGGGACGCTGTGCGCGCAGTGCGCATGCAGACTTCCCTTCCCCCCTGCGCCGTCAGGCCGGGGCGGGACATTTAAAAAAATAATAATAATAAAAAATAAAAAAAATCACGGCAAAATCCCGACAGGGAGGGTGGACCCCCTCTGGGGGTTAAATTGTTATGACTTGTTGGTACCTCTGTATGTGTTCAGTGGCCTCTGTTGATTATAACTCTCCCAGGTAGGCAATGGACAAGTATCCAGCATGATTCAACAGACCAGGCCACTTTCTTCCATTGCTTTTTTAGCAGTTTGTAGTTCAGTAGTTCTTCTGCGAGTTAGTAACAGACAGGCTAGCATTTTCTTTTCATGCACATCAATGGACCAGCTTAGTGGATGGGTTATGAACAGTGCTGAAAGCTGATGTAAAAATGGATACTTATAATGGTGCAAGAAACTCATAAGAAACTTCCATGTGTAGAAGAATCCAGTTTATTATCAGGTTCCAAGAAACAACGCATCACAGGGCCCCTTTTTCAAGGAGTTGTCTAAACCAGATGATCCCAATAATTTTACCTAAGTTGAGTTTGTGTCCAGTTCCTTTCAGATAGAAGAAACACATTTGTCTCAGCTGGGGAAGACCCACAAAACAGTTCAATTGTTTTCTTTGGTAGCATTAATGAGGACATTGTAGTCTTCACACACCTCCCAGATGCTGGTCACCAAAGATTTAACATTGGGGCAGGTCTTTAATAATTTACACCAGTTTTCTGGCATTAATAAGGCCACTTGTGGGGCATAATAAGTGATAAAAACATCAGAGGCCTGCTCAAATGAGTTTAAAGAGGTTATCTGGGTACATAAAAAAAAACAAGAAAATAAAAGTACTCAAATGGTGTCGAATATACTTACATAGTTCCCCTGGTTTGTTTCTGGCACCATTGCTAGCAGTCCTTACTATTAAGAGCATTACAAAGGGGGTGTGGCTTGTCAGCATGATGTCAAAAGGTGGGCATGGCTTGACATGCTATGATAGAGAGGGAAGTGACTTGATTGGATAATGTTAGAAAAGGGGGTGTGGTTTGTGGATATGACACTAGAAAGGTGTGAATGCTAAAAACCTGGACAAAGTGTGTGTGGTTGGGGATTGGAGAGAGGAGACAAAGTTGATAGAGGATGCCAGGTTTTTCTTCACTTCCTGCCCGTCACAGCATATTCTAACAGGGAAAATAGCCCAATACAGGTATTAAGTGTATATTGCAAAACAGTTTGCCAGAGTTTCCTTTAACCCCTTAAGGACCAGGCCCATTTTGGCCTTAAGGACCAGACCAATTTTATTTTTGCATTTTCGTATTTTCCTCCTCGCCTTCTAAAAATTATAACTCTTTTATATTTCCATCCACAGACCCATATGAGGGCTTGTTTTTTGTGTCACCAATTGTACTTTGTAATGACATCACTTATTTTACCATAAAATGTACGGCGCAACCAAACAAATATTATTTATGTGGGAAAATTGAAAAGAAAACCGCAATTTAGCAAATTTTGGAAGGTTTTGTTTTCACGCTGTACACTTTATGGTAAAAATGACATGTTTTCTTTATTCTGTGGGTCAATATGATTAACATGCTACCCGTGGTTATATGCTTTTCTATAATTGTACCGCTTAAAAAAAACATCTCAAACCATTTTAACAAAATTAGTAAGTTTGAAATTGCCCGATTTTGACCACCTATAACTTTCTCATGTTTCCATATATGGGGCGGTATGAGGGCTCATTTTCTGCGCCATGATCTGTAGTTCTTATCAGTACCACTTTTGCTTAGGTTTTACTTTTTTATAAAAAGAAAAATTGGAATAAAATGTGACAAAAAAGCAGCAATTTTGTATTTTTTTTTTTTTTAAATTACATTTACGCTGTTCACCGTACGGGATGGGGTAAAATGGGAAAAACTGACATTTTACTTTTTTATTGGGGGAGGAGATTTTTCAAACTTTTTTATTTTATATGATTTTACTTTTTTTTTTTACACTTTAATAGTCCCCATAGGAGACTATTCATAGCAATCAGTTGATTGCTAATACTGTTCTGTGCTATGCATAGGACATAGCACTGATCAGTGTTATCGGTGATCTTCTGCTCTGTTCTGCTCAATCTCAGACCAGAGCAGAAGACCCCGGGAGACAGCCGGAGACAGTTGAGGTGACCTCCGGCTGCCATCCTGGATGACAGCGCTGCGGGCGACCCGATCATCCATTCAAAGTACCGCACTGCCACAGATGCCGTGATCTGTATTGATCACGGCATCTGAGGGGTTAATGGCAGGTCCCTGGCTGCTGATAGCAGTCGGGACCTGCCGCACATGACGCGAGCACCGCTCCGGTGCTCGCGATCATGGCGGCGCGTAAATGTACGTCATGGTGCTCTAAGTACCACGTCACCATGATGTACATTTACGTACATTGTCATTAAGGGGTTAAAGAAGATACACATGCTGTCTTTCTACCAGTCACATTACATTACATCAATGGGCTTTATTTAAAGGGAACCTGTCATCACTTTCCTGTTGCCTGAACTAAGAGTCATCAGGGTGGTCCCCGGCAGGTTCTCATTGCCCCACTGGCCTTGAGTGATAGATCTGTTCCTATACTCAATTAGAAAGAAATCTATTGGCCGGTGCAGAAAGGATGAGGCGCGGGGGTCCACATTGATGACTCCTGGATCAGGCTGCATGAAAGTGATGACAAGTTCCTTTTTATAACATTCTTTAAAATATAAAGCAAACATAACTTTATGCACAATTGCATTTATTTGACATTCAAGCTGTTATCTAATCCATCTCCTGTATAAGAGAACACACCGTGCATGTCCGCTGTTTTCATAGTACAAGTTAAGATGGTGTTCACTCTTCTCTCCTCATTTCTATTCTATCCCTGCTAGTGAATTCAGTCTCTGTCAATGGAAAAGTATTTGTTAATCCGTATCACTGTGACAAATCCATCCAGTTCTTTGTTATTTGTATGGACAAGAGTGAGAGAATTGGTACCTGCCATTAGAATTCTGTGACACGATGTGGAAGCAGCTCGTAGGAACTGACTGGTAAAAGATGAGATCATTGCCGTCCTGCAGCAAGCAATACCCGGCCGCACCGAATGTCATCTCGCTGATGGCAGGAAGAGAGAGCAACGTGCAGAAGTTGCAGTTCAGGCACAAAAGACATTATTCAGAGAAATGAATTTTTTGGGATGTCTGGGATTGCTGCATGCCCGTTGTAATGAATGTCACTGCTTTCTCATTCAATCTGAACAGAAATGTAGATAGAATTAGATCTGGATGTTGTTCCTGTTTGCAGTGCATGTTTTATTTCACTTACTAGAGTGTAGTGCTCGCTCTGTTTAACGGACTATGATTGGTATGTAAACAGGTATTGACTGGAAACCATCAAGGCATTAGCCAGGGAATCACATCCATCTTATTGGCGGTTCTGCAATGGCCCAACTACACAAGATTGATGATTCATCCAAAAGACAGCTAATGTTTGGTATTGGCCTTTTTAAGCATTTATTAAGTAAGGGGTTTGCTTAGCTGTTTTTGTTGTTGTTTTTTTTTTTTCTTTTTTTAAAGCGTGAAATGGAATTACTGCATGCACATTGTAATGCCTTAGCCTGAACTTAGGCTTTCACACTTTCGGTGGACTGTGCTGTAAGTATATGATAGGTTATATATTATCTGATAAACTGTCACCTGAAAGACAGTACAAGATACAAACATAGAGAGATAAATGGGAAGGAATGACTTCTTCTTCCTGTTGGATCCACATGTAGCTTTGAAAATTGCATTAAAAAATGTACCCAAAACTGCATCAAAAATTGCATGTATGTTTCCAGGCTAAACAGGTTGTCTTGTCAGCTTCATCATCTTCCGGCAATCGATTGTTATAATTTTTGGAAGCCGAAGAAAGACTGTAATATACATGTCAGTCATTCAAATGAATGGACATTAATGTAATGCATAGACATTCTGGGTTCGTCAGAGTGGGATATAAGCCTAAAGAATGGCTTTAGTTCAGGGATATATTGCAGAGTAGGGCTGGGCGGTATGGGCAAATATGTGTATCGCGGTATTTTTGTAACTTATGGCGGTTCCATGGTATATAACGGTATTCCCCCCCCAAAATTAATTATCAGCCCAGCGCTGCTCTGTCCCCATCTGGGAAAATACTCACATATCACCTGCAAGCGCTGCCCTCCTCGTCCTACTGCTTGTTGGGACTGCCCGAGCTGACACTCTATAGCTGTATCCATATGCCCGGGCTGCAAAAGGTAAACAAAAATAAACTTTAACTCATGTTCCTACGGTGGCCTTACGCTCTTCCAGGGCACGTGAACATCGGAAAGCAGTCAGCCTATCACCGGCCACAGCGATGTTCCGCCTCGGTCGGTGATAGGCTGAGCCCACTGTCATGTAAGAAGCATGGCTTCTTAAACGACAGTGGACTCAACCTATCACCGGCCGTGGCGGAACATCGCTGCGGCCGGTGATAGGCTGACTGCTTTCCGATTTTGTTTACCTTTTGCATCCCGGGCATAGGGATACAGTATAGAGCAGTGGTCTTCAACCTGTGGACCTCCAGATGTTGCAAAACTACAACTCCCAGCATGCCTGGACAGCCAATGGCTGTCTGAGCATGCTGAGAGTTGTAGTTTTGCAACATCTGGAGGTTGAAGACCACCCTTATAGAGTGTCAGCGCCGGTGGCCGCAACAAACAGGAGGGCGAGGAGGGCAGCGCTTGTGGGTGATTTGTGAGTAGTACCCTAATGGGGACAGCGCGGCGCTGGGATAATAATTAATTGGGGTGGGGCAGAACAGCGCTCGCGGGTCACATATGATTAGTTCCCCGATGTGGGGACAGCACAGCGCTGGGCTGATAATTCATTCCCCAGGGGGAGGGGCCAAACCGGTATTGCGGTATGGGTTAATATTCATATCGTGCAGCACAAAAATTTCGGTATTCGGTATGAACCGGTATACCGCCCAGCCCTACTGCAGAGTGTGGTCTCCAGCACACAACCTCTATGACATCCATATGTCATAAAAACACTCGGTGATGGAGCCTTTGGTAGTGTGGTAAGTGACACCTAGTGACATTTTTCTATTGAGTTTACCCATAGCACTGTTACAGGAAACTCCATCATACACTAACATATGGAAAATGTGACTGAAATGCTGGACTCCATTGTTTTTATAGCCCACGTTATATTAATATGACACTTACTAAATCAGAAATCAAGAAACCTTTTCTGAATATATTAAATCCCTAGTTCCAGTATTATTCAACTGCTCTTCAATCTTGACGCAAGACCATATAAAAACTAACTCCAAATCACTCATTTGAATAGTCTGTTAAAATAAAAGCTTTGAGCGCCCCTTTACTAGGGATATGTGTGTATTGTTCTAAGGGATAAGGCTATATCTCTAGGTACATGTCTACTCAAAATATACCCGCTGGATAGTGAAGGTTATTACACATTTCTAAGCTCCTAGAAGGGATTAGTGAAGTCATTCACACCTCTTGCCCAAATAATCTTATAATAAATGGACAAGGGTAAATATAATGATGTTATCCTAAGGGGAGTGTAAGGAATTGATTGAAAGTCTCCCTGTTCTTTACTGAAATGAAATGCTTCAAAGAATCCAACATTCTAACATGATAAGATGGAAGGATGACTGATCTTGTTTATAACACCCAGTTGGGCCAAACTACTCAGCTTCCAACATAAAGAGGATAAAGTAAAAGGATCTGTAGCTGTGTGATGTAGGTAACAATGACATACTAAGAGGATACATTTATCAGAGACTACAGTTCTAGCTAGAAATACAGTGGTGAAATTGTAGGAGGTATAGCAGTAGCAGTTTAACCCTTGCCATGGTGCCTGAGGGCAATCGAGGTTCCTAATGATGGCTCGAATGCCCCTCTTCTACATAGGGCGGCAACAGAATCATAAAAGGTACATGGTAGGTGTGGTGCCTTGTTACAGATTTAGTATCTGGGTCCAGACTTTCAAATTATGCCAAGGTTGTTAGAGCAGTTGTATTAAGAAACTGGATGACTGGTTACATTTAATAATACATTACAGTACATATAATAATGGGATACATTTAACAAGCTTTGTATTATGCAAACTCCTGAGAGCATAAATGAGCCTACATAATGTTGTGGGGATGTTGGCCGAATGAATGGCGGTGCAAGGTACTGCAATTTTGCTCCATTTAAGTGAAAAGGCTGCAAAAAAGACGAGCCCCCAAGAAGACCACTTTTTAATGCAATTTTGAGTTATTTTCTCTAAAGACTGTCACTGTAGTATGGTGTTTGCAGATGAGAAAAACATTGGGGAGGATTCTGCACCTGTACCAAAGGATCAAAAAGAGAAAAATTATCATGAGCACTCAAGAAGGCCAGACAAAGCGGGAGATCCCGTGAAACAGATTGTTGCAATCCTTTAACTTTTCTCGGGCTGGCGGGCATTTTAAATGGTCGAATAAAAGTCACGTTCTAAAAGTACGGGTGAGTGCTCATGATAAGTTTTACATAGTTACATAGTTAGTATGGTTGACAAAAGACATACGTCCATCAAGTCCAACCAGGGAATTGAAGGGAAGTGTTACGCCGAGCGCTCCGGGTCCCCGCCCCTCCCCGGAGCGCTCGCTACACTCTCCTCACTGCAGCGCTCCGGTCAGATCCAATGACCCGGGGCGCTGCGATACTGCCTCCAGCCGGGATGCGATTCGCGATGCGGGTAGCGCCCGCTCGCGATGCGCACCCCGGCTCCCGTACCTGACTCGCTCTCCGTCGGTCCTGTCCCGGCGCGCGCGGCCCCGCTCCTTAGGGCGCGCGCGCGCCGGGTCTTTGCGATTTAAAGGGCCACTGCGCCGCTGATTGGCGCAGTGGTTCCAATTAGTCTGATCACCTGTGCACTTCCCTATATCACCTCACTTCCCCTGCACTTCCTTGCCGGATCTTGTTACCATCGTGCCAGTGAAAGCGTTTCCTTGTGTGTTCCTAGCCTGTGTTCCAGACCTCCTGCCGTTGCCCCTGACTACGATCCTTGCTGCCTGCCCCGACCTTCTGCTACGTCCGACCTTGCTTCTGCCTACTCCCTTGTACCGCGCCTATCTTCAGCAGTCAGAGAGGTTGAGCCGTTGCTAGTGGATACGACCTGGTCACTACCGCCGCAGCAAGTCCATCCCGCTTTGCGGCGGGCTCTGGTGAAAACCAGTAGTGACTTAGAACCGATCCACTAGCACGGTCCACGCCAATCCCTCTCTGGCACAGAGGATCCACTACCTGCCAGCCGGCATCGTGACAGTAGATCCGGCCATGGATCCCGCTGAAGTTCCTCTGCCAGTTGTCGCTGACCTCACCACGGTGGTCGCCCAGCAGTCACAACAGATAGCGCAACAAGGCCAACAGCTGTCTCAACTGACCGTTATGCTACAGCAGTTACTACCACAGCTTCAGCAATCATCTCCTCCGCCAGCTCCTGCACCTCCTCCGCAGCGAGTGGCCGCTTCTGGTCTACGCCTATCCTTGCCGGATAAATTTGATGGGGACTCTAAGTTTTGCCGTGGCTTTCTTTCCCAATGTTCCCTGCACCTGGAGATGATGTCGGACCAGTTTCCCACTGAAAGGTCTAAGGTGGCTTTCGTAGTCAGCCTTCTGTCTGGAAAAGCCCTGTCTTGGGCCACACCGCTCTGGGACCGCAATGACCCCGTCACTGCCTCTGTACACTCCTTCTTCTCGGAAATCCGAAGTGTCTTTGAGGAACCTGCCCGAGCCTCTTCTGCTGAGACTGCCCTGTTGAACCTGGTCCAGGGTAATTCTTCCGTTGGCGAGTATGCCGTACAATTCCGTACTCTTGCTTCAGAATTATCCTGGAATAATGAGGCCCTCTGCGCGACCTTTAAAAAAGGCCTATCCAGCAACATTAAAGATGTTCTGGCCGCACGAGAAATCCCTGCTAATCTACATGAACTCATTCACCTAGCCACTCGCATTGACATGCGTTTTTCCGAAAGGCGTCAGGAGCTCCGCCAAGATATGGACTCTGTTCGCACGAGGCGTTTCTTCTCCTCGGCTCCTCTCTCCTCTGGTCCCCTGCAATCCGTTCCTGTGCCTCCCGCCGTGGAGGCTATGCAGGTCGACCGGTCTCGCCTGACACCTCAAGAGAGGACACAACGCCGCATGGAGAATCTCTGCCTGTACTGTGCTAGTACCGAACACTTCCTGAGGGATTGTCCTATCCGTCCTCCCCGCCTGGAAAAACGTACGCTGACTCCGCACAAAGGTGAGACAGTCCTTGATGTCTACTCTGCTTCTCCACGTCTTACTGTGCCTGTGCGGATGTCTGCCTCTGCCTTCTCCTTCTCTACTATGGCCTTCTTGGACTCTGGATCTGCAGGAAATTTTATTTTGGCCTCTCTCGTCAACAGGTTCAACATCCCAGTGACCAGTCTCGCCAGACCCCTTTACATCAATTGTGTAAACAATGAAAGATTAGACTGTACCATACGTTTCCGCACGGAGCCCCTTCTAATGTGCATCGGATCTCATCACGAGAGGATTGAACTTTTGGTCCTCCCCAATTGCACTTCTGAAATTCTCCTTGGACTTCCCTGGCTTCAACTTCATTCCCCAACCCTGGATTGGTCCACTGGGGAGATCAAGAGTTGGGGGCCCTCTTGTTCCAAGGACTGTCTAAAACCGGTTCCCAGTAACCCTTGCCGTGACTCTGTGGTTCCTCCAGTAACCGGTCTCCCTAAGGCCTATATGGACTTTGCGGATGTTTTCTGCAAAAAACAAGCTGAGACTCTACCTCCTCACAGGCCTTATGATTGTCCTATCGACCTCCTCCCGGGCACTACTCCACCCCGGGGCAGAATTTATCCTCTGTCCGCCCCAGAGACTCTTGCCATGTCTGAATACGTCCAGGAAAATTTAAAAAAGGGCTTTATCCGTAAATCCTCCTCTCCTGCCGGAGCCGGATTTTTCTTTGTGTCCAAAAAAGATGGCTCCCTACGTCCTTGCATTGACTACCGCGGTCTTAATAAAATCACGGTTAAGAACCGCTACCCCCTACCCCTCATCTCTGAACTCTTTGATCGCCTCCAAGGTGCCCACATCTTTACTAAACTGGACTTAAGAGGTGCTTATAATCTCATCCGCATCAGAGAGGGGGATGAATGGAAAACGGCATTTAACACCAGAGATGGACACTTTGAGTATCTGGTCATGCCCTTTGGCCTGTGCAACGCCCCTGCCGTCTTCCAAGACTTTGTTAATGAAATTTTTCGTGATCTTTTATACTCCTGTGTTGTTGTATATCTGGACGATATCCTGATTTTTTCTGCCAATCTAGAAGAACACCGCCAGCATGTCCGTATGGTTCTTCAAAGACTTCGTGACAATCAACTCTATGCCAAAATTGAGAAATGTCTGTTTGAATGCCAATCTCTTCCTTTTCTAGTATACTTGGTCTCTGGCCAGGGACTACAAATGGATCCAGACAAACTCTCTGCCGTCTTAGATTGGCCACGCCCCTCCGGACTCCGTGCTATCCAACGCTTTTTGGGGTTCGCCAATTATTACAGGCAATTTATTCCACATTTTTCTACCGTTGTGGCCCCTATCGTGGCTTTAACCAAAAAAAATGCCGATCCCAAGTCTTGGCCTCCTCAAGCGGAAGACGCCTTTAAACGACTCAAGTCTGCCTTTTCTTCGGCTCCCGTGCTCTCCAGACCTGACCCTTCCAAACCCTTCCTATTGGAGGTTGATGCCTCCTCAGTGGGAGCTGGAGCTGTTCTTCTACAAAAAAATTCTTCCGGGCATGCTGTCACTTGTGGTTTTTTTTCTAGGACCTTCTCTCCGGCGGAGAGGAACTACTCCATCGGGGATCGAGAGCTTCTAGCCATCAAATTAGCACTTGAGGAATGGAGGCATCTGCTGGAGGGATCAAGATTTCCAGTTATTATTTACACCGATCACAAGAACCTCTCCTACCTCCAGTCTGCCCAACGGCTGAATCCTCGCCAGGCCCGGTGGTCTCTGTTCTTTGCCCGATTTAATTTTGAAATTCACTTTCGGCCTGCCGATAAGAACATTAGGGCCGATGCTCTCTCTCGTTCCTCGGATGCCTCGGAAGTTGAACTCTCTCCGCAACACATCATTCCTCCTGACTGCCTGATTTCCACTTCTCCAGCCTCCATCAGGCAAACTCCTCCAGGAAAGACCTTTGTTTCTCCACGCCAACGCCTCGGAATCCTCAAATGGGGTCACTCCTCCCATCTCGCAGGTCATGTGGGCATCAAGAAATCTGTGCAACTCATCTCCCGCTTCTATTGGTGGCCGACTCTGGAGACGGATGTTGTGGACTTTGTGCGAGCCTGCACTATCTGTGCCCGGGATAAGACTCCTCGCCAGAAGCCCGCTGGTTTTCTTGATCCCCTGCCTGTCCCCGAACAGCCTTGGTCTCTGATTGGTATGGATTTTATTACTGATTTACCCCCTTCCCGTGGCAACACTGTTATTTGGGTGGTCGTTGATCGATTCTCCAAAATGGCACATTTCATCCCTCTTCCTGGTCTTCCTTCAGCGCCTCAGTTGGCTAAACAATTTTTTGTACACATTTTTCGTCTTCACGGGTTGCCTACGCAGATCGTCTCGGATAGAGGCGTCCAATTCGTGTCTAAATTCTGGAGGGCTCTCTGTAAACAACTCAAGATTAAATTAAATTTTTCTTCTGCATATCATCCCCAATCCAATGGACAAGTAGAAAGAATTAACCAGGTCTTGGGTGATTATTTACGACATTTTGTTTCCTCCCGCCAGGATGACTGGGCAGATCTCCTTCCATGGGCCGAATTCTCGTATAACTTCAGAGTCTCTGAATCTTCCTCCAAATCCCCATTTTTCGTGGTGTACGGCCGTCACCCTCTTCCCCCCCTCCCTACCCCCTTGCCCTCTGGTCTGCCCGCTGTGGATGAAATTTCTCGTGACCTTTCCATCATATGGAGAGAGACCCAAAATTCTCTCTTACAGGCTTCATCACGCATGAAGAAGTTCGCGGATAAGAAAAGAAGAGCTCCTCCCATTTTTTCCCCTGGAGACAAGGTATGGCTCTCCGCTAAATATGTCCGCTTCCGTGTCCCTAGCTACAAGTTGGGACCACGCTATCTTGGTCCTTTCAAAATTTTGTGTCAGATTAATCCTGTCTCTTACAAACTTCTTCTTCCTCCTTCTCTTCGTATTCCTAATGCCTTTCACGTTTCTCTTCTCAAACCACTCATCATCAACCGTTTCTCTCCCAAATCTGTTCCTCCCACTCCTGTTTCCGGCTCCTCGGACATCTTCTCAGTCAAAGAGATTCTGGCATCTAAGAAGGTCAGAGGGAAAACCTTTTTTTTGGTGGATTGGGAGGGTTGTGGTCCAGAAGAGAGATCCTGGGAACCTGAGGACAATATCCTAGACAAAAGTCTGCTCCTCAGGTTCTCAGGCTCTAAGAAGAGGGGGAGACCCAAGGGGGGGGGGGGTACTGTTACGCCGAGCGCTCCGGGTCCCCGCCCCTCCCCGGAGCGCTCGCTACACTCTCCTCACTGCAGCGCTCCGGTCAGATCCACTGACCCGGGGTGCTGCGATACTGCCTCCAGCCGGGATGCGATTCGCGATGCGGGTAGCGCCCGCGCGCGATGCGCACCCCGGCTCCCGTACCTGACTCGCTCTCCGTCGGTCCTGTCCCGGCGCGCGCGGCCCCGCTCCTTAGGGCGCGCGCGCGCCGGGTCTTTGCGATTTAAAGGGCCACTGCGCCGCTGATTGGCGCAGTGGTTCCAATTAGTCTGATCACCTGTGCACTTCCCTATATCACCTCACTTCCCCTGCACTTCCTTGCCGGATCTTGTTGCCATCGTGCCAGTGAAAGCGTCTCCTTGTGTGTTCCTAGCCTGTGTTCCAGACCTCCTGCCGTTGCCCCTGACTACGATCCTTGCTGCCTGCCCCGACCTTCTGCTACGTCCGACCTTGCTTCTGCCTACTCCCTTGTACCGCGCCTATCTTCAGCAGTCAGAGAGGTTGAGCCGTTGCTAGTGGATACGACCTGGTCACTACCGCCGCAGCAAGTCCATCCCGCTTTGCGGCGGGCTCTGGTGAAAACCAGTAGTGACTTAGAACCGATCCACTAGCACGGTCCACGCCAATCCCTCTCTGGCACAGAGGATCCACTACCTGCCAGCCGGCATCGTGACAGGAAGGGTGTAAGGGGATAAGGGGAAGGGATGTAGTTTTATAATTCTGCATAAGCATTAATGTTATTTTGTTCCAGGAATGTATCTAACCCTGTTTTAAAGCTATTAATTGTTACTGCTGCGACCAGTTCATGAGGTAGACTGTTCCATAAATTCACAGTTCTTATGGTAAAGAAAGCGTGCCCCTTTAGACTAAACCTTTTCTTCTCCAGACGGAGGGAGTGTCCCCTTGTCCATTGGGGGGGGGGGGGTTAACCTGGAACAGTTTTTCTCCATATTTTTTGTATGGGCCATTTATATACTTATATACGTTTATCATATCCCCCCTTAAACGTCTGAAGTCTGTGATCTACAAGTACACCCAGATCCTTCTCTACCAGTGACTCTGCCAGTTTAATCCTCCCTAAGACATACAACGCATGCATGTTATTAGTACCCAGATGCATAACTTTACATTTATCCACATTGAACCTCATTTGCCAAGTGGATGCCCAGACACTTAGTCTATCCAAGTCATCTTGTAACTTATGCACATCCTCTATAGACTGTACCGTGCTACAAAGCTTGGTGTCATTTGCAAAGATAGAAACAGAGCTGTTAATACCATCCTCTATATCATTGATAAATAAATTAAACAACAGCGGGCCCAATACTGAACCTTGGGGTACACCACTAATAACCGTGGACCAATCAGAGTATGAATCATTGACCACCACTCTCTGGGTACGATCCATGAGCCAGTGTTCAATCCAGTTACAAACTAAAGTTTCCAAACCCAAAGACCTTAACTTACCTGTCAGATGTCTATGAGGGACAGTATCAAACGCTTTGGCAAAATCCAGAAACACTATATCCACAGCCATTCCTCTGTCAAGGCTTCTACTCACCTCTTCATAAAAGCAAATTAGATTGGTTTGACAACTTCTATCCTTAGTAAACCCATGCTGGCTATCACTTATAATACTATTATCCCCTATGTATTCCTGTATGTAATAATTTATAAGTCCTTCAAACAATTTACCCACAATGCACGTTAAACTTACTGGTCTATAATTGCCTGGCGAAGACCTAGAGCCCTTCTTGAAGATTGGTACCACATTCGCCTTGTGCCAGTCCCTTGGCACAATACCAGACACCAGAGAATCTCTAAATATCATGAACAAGGGTACAGATATTACTGAACTTACCTCTCTAAGAACTCTTGGGTGTAGTCCATCAGGTCCTGGAGATTTGCTTACATTTACTTTACTTAACTTACCTTGTACCATCTCTACATTAACCCCTTAACGACGCAGGACGTATATTTACGTCCTGCGCCGGCTCCCGCGATATGAAGCGGGATCGCGCCGCGATCCTGCATCATATCGCTTCGGTCCCGCCGCTCATCAACGGCCGGGACCCGCGGCTAATACCACACATCGCCGATCGCGGCGATGTGCGGTATTAACCCTTTAGAAGCGGCGGTCAAAGCTGACCGCAGCTTTTAAAGTGAAACTGAAAGTATCCCGTCTGCTCAGTCGGGCTGTTCGGGACCGCCGCGGTGAAATCGCGGCGTCCCGAACAGCTGATAGGACACCGGGAGGGCCCTTACCTGCCTCCTCGGTGTCCGATCGACGAATGACTGCTCCATGCCTGAGATCCAGGCAGGAGCAGTCAAGCGCCGATAATGCTGATCACAGGCGTGTTAATACACGCCAGTGATTAGCATAGGAGATCAGTGAGAGTTATGGGACCTATAACACTGCAAAAAAAATGTAAAAAAAAAGTGTTAATAAAGGTCATTTAACCCCTTCCCTAATAAAAGTTTGAATCACCCCCCTTTTCCTATAAAAAAAATAAAACAGTGTAAAAAAAAAAATTATAAACATATGTGGTATCGCCGCGTGCGTAAATGTCCGAACTATAAAAATATATCATTAATTAAACTGCACGGTCAATGGCGTACGCGCAAAAAAATTCCAAAGTCCAAAAAAGCGTATTTTGCTCACTTTTTATTCCATTAAAAAAATGAATAAAAAGTGATCAAAAAGTCCGATCAAAACAAAAATCATACCGATAAAAACTTCAGATCACGGCGCAAAAAATGAGTCCTCATACCGCCCTGTACATGGAAATATAAAAAAGTTATAGGGGTCAGAAGATGACATTTTTAAACGTATAAATTTTCCTGCATGTACTTATGATTTTTTCCAGAAGTGCGACAAAATCAAACCTATATAAGTAGGGTATCATTTTAACTGTATGGACCTACAGAATAATGATAAGGTGTAATTTTTACCGAAATATGCACTGCGTAGAAACGGAAGCCCCCAAAACTTACAAAATGGCGTTTTTTTTCCGATTTTGTCGCACAATGATTTTTTTTTCCGTTTCGCCGTGCATTTTTGGGTAAAATGACTAATTTCACTGCAAAGTAGAATTGGAGACGCAAAAAATAAGCCATAATATGGATTTTTAGGTGGAAAATTGAAAGGGTTATGATTTTTAAAAGGTAAGGAGGGTCACGATGCCGGCTGGCAGGTAGTGGATCCTCTGTGCCAGAGAGGGATTGGCGTGGACCGTGCTAGTGGATCGGTTCTAAGTCACTACTGGTTTTCACCAGAGCCCGCCGCAAAGCGGGATGGTCTTGCTGCGGCGGTAGTGACCAGGTCGTATCCACTAGCAACGGCTCAACCTCTCTGACTGCTGAAGATAGGCGCGGTACAAGGGAGTAGACAGAAGCAAGGTCGGACGTAGCAGAAGGTCGGGGCAGGCAGCAAGAATCGTAGTCAGGGGCTACGGCAGGAGGTCTGGAACACAGGCTAGGAACACACAAGGAAACGCTTTCACTGGCACAATGGCAACAAGATCCGGCGAGGGAGTGAAGGGGAAGTGAGGTATAAATAGGGAGTGCACAGGTGAACACACTAATTGGAACCACTGCGCCAATCAGCGGCGCAGTGGCCCTTTAAATCGCAGAGACCCGGCGCGCGCGCGCCCTAGGGAGCGGGGCCGCGCGCGCCGGGACAGGACAGACGGAGAGCGAGTCAGGTACGGGAGCCGGGATGCGCATCGCGAGCGGGCGCTACCCGCATCGCGAATCGCATCCCGGCTGGAGACGGTAACGCAGCGCACCGGGTCAGTGGAGCTGCCCGGAGCGCTGCGGTAGCGAGAGAGAAGCGAGCGCTCCGGGGAGGAGCGGGGACCCGGAGCGCTCGGCGTAACAGTACCCCCCCCCTTGGGTCTCCCCCTCTTCTTAGAGCCTGAGAACCTGAGGAGCAGACTTTTGTCTAGGATGTTGTCCTCAGGTTCCCAGGATCTCTCTTCAGGTCCACAGCCCTCCCAATCCACCAAAAAGAACTTTTTTCCTCTGACTGTCTTGGAGGCCAGTATCTCTTTCACTGAGAAGACGTCAGAAGAACCGGAGACAGGAGTGGGAGAAACTAATTTGGGAGAGAAACGGTTGATGATGAGTGGTTTAAGAAGAGAGACATGAAAGGCATTAGGAATACGGAGAGAAGGAGGAAGAAGAAGTTTGTAAGAGACAGGATTAATTTGGCACAAGACTTTGAAGGGACCAAGATAGCGTGGACCCAGTTTGTAACTGGGGACACGAAAGCGGACATATTTAGCGGAGAGCCATACCTTGTCTCCGGGAGCAAAAATGGGAGGAGCTCTTCTTTTCTTATCGGCAAACTTTTTCATGCGAGATGAAGCCTGTAAAAGAGAAACTTGGGTCTCTTTCCATATGGTGGAAAGATCACGAGTCACTTCATCTACCGCGGGCAAACCAGAGGGCAAGGGAGTAGGGAGGGGGGGAAGAGGGTGACGGCCGTACACCACGAAAAATGGGGATTTGGAGGAAGATTCAGAGACTCTAAAGTTATACGAGAATTCGGCCCATGGTAGAAGATCTGCCCAATCATCCTGGCGGGAGGAAACAAAATGTCGTAAATAATCACCCAAGACCTGGTTAATTCTTTCTACTTGTCCATTGGATTGAGGATGATATGCAGAAGAAAAGTTTAACCCCTTAAGGACCAAGGACGTACCGGTACGTCCTTGGTCCTGCTCTTCCAATATAACGCGGGGTTACACAGTAACCCCGCGTCATATCATGGCGGGCCCGGCGTCATAGTGAAGCCGGGACCCGCCTCTAATAGCGCGCAGCGCCGATCGCGGCGCCGCGCGATATTAACCCTTTAGCCGCGCGCTCAAAGCTGAGCCGCGCGGCTAAAAGTGAAAGTGAAAGTTCCCGGCTAGCTCAGTCGGGCTGTTCGGGATAGCCGCGGCTAATCGCGGCATCCCGAACAGCTGACAGGACAGCGGGAGGGCCCCTTCCTGCCTCCTCGCTGTCCGATCGCCGAATGACTGCTCAGTGCCTGAGATCCAGGCATGAGCAGTCATGCGGCAGAATCGTCGATCACTGGTTTCTTATGAGAAACCAGTGATCAACATAGAAGATCAGTGTGTGCAGTGTTATAGGTCCCTATGGGACCTATAACACTGCAAAAAAAAAGTGAAAAAAAAAAGTGAATAAAGATCATTTAACTCCTCCCCTATTAAAAGTTTGAATCACCCCCCTTTTCCAATAAAAAAAAAAACACAGTGTAAATAAAAATAAAAATAAACATATGTGGTATCACCGCGTGCGGAAATGTCCGAATTATAAAAATATATCATTAATTAAACCGCTCGGTCAATGGCGTGCGCGCAAAAAAATTCCAAAGTCCAAAATAGTGCATTTTTGGTCACTTTTTATATCATTTAAAAATGAATAAAAAGTGATCACTAAGTCCTATCAATGCAAAAATGGTACCGTTAAAAACTTAAGATCACGGCGCAAAAAATGAGCCCTCATACCGCCCCATACACGGAAAAATAAAAAAGTTATAGGGGTCAGAAGATGACAATTTTAAACGTATTAATTTTCCTGCATGTAGTTATGATTTTTTCCAGAAGTCCGACAAAATCAAACCTATATAAGTAGGGTATCATTTTAATCGTATGGACCTACAGAATACATATCAGGTGTCATTTTTACCGAAAAATGTACTACGTAGAAACGGAAGCCCCCAAAAGTTACAAAACAGCGTTTTTTTTTCAATTTTGTCGCACAATGATTTTTTTTCCCGCTTCACCATAGATTTTTGGGCAAAATGACTGACGTCATTACAAAGTAGAATTGGTGGCGCAAAAAATAAGCCATCATATGGATTTTTAGGTGTAAATTTGAAAGAGTTATGATTTTTTAAAGGCAAGGAGCAAAAAACGAAAATGCAAAAACGGAAAAACCTCCGGTCCTTAAGGGGTTAATTTAATCTTGAGTTGTTTACAGAGAGCCCTCCAGAATTTTGACACGAATTGGACGCCTCTATCCGAGACTATTTGTGTGGGCAACCCGTGAAGACGAAAAATGTGTACAAAAAATTGTTTAGCCAACTGAGGCGCTGAAGGAAGACCAGGAAGAGGGATGAAATGTGCCATCTTGGAGAATCGATCAACGACCACCCAAACAACAGTGTTGCCACGGGATGGGGGTAGGTCTGTAATAAAATCCATACCAATCAGAGACCAAGGCTGTTCGGGGACAGGCAGAGGATGATGAAAACCAGCGGGCTTCTGGCGAGGAGTCTTATCCCGAGCACAGACAGTGCAGGCTCGCACAAAGTCCACGACATCCGTCTCCAGAGTCGGCCACCAATAGAAGCGAGAGATGAGTTGCACAGATTTCTTGATGCCTGTATGACCTGCGAGATGGGAGGAGTGACCCCATTTGAGGATTCCGAGGCGTTGGCGTGGAGAGACGAAGGTCTTTCCTGGAGGAGATTGCCTGATGGAGGCTGGAGAAGTGGAGATCAGGCAGTCAGGAGGAATGATGTGTTGCGGAGAGAGTTCGACTTCCGAGGCATCCGAGGAACGAGAGAGAGCATCGGCCCTAATGTTCTTATCGGCAGGCCGAAAGTGAATTTCAAAATTAAATCGGGCAAAGAACAGAGACCACCTGGCCTGGCGAGGATTCAGCCGTTGGGCAGACTGGAGATAGGAGAGGTTCTTGTGATCGGTGTAAATAATAACAGGAAATCTTGATCCCTCCAGCAGATGCCTCCATTCCTCAAGTGCTAATTTAATGGCTAGAAGCTCTCGATCCCCGATGGAGTAGTTCCTCTCCGCCGGAGAGAAGGTCCTAGAAAAAAAACCACAAGTAACAGCATGCCCGGAAGAATTTTTTTGTAGAAGGACCGCTCCAGCTCCTACAGAGGAGGCATCAACCTCCAATAGGAAGGGTTTAGATGGGTCAGGTCTGGAGAGCACGGGAGCCGAAGAAAAGGCAGACTTGAGCCGTTTAAAGGCGTCTTCCGCTTGAGGAGGCCAAGACTTGGGATTGGCATTTTTTTTGGTTAAAGCCACGATAGGGGCCACAACGGTAGAAAAATGTGGAATAAATTGCCTGTAATAATTGGCGAACCCCAAAAAACGTTGGATAGCACGGAGTCCGGAGGGGCGTGGCCAATCTAAGACGGCAGAGAGTTTGTCTGGATCCATTTGTAGTCCCTGGCCAGAGACCAAGTATCCTAGGAAAGGAAGAGATTGGCATTCAAACAGACATTTCTCTATCTTGGCATAAAGTTGATTGTCACGAAGTCTCTGAAGAACCATACGGACATGCTGGCGGTGTTCTTCTAGATTGGCAGAAAAAATCAGGATATCGTCCAGATATACAACAACACAGGAGTATAAAAGATCACGAAAAATTTCATTAACAAAGTCTTGGAAGACGGCAGGGGCATTGCACAGGCCAAAGGGCATGACCAGATACTCAAAGTGTCCATCTCTAGTGTTAAATGCCGTTTTCCATTCATCCCCCTCTCTGATGCGGATGAGATTATAAGCACCTCTTAAGTCCAGTTTGGTAAAGATGTGGGCACCTTGGAGGCGATCAAAGAGTTCAGAGATGAGGGGTAGAGGGTAGCGGTTCTTTATCGTGATTTTATTAAGACCGCGGTAGTCAATGCAAGGGCGTAGAGAGCCATCTTTTTTGGACACAAAGAAAAATCCGGCTCCGGCAGGAGAGGAGGATTTACGGATAAAGCCTTTTTTTTAAATTTTCCTGGATGTACTCCGACATAGCAAGAGTCTCTGGGGCGGACAGAGGATAGATTCTGCCCCGGGGTGGAGTAGTGCCCGGGAGGAGGTCAATAGGACAATCATAAGGCCTGTGAGGAGGTAGAGTCTCAGCTTGTTTTTTGCAAAAAACATCCGCAAAGTCCATATAGGCCTTAGGGAGACCGGTTACAGGGGGAACCACAGAGTCACGGCAAGGGGTACTGGGAACCGGTTTTAGGCAGTCCTTGAAACAAGAGGGCCCCCAACTCTTGATCTCCCCAGTGGACCAATCCAGGGTTGGGGAATGGAGTTGAAGCCAGGGTAGTCCAAAGAGGATTTCGGAAGTGCAATTGGGGAGGACCAAAAATTCAATCTTCTCGTGATGAGGTCCGATGCACATTAGAAGGGGCTCCGTGCGGAAACGTATGGTACAATCCAATCTTTCATTGTTTACACAATTGATGTAGAGGGGTCTGGCGAGACTGGTCACTGGGATGTTGAACCTGTTGACGAGAGAGGCCAAAATAAAATTTCCTGCAGATCCGGAATCCAAGAAGGCCATAGTAGAGAAGGAGAAGGCAGAGGCAGATATCCGCACAGGCACAGTAAGACGTGGAGAAGCAGAGTAGACATCAAGGACTGTCTCACCTTTGTGCGGAGTCAGCGTACGTCTTTCCAGGCGGGGAGGACGGATAGGACAATCCTTCAGGAAGTGTTCGGTACTGGCACAGTACAGACAGAGATTCTCCATGCGGCGTCGTGTCCTCTCTTGAGGTGTCAGGCGAGACCGGTCGACCTGCATAGCCTCCACGGCGGGAGGCACAGAAACGGATTGCAGGGGACCAGAGGAGAGAGGAGCCGGGGAGAAAAAACGTCTTGTGCGAACAAAGTCCATATCCTGGCGGAGCTCCTGACGCCTTTCGGAAAAACGCATGTCAATGCGAGTGGCAAGATGGATGAGTTCATGTAGGTTAGCAGGGATTTCTCGTGCGGCCAGAACATCTTTAATGTTGCTGGATAGGCCTTTTTTAAAGGTCGCGCAGAGGGCCTCATTATTCCAGGATAATTCTGAAGCAAGAGTACGGAATTGTACGGCGTACTCGCCAACGGAAGAATTACCCTGGACCAGGTTCAACAGGGCAGTCTCAGCAGAAGAGGCTCGGGCAGGTTCCTCAAAGACACTTCGAATTTCTGAGAAGAAGGAGTGTATAGAGGCAGTGACGGGGTCATTGCGGTCCCAGAGCGGTGTGGCCCATGACAGAGCTTTTCCAGACAGAAGGCTGACTACGAAAGCCACCTTAGACCTTTCAGTAGGGAACTGGTCCGACATCATCTCCAAGTGCAGGGAACATTGGGAAAGAAAGCCACGGCAGAATTTAGAGTCCCCATCAAATTTATCCGGCAAGGATAGTCGTAGACCAGAAGCGGCCACTCGCTGCGGAGGAGGTGCAGGAGCTGGCGGAGGAGATGATTGCTGAAGCTGTGGTAGTAGCTGCTGTAGCATCACGGTCAGTTGAGACAGCTGTTGGCCTTGTTGCGCTATCTGTTGTGACTGCTGGGCGACCACCGTGGTGAGGTCGGCGACAACTGGCAGAGGAACTTCAGCGGGATCCATGGCCGGATCTACTGTCACGATGCCGGCTGGCAGGTAGTGGATCCTCTGTGCCAGAGAGGGATTGGCGTGGACCGTGCTAGTGGATCGGTTCTAAGTCACTACTGGTTTTCACCAGAGCCCGCCGCAAAGCGGGATGGTCTTGCTGCGGCGGTAGTGACCAGGTCGTATCCACTAGCAACGGCTCAACCTCTCTGACTGCTGAAGATAGGCGCGGTACAAGGGAGTAGACAGAAGCAAGGTCGGACGTAGCAGAAGGTCGGGGCAGGCAGCAAGAATCGTAGTCAGGGGCTACGGCAGGAGGTCTGGAACACAGGCTAGGAACACACAAGGAAACGCTTTCACTGGCACAATGGCAACAAGATCCGGCGAGGGAGTGAAGGGGAAGTGAGGTATAAATAGGGAGTGCACAGGTGAACACACTAATTGGAACCACTGCGCCAATCAGCGGCGCAGTGGCCCTTTAAATCGCAGAGACCCGGCGCGCGCGCGCCCTAGGGAGCGGGGCCGCGCGCGCCGGGACAGGACAGACGGAGAGCGAGTCAGGTACGGGAGCCGGGATGCGCATCGCGAGCGGGCGCTACCCGCATCGCGAATCGCATCCCGGCTGGAGACGGTAACGCAGCGCACCGGGTCAGTGGAGCTGCCCGGAGCGCTGCGGTAGCGAGAGAGAAGCGAGCGCTCCGGGGAGGAGCGGGGACCCGGAGCGCTCGGCGTAACAAGGAGGAAAAAACGAAAGTGCAAAAACGGAAAAACCCTGAGTCCTTAAGGGGTTAAGCCAGTTCAGTACATTACATGATGTGTTACCAGCACTGACCTGTCCAATGTCAGCTCCTCCTTCTTCCATAGTATATACAGAACTAAAGAACCCATTCAGTAGCTCCGCCTTCTCTTGATCGCCTGTGACAACCTCCCCATTATCATTATTAAGGGGTCCTACATGCTCTGTCCTTTTTTTTTTTGTATTTATATATCTAAAAAAATATTTAGGATTAGTTTTGCTTTCTTTGGCCACCTGTCTCTCATTTTGAATTTTTGCTGTTTTGATTATATTTTTACAGATTTTATTAGGCTCCTTGTACTGTTTAAATGTTATAGCTGACCCATCAGATTTGAATTTTTTGAAGGCAATTTTTTTTTTATTGCTCTTTTAACATCATTTGTCAGCCATGTAGGATTTAGTTTTAATCGTTTATATTTGTTCCCCTTTGGTATGTATTTAGCTGTATAGTTATTTAGAGTTGATTTAAAAATGTCCCATTTACCTTCTGTATCAGTATTTGACAACACCTCCCCCCAGTCTATGTCCTGTAGTGCAGATCTCAGCCCAGGGAAATTTGCCTTTTTAAAGTTATATGTTTTTGCCTTCCCCGCCTGTCTTTGTTTTCTACATTTTAAGTCAAAAGTAACTATATTGTGGTCACTATTACCAAGGTTTTCCCTCACAGTTACCAACCAGCTCTGCGTTGTTGGAAATGATCAGATCCAACAAGGCATCACTTCTTGTTGGGTCCTCCACAAACCGGCCCATAAAATTATCCTGCAATAAATTTAGGAATTTTCTCCCCTTCGTAGTTTTAGCCAGCCCCCGGCCCCAATCTATATCTGGATAGTTAAAATCTCCCATTATTACCACTGTACCTGCCCGGGCGGCCCTCTCTATTTGTTTATACAGCTGACCTTCTATCTCTTCAGTGATATTAGGGGGTCTGTAGATTACACCAAATACTATTTTTTCAGTATTTCCCTCCTTTTGTAATTCTACCCACAGTGATTCCACATCCTCAGAATCATCACACACTATGGCATCGTTCACACTGACTTTCATACCAATTCTTACATACAGACAGACTCCACCACCTTTTCTGTTCATTCTATCCTTGCGAAACAATGTAAACCCCTGCAGATTCACAGCCCAGTCATGCGAGGAGTCCAGCCATGTTTCAGTGACCCCAACTATATCAATATGTTCCTCCAGTATCAAGGCCTCAAGCTCCCCCATTTTATTTGCTAGGCTTCTGGCATTTGTGAACATACACTTTACATTTCCATGAAGTTTTACACATATAGTCTCACTAATGGGATTTTCAGAGTTATTGGGGTTAATGTTATTATTTGAGTTATAAGGGCTAATTGTACTATTTAAGTTATTGGGGCTAATGGGATTTTTTGAGTTATTGGGTCTAACGTTATTATTTAAGTTATTGGGGCTAATGGTATTTTTTGAGTTAATGGGGCTTATTGTAGTTATTGAGTTATTGGGGCTAATGGAATTTTTTGAATTATTGGGATTACAATTTTTCGGGCTACATTTATTTTTACGGCTGGTTTGTAACCCATGGATCTCCTTATCCATTGCTCTTAACCTCCCCCCACAGGACTCCTCTCCACCCACCATTATGTCCTGACCCCTCTCTAACCTATCCATCCCACTGTCTGCTTTCTTTGCTTTAATATCCTCCCCCCACTCACCTAGTTTAAATACTCTGCCACCCCTTCCAGGATTCTCTCCCCCAGCACAGCGGACCTCCTTCCATTCAGGTGCAAATTATCCCTAGAATAGAGTTTGTACCCCAGTGCTCTAAAGACCCAAAACCTTCCCCCTTACACCACGACTTAAGCCATGCATTTAACTCCCCAAGCTCCCGCTGTCTTTCCTTCGATGCGCATGGCACAGGAAGTATTCCAGAGAACACAACCTTAGAGGTCCTTCCCTTCAGCTTGGCACCTAGTTCCATATAATTATTCTTCAAGGACCTCCACCTACCATGTATTCTGTCGTTGGTTCCCACATGGACCACGACAGCTGGGTCATCCCCAGCCCCCCTAGTAATTTGTCCACCCTTTCCACCACATGCCGAATCCTGCCACCAGGGAGACAGCTAACCATTTGGTTGAGGTGGTCTTGGCGACAAATTATTCTATCCGTCTTCCTGATTATAGAATCCCCTACCACAACTAACTGTCTTGGCCTACCTGCGTTACCATCCCCCACACTACTAGTTGAGCTGTTCCCCCAGCTGTTAGGGAGACCAGTATCCACTAGGGTTGCCATCTCTGATACTGAGGCCCTCGCATCATCACCCAACTTGGCAATTTTACTTGGGAGATCAGAAGCAGAAGTGGCCTTCCTTTTCCTTGCCCCCTTTCCAGTCCCTCTAACTACATTAACCCAGCTCCCTACTTGGGCCTCCTGGCTAGTTTCTCCAACCTCCATTTCTACCCCACTAACTGCTTGCTCTGTAAGCAGTATGCTCCTTTCAAGATTGTCAATCGCCCTCAATGTTGCATTTTGCTCCTCTAGATCTCTAATACGAGCTTCCAGGTGGGCAACATGCTCACATTTGTCACAGCGGTATTCACCTTGAAGTTGCTGCTCCAGAGATGTATACATGTGGCACAATGTGCACTGAAGAAAACTTCCAATCCTGCTGTCCATATCCTTGGTGACAAACAGCTGTTATTAACTATTAAGAAAAACTACTTTTATCAAGGGAGTGTAATACTTACAGTTACAGTGGGTCCTGCTTACAACTCCTGCTTTTTAAACTTCTGCGTATAAAACTTCTCAGATGTTCACACTTAAGAATACAACACTTTAGAATACAAACCAAAGCTTCAGAGAGACTCAGCCAGAGTCTCTTTTTGATCCTTTAGTTTTTATAGCTTGACTTTGCTTTGTTTCATGATGCACCCCCGTGCATTACTTTATTAGTTCTGAACAGGTCTATTTACTGTTGCACAATTTTTGTATGGTCGCAGTAATGCCGCCGTTATTCTTCTGTGCCTTTAGTGGCTGCTGCACTTGTGTCAGAGTCAGGGGACCTCTTTGAACAGCTGATAAGTGAGGGTGCTGGGAGTCTCACCCCTGTTAATATACATTGCTCAAAAAAATAAAGGGAACACTTAAACAACACAATGTAACTCCAAGTCAATCACACTTCTGTGAAATTACACTGTCCACTCAGGAAGCAACACTGATTGACAATAAATTTCACGTGCAAATGGAACAGACAACCGGAGGAAATTATAGGAAATTAGCAAGACACACCCAATAAAAGAGTGGTTCTGCAGGTGGTGACCACAGATCACTTATCAGTTCCTATGCTTCCTGGCTGATGTTTTGGTCACTTTTGAATGCTGGCGGGGCTTTCACTCTAGTGGTAGCATGAGACGGAGTCTACAACCCACACAAGTGGCTCAGGTAGTGCAGCTCATCCAGGATGGCACATCAATGCGAGCTGTGGCAGGAAGGTTTGCTGTGTCTGTCAGTGTAGGGTCCAGAGCATGGAGGCGCTACCAGGAGACAGGCCATTACATCAGGAGATGTGGAGGAGACCGTAGGAGGTCAACAAACCCGCAGCAGGACCGCTACCTCTGCCTTTGTGCAAGGAAGAGCAGGAGGAGCACTGCCAGAGCCCTGAAAAATGACTTCCAGCAAGCTACAAATGTGCATGTGTCCACTCAAACAGTCAGAAACAGACTCCATGAGGGTGGTATGAGGGCCTGACGTCCACAGGTGGGGGTTGTGCATACAGTCCAACACCATGCAGGATGTTTGGCATTTGCCAGAGAATACGAAGATGGGCAAATTCGCCACTGTGCACATGTAACAGACGTGACAGAGTCTGGAGACACCGTGGAGAATGTTCTGCTGCCTGCAACCTCCTCCTGCATGACCGGTTTGGTGATGGGTCAGTAATGGTGTTGGGTGGCATTTCTTTGGGGGCCGCACAGCCCTCCATGTGCTTGCCATAGGTAGCCTGACTGCCATTAGGTACCAAGATGAGATCCTCAGTCCTCTTGTGAGACCACATGCTGGTGCGGTTGGCCCTGGGTTCCTCCTAATGCAAGACGATGCTAGACCTTATGTGGCTGCAGTGTGTCAACAGTTCCTGCAAGAGGAAGCCATTGATGCTATGGACTTGACTGCCCGTTCCCCAGACCTGAATCCGATTGAGCACATCTGGGACATTGTGTCTTTCTCCATCCACCAACGCTCCATTGTCTCGCTCCATTGATAATTTTTATGCGATTTTGTTGTCAGCACATTTAACTATGTAAAGACAAAAATATTTCATATGATTAGTTCATTCATTCAGATCTAGGATGTGTTATCTTAGTGTTCCCTTTATTTTTTTCAGCAGTGAGTTCATTGCCTATGCTTAGTATAGTTCACACATTTGAAAAGGCTGAAAACCCTTTTTAATACACAATTTAGTGTATCTGCAAAGCAAATCAACCTTTCAAATCAACTTTTGCCATGTTCCTCTGACAAAAGGCTCTGATCTTTTCCACTGTGGCAGACCACGCCAGTTCTGCATACACACAGGATCGCTACCAGCACCCTCTAATTCTACTATCCTTGAGAAGTAATACCACAAATACAAATGGAGTCATTTAGGTAGAATATAAAATATATATGATTTTATTGATTGTATTAAAAACGTACAGTTCATAAGACATAAAAGAGGGGGAGGAATACAACTACTGGGGGAGACTAGACAAAAGGGGCGACACTACTTGCTTGCGCATAATACATTAACACAAGAATAAAGTGTAATATCCTTGAGAAGTGCATTGTATTTTTGGACCTGAGGAAGGCACTCCTTGTGTGCCAAAACGCGTCATCCGTATTGTCAAAAATAAAATATTTATTGTCCTGTGCTGGCCTGAGTCTATCGTTTTTGTGGCAACCCTCTCAGCAGCGCCTCCAAGACCGTTCTTCTTTTTCCTGTTACTTGCTTCCTTCTGCTGGCCCCTATAGGGGAGTCCAGATCCGGTCCAAGTGCGGCAGCCATCCTTATACCTTCCCTATCCTAACTTTTACTGTTTTCCTATGACTGAGTCACGACCCCTAAGAGCTGTGGGTCAGAGTTACTTCACCCAATTAGGTGAGTATATCACTTAGGTGTGGTGGAGGGTCACATATACATTACAAAAGAGCTTCCCCTGTTTTCTCTTTTAATCTCTCCCAAGATCATCACTGTGGCATAAGGTATCCATTTTCCAGAGTGTTAAATAAAAATACTGCTATGTATATGTTTTTTGCAGTAGCACACTGTGTAAGAAAGTGAAGAAAAATGGCTGCCAAATGACAATGGTGACTACCCTTAAAGGTATACTGTGGGCTCCTTGGAATCATTTCTCATTATCACTTGCAAACATAACAGACAAACTAAGTGCTAGAAATCAAAGATTTCCTCATCTGTTCCAGATTTCCTCTCAAACAAATTTCGGCTGGAACACGTTCAATCATTCTTCTGCTATAGCGCTAGAATGCCACCTGCACCTGTGTCTAATTTTAAAACATGGGGGCTCGCCATTCATAACATATTCTGCCTGCACACCTACATATGAGTCAGGTACAGCCATCTGAATCTGGCTAAGGTGGTAGTCATATGTAAATATTTTTTATTATTAACATGTATTATGAATTGAAATGTAGCCCTATAAATGTCTGTCATGATTCATCTTTGTTGCTCAGATGTCATGTATTCATAAATAACACACAGGCCATCTGTTGTTTTCAGAGCATCGCAGTTTTGATCCTAATATCCGCAGTTCACTGGGTCACAGCAGCGCCAGGAAACTTGAATTTATTTACTTGCTTTATGTCCTGTGCACACAGCTTGAGGTTGGCAGAGTTTATTTTAAACATGATTTACATATTTTAAATGTGAAATTACATGGTGGTCCTATTGGCTATATCAGTACAAAGCTAATAACAGGTAGCCAGAGATTGGCTGACAACATGAAAACTATCAACAACCTGGAAATATATTAAAAACGACAGGGTCATTTAAGCCAGTCTAAACCCGGTCATAAGTATGCCCAGTGCTAGAATCAGTGGAAATCAGTGCATAGGTGACTTAATTGTGAGTAACCATCAATAACAAATAGTAAACACAATAAACTCTGGCACTGCAGGTTGGCCGAAAGAAGAATCACAGCACGTGAAACAGCTGTAGCCTCTGTTATGCCCTTGCACCACCCCCCTCCCGGCATCCAAACAGAGTTCACTACATTTTGTATACAGCATGTATCTACAATAAAAAGTGACCACTGACTTGGTAAGCGCTACACTTTCAATTCTTTCTCAAGAAGATAAGCTACATGATAGGGACATCCCTTCTCATAAATAGGTCCCATGCATTCAGATACAACCATTGCAAAGAGATGTATAGAAACACGTTATCTCTATAGACTATGTAACCAGTAGCCTTAGGGTAGGGTCACGCGTACAGCATTTGCAGCGTATTTTGCCGTGTGTTTTCTGCTGCTTATATTTCTGCCCATTGACTTCAATACACAGAAGTGGCAAGTCTATTCAGTTTCCAGTTACACATCTTCGTCAGAATAAATGACTGTAGTGTTGGTCAATATAACATGCCAGAGCCATCTCACACAGGATAACCGGACCTGGACTACCCCAGAAATCAGCAATACTTGTCAGGTATCAATGCACAATATTATAGAGGAACACACATTTTATAGAGGAACACATATGTATACAGTATTTAATATGTACTGTATACAGTATTTATTAATGTAATTTGCTATTCAGAAAAAGGATTCTCTTAAGATTTGTTACAAATCTATATTTGATTTCTATGCACTTGTTATTATGACTCAGTGACAAACTGATCCTGTACACAGGGCCACCGTCAGGGGTGTACAGCCAGTACCCCAGTAAGGGGCCCAAGCTCCCAAGAGGTCCTGGCCCGCTGCAACCCCTGCAGCAACCTGGGTCGGAACATTGACAGTGGCTGGAGGCTAGGAGTCCGGACACACATACAGATCAGTCAGTGTTTCTGCCTGAGAACTCAGGACCTGCGACCCGCCGCTACAGCAGCACACACAGGTCCTGAGACTGACAGGCTGACACAGTGACCGGAGGTCCGGAGGCTACAGAGTTTACTACATACTGTGCAGACAAGATGCTCACTGCTGCCTCGACTGTCTGCCTTCTCCTCACTGGTTCTGGCTCCTCCTGCTGACAGCAAACAGGAACAGAAGCTGCTCAGGGGAAGATCTGCTACACCGGGTAAGAGGAACCTGATCTTATTACTATGTGAGGAAGGGGGGCTGATAGTCTTACTATGTGTGAGGGGGTACTGGACAGGGGGGCTCTTATATGGAGGGATGGGGGGCTTAGTATGTGTCCTGGTATTTGTGAGGGGGAACTGGACAGGGAGGCCTCTTTTTTGGAGGGGAGGGGGGCTGAGAGTCCTGCTGGGTATGAGTTGGGGGGGCTGGAGGGGGGAGACCTGTTATAAGGGTGGGATCTTGGGAGTGAAAATCTGGCACTTTGTTTCTCTTTCTCTTTTTTTTTTGCAATTCAAGTTGTTTATTGTCTTTTAACCCCTTTAGGACGCAGCACATTTTCACCTTAAGGACGCAGGCCTTTTTTGCAAATTTGACCACTGTCATTTTATATATTAATAACTCTGGGATGCTTTTACCTTTCATTCTGATTCCGAGATTGTTTTATCGTGACATATTCTGCTTTAACATAGTGGAAAATTTTCGTCGTTGCTTGCATCCTTTCTTGGTAAAAAATCCCAAACTTCATGAAAATTTAGAAAATTTAGAATTTTTCTAACTTTGAAACTCTCTGCTTATAAGGAAAATGGATATTCCAAATAAATTATATATTGATTCACAAATACAATATGTCTACTTTATGTTGGCATCATAAAGTTGACATGTTTCTACTTTTTGAAGACATAAGGAACTGGTCACAGCAGGAACAATTAACAGCTTTAAAACAGGATTAGATACATTCATGGAACAAAATAACATTAATGCTTATGAAGAAATATAAAATCCCATCCCTTCCCCAATATCGCGCACACCCCTACCCCTTAATTCCCTGGTTGAACTTGATGGACATATGTCTTTTTTCGACCGTACTAACTATGTAATTATGTATATAAGAGGGCTTCAAAGTATAGCAGCATTTTTCTAATTTTCACAAAAATTTCTAAATCTGAATTTTTTCAGAGACCAGTTCAGTTTGAAGTGGATTTGAGGGGCCTTTCTGTGAGAAATTCCCCTTAAATGATCACATTATAGAAACTACATCCCACAAAGTATTCAAAATGACATTCAGAAAGTTTGTTAATCCTTTAGGTGTTTCACAAGAATAGCAGCAAAGTGGAGGAGAAAAATCAAAATCTACATTTTTACACTAACATGTTCTTGTAGTCCAGTGTTACACAAACGCGGTCCTCAAGCAACCCAACAGGTCATGTTTTCTGGATTTCCTTAGTGTTTCACAGGAGATATAATTATGGTCAGTGAATCAGGCATCACCACAGTTATATCACCTGTGAAAGACTAAGGAAATCCAGAAAACATGACACTGCTGTAGTCCCATTTTTTTCAAAGTGGTATAAGGAGGAAAAGCCCCCCAAAATTTGCAGCCCAATTTCTCTTGAGTATGGAAATACCTCATATGCTGACATAAAGTGCTCTGCAGGCTCACAACATGGCTCAAGAGTGAAAGAGCAACTTTGGGATTTTTGAAAATGAATTTTGCTGTCAAGGTTTTTGGGGGCCATGTGGCATTAAGGAAGCCCCCATGGTGCCAGAACAGCAAAACACCCCTTACTATTTTGGAAACTACATCTCAAGGAACAGAACAAAGGGTATAGTGAACCTTAACACCTCACAGGTTGAAGTTGGACGTGAAAATGGAAAATTAGATTTTAACACTAAAATGAATGGTGTTACCCCAAATTTTTCTTTTTCACAAGGGGTAATAGGAGAAAATAATCCCTAAAATTTGAAGCCCAATTTCTCCCGATTAAGAAAACACCTCATGTGGACGATAAGTGCTCTGCTGGCGCACTACAGGTCTCAGAACAGAAGGAGCACCATTGGACTTTTGGAGAGAGAATTTTGCTAGAATTGAAGTCCTGGCCATGTGCATTTACAAACCTCTCATGGAACCAGAACAGCAGAAACCCCCGACATGTGACACCATTTTGGAAACTACACCCCTCTAGGAACATAACAAGAGTTACAGTGAGTACTTACACTTCACAGATTTTGTGAACAGTGGGCCGTAAAAGTGAAAAATTAGATTTTTTGCACTATAGTGTTACCCCAAATGTTTCATTTTCACATAGAGTAATAGGGCAAAAGGCCCCCAAAATTTGTAGTGCAATTTTGCCTGAGAAATAAAATACCCCATATGTGTATGTGAAGTGCTCTGCGAGTGCACTGCAATGCTCAGAATAGAAGGAGCGCCATTGGGCTTTTGGAGTGAAAAGTTTGTTGGAATTGAAGTCTGGGGCCATGCACATTTACAAAGTCCCCATTGTGCAAGAACAGCAGTAACCCCCCCACATATGACAACATTTTAAAAACTACACCCCTCTTGGAACGTAACAAGGGTTGTAGTGAGTACTTACACCTCACATGTTTTTTGAACAGTGGGCTGTAAAAGTGAAAGAATTGATTTTTAACACTGAATTGCTGATATTAAACACATTTTTTTTTTAGTTTCACAAGTAGTAACAGAAAAAAGCTCCACAAAATATGTAACCCAATTTCTCTATAATAAGCAAATACCCCATACAAGGCGGTAGAGCACTATACGGGTGCAAAACAGGGCTTAGGAGTGAGACAGCACCAATGAGATTTAGGCCTAAAGTGGTGCTTTGCACTGCAATGGTTGACATAAAATAAAAAAACTGGCAAGTTACCACAATTTTGAAACTACACCCCTCAAGGAAGGTAACAAGGGGTACAGTGAGTACTTAAACCTCACAGTTTTTTTAAAAGTGGGCTATAAATTGAAAAAAATTATTTTTTTTACACAAAAATGCTGGGGTTACCCAATTTTTTACATTTTCACAAAGGGTAATGGGAGAAATTGGGTTACACAGTCATAGAGGTCTGTTTGTATTTGAGGCCTATGGCATATCAGTAGTTGACGGTTACATACATTCAGAGGAAAATACAAAAATGAAACACCCACATGTGACACCATTACAGAAAGTACCCACCCTGAGTATTGGATATAGGGCCAAAGAGGACATTTTGAATGCATGAGTGTTTCCTAAATTTATTTTCCAGGAATGGATGAAGGGTAGCTTTTGAAAATTGCAATTTTCAATCTATGCTCTGGCCTCATCTTTCTGGGAACAACTAACATGTGACTCTGAATTGTCGCCTGGAAATACGACAGAGCTCATGAGGGAGAACTCTTCGCATTTGAGGTCGATGTTTCTTACGGACCTAACAGTTACATACATTCAGAGGAAAATACAAGAAAGGAACACCCACATGTGAGCCTATTACAAACAGTACACCCCCTAGGGAAGGTGTATAGGGGTGAAGTGGAGATTTGGAACAGATGGGTGTTCCCCAAATGTATTTTTCAATAATGGATGAAGTGTACTATTGGGGGGGAGAATGAAAATTAAAATTTTAGTACTGATATGCCAATTATTTTCCCAGAATGATGACCCAGAGTATAGCCGAAAGTAAAAATAAGAAAGTAGAAACCCTATGCTCTGAATCATCATTCTGGGAATGTGATGTGTGTGGCTGTCCCTATTCTGTTACTTCAAATGCGCACCCCGCTCAGGTTGGGTGAGAGTGCTGCGCATTTTAGGCAACTGCAAACCCAAAATGCTGTTGACTTTTTTTTGGAAAAAAAAAAAAAGATATCAGAGGTATTGGGAAAGATTTTTTTTTTTTTTTGGGGGGGGGGGGGGGGGGGGGCATTGTTTTGGTTTTAAAATTGGAAGTTAATGTACTCTGGACTGGTACATTGGAGTCGAATTCTGGGGAACTAAAATTCGGTGAAAGGATTAATAACTTAGAACTCCATGATAGTGTGATTCTCCATGAAGCAATCCTTAATGCTGAGGCCCAGATGATCGGGGCAAGTGTCGCATTGAGTGTTCGTGTCCTTCCGAATCCCCCTCCTGTGACACACTCTGCATCTGGGATCGTCTCTTCTTTCCAGTGTGGGGGACCTCACCTGGAAAGTATTGGCCGGGGACAATCCAGGGGCCCACAGTTCCATAGGTGCTCTGAACCGCTCTTTGGTGGTCACCAAAGATGATGGCCTTTAGAACTTTCACTTGGAACGCCAGGTATGTCCCTGTGTTGCAGCGTACAGCGTACAAAGCGCTACACATGGCAACCTGTACCATGTAGACCGTAACTTTTTTGAACCATACCCGTGTTTTCCACATGGCATTATATGGCTTGAGGACTTGATCAGAAAGATCAACTCCCCCCATATACCAATTGTAGTCCAGAATACAATCGTGCTTGAGGACCGGTTCCACGGTACCTCGCACAGGGACAGGGGTGCTGCCGTTCCCATGAATTGTTGTGAGCATAAGGACGGCCCTCTTGTCCTCATACCTGATCAGCAACAGGTTTTCATGGGTAAGGGCAAGGGCCTCACCCCGGGGGATAGGAATTTGGAGGGGATAGGAAGGAAGGCCTCTTCTGGACTGTCCCACAAGCGAGCGTGGATCTGGCGGCGAGGGATGTGAAGAGAGGGATACTAGTATAAAAGTTTTCCACGTAAAGGTGGTAACCTTTATCTAGCAATTGGTGCAAAAGGCCCCAAACGATTTTCCTTCTAACAGCCAGAGTGGGGGGACATTCTTGGGCTTCAATATGGGAATCTGGTCCCTCATACACCATAAACTTGCAAGTGTACCCTGAGGTACTCTTGCAAAGTTTATACATCTTCACACCATACTGGTTGGTTGGGATGTATTGCCGGAAGCTGAGTCTCCCCTTAAAGCTGATGAGAGACTGATCAATAGTGACCTCCCTTCCAGGGACATAGGCCTCCCAAAATGTTGCCCCTAAGTGATTGATGACCCATCTGATTTTATACAAGCGGTCATATATGGGTTCAGGCGGGGGGACATGTCGCATTATCAGCATAATGCAAACATTTCCGAATGGCCTCGAACCGGGGACGTACACAGGCCATACTGTAGAGCGGGGTCTGGTAAAGGATGTTCCACTCCAATATTGCCTTACACTGGTTTTTTTGACTAGGCCTCATTTCGGCTGCATCGACTGGGAACCACAAAAGTGAGCCCGGGTTTGCGGCAACAAACTGTTGGGCGTACAGATTCATCTGCTGAACCATCAGATTGACAAAGTCATCACTGAAATAATAACTTTAATAGTCTATTTCAGTGAACCCAACAATGTCAATCTTGATTCCTGAGTCGTCAACAAACAAATGAATCACAGGCTCGTGATCCGCCGGCTCAGTCAGTGAACTTGGCAGGGGGGCGTGACTAGTATGAGCGCCAGGGGGACTCATACTAGCATGGGGCACAGGGTAAGGAGCAGAGGAGGTTTGCGGTCCTGCATGGCGGCGTCTGCGCCGCCTTGGTGGCTCATCATCAGAACTAGATGATAAGGACGAGGAAATAAGGAAGGTTGGGTCATCCTCTGTGGCGCTTTCAGTGTTGTAGGCAAGTATGGCATATGCCTCCTCCGCTGAAAACGCCCTGCGGGCCATTTTCCTACTCTAATCAGGATGGGCATGTGTGTATGTATGTGCTGTGTGTGGTGTGGTGCGAGACTACCTCCCTAACCCACCCTAACCCGCCTTAACCTAACTAACTAAACCCACCCTAACAGAAAAAATATAAACTAAAAAGGGAAAAAAGGAAAAAAAAATTAATGGACTTATTGTGCAAAAAAAGCCATGCGCTAAAAAAAAGCGTTTACCTAATCAGTGGTGTGCGCACTGATCAGTGGCAGGGGGTGCAGAAGTCAGTGGGGGGTCCGGCCACTCAGCCCAGAACAGTGGCTGGTGGCACGCACACAGACCCCCACACAAAATCCCCCCCCCCCCAAAAAAAAAATGCTTAACCCTGAAAAAATGCACCCGCCTGAACCCAAAAAAAAAAATCACTGACAGCAGTGGGGCAGGCTTCACACAGAGGTACGGTCCATCCACACAGCACATGCGTGCTACTGGTGGCACGGACCGCCTATAGGTGCAAAAAAATAAAAAAGCCGCTATAACCCGAAAAAGCACCTGCACCACAAAAAAAGACAAACGAACTAATCAGCCGCGGGTGGGCTTTAGCTAACGGTGGCAGAGCGCTCTTTTATTGCTCAGAGGGCCCGGCCACACGTTTAGCAAAAGAAAAAGAATTCAATAAATAAATGCTGGTGGCAAACTGCAGCGACCCAGTAGGGCTGGGGTCACGCAGCTAAAGGTGCTACGGATCTGCGGACACCTACAGTATGGTACGCTTTAAAAAATATATATATAGATCTTCTTTTTTTTTACTCCTAACCTGTCCCTATCTAATTTAAACTGTCCCTGATTGCTTTCTGTGCCAAGGGGCCACAGAAAGGGGGCACTTTATACACACTGAGGAGGAGATGGCAGCACGGGGCTCCATCCTGCACACCAGATCACAGAAGTGTGGTGGGCAGAACGGAGCAACATGCTCCATCACCCACCTTTCCCCTTCCCATACTGCCGTGATTGTGCGGTCGTGCGGTCACTACAGCCTCCCAATCACAGCAGTACTGGGGGATGGCAACACTGCCACCTCCCACTACAGTACGGATGATGATTGGTGGTGTATATTACACCACTACTCATTATCCTTATCCGGGTCATGACCCGGAATCGCCACAGATCGCCACTTTGTATTTACTGGCGATCGGCGGCATTTGCCGATATGCGAGAACCCCCTCCGGCGATGAGCCGGGATGCCTGCTGAATTATTTCAGCAGGCATCCTGGTCTGGTCCCTGCACGGCGGGAACTGGAATCTTCAAAAATCGCCGGTCTGAATTGACCGGCGATTTCCAGCGATTGCCGACATGGGGCATCACAGTCGATGTACCTGCCTGCTGAAATCATTAAGCACCGGCTAGCGGCGGGGACTGAAAATTTCCACTGTCGTACCTGTACACCCTGCGTCCTTAAGGACTCGGGATGCAGGGCGTATGCATACGCCCTGCGTCCTGAAGAGGTTAATTAAGTATATTTTAATATAGTTACTTACTGTTAAAGGGAACCTGTGATAAATTTTATGCGGTCAAAACCACGGGCAGTATAAAACAGGCATTGCGATTGCGGGACACTAGGATATATATCCTACGTATAGGGGATAAGAAGTAAGGTAGGGGAGTACCCCTTTAATCCCTTAAGTACCAAGTCTGTTTTGACCTTAACTCCTTAAGGACCACAGGCATACGGGTATGTCCTGATGTCCTGGTCCTTAACCCCTTAAGGACTGAGGGTTTTTCGGTTTTTGCACTTTCGTTTTTTCCTCCTCACCTTTTAAAAAATCATAACCCTTTCAATTTTGCACCTAAAAATCCATTTGATGGCTTATTTTTTGCGCCACCAATTCTACTTTGCAGTGACAGCAGTCATTTCACCCAAAAATCTACAGCGAAACGAAAAAAAAAATCATTGTGCGACGAAATTGAAGAAAAAACGCCATTTTGTAAAATTTGGGGGCTTCCGTTTCTATGCAGTAGATTTTTCAGTAAAAATGACACCTGATCTTTATTCTGTAGGTCCATACAATTAAAATTATACCCTACTTATATCGGTTTGATTTTGTCGTACTTCTGGAAAAAATCATAACTTCATGCACGGAAATTTATACGTTTAAAATTGTCATCTTCTGACCCCTATAACTTTTTTATTTTTCTGCGTATGGGGCGGTATTAGGGCTAATTTTTTGCGCCGTGATCTGACTTTTTTACTGGTACCATTTTTGCATTGATCAGACTATTTGATCGCTTTTTATTCATTTTTTCATGATATATAAAGCGACGAAAAATACGTTATTTTGGACTTTGGAATTTTTTTGCGCGTGCGCCATTGACCGTGTGGTTTAATTAATGATATATTTTTATAGTTCGGACATTTACGCACGCGGCAATACCACATATGTTTATATTTATTTTTATTTACATAGTGTTTTTTTTATGGGAAAAGGGGGTGATTTGAACTTTTATTAAGGAAAGGGTTAAATCACATTTATTAACTTTTTTTTACACTTTTTTTTTCCGTTGCAGTGTTATAGCTCCCATAGGGACCTATAACATTGCACACACTGATTGCCAGCACTGTTCACTGCAAAGGTATAGCTTTGCAGTGATCAGTATTATCGGCGGTCGATTGCTCAAGCCTGCATCTCAGGCTTGGAGCAATCAATCGCCGAAGGGACACACCGTAGGCAGGTAAGAGGACCTCCGCTCGTGTCCCAACTGATCAGGACACCGCATTTTCACTGCGGTGGTCCCGATCAGCCCCACTGAGCAGCCGGGCAGCTTTCACTTTGGTTTTAGACGTGGCATTCAACTTTGAACGCTGCGTCTAAAGGGTTAATAGCGCGAGGCACCGCGATCACTGCCGCGGGCTATTAGCCCCGGGTCCCACCATCAGATACATGCCGGGACCGACACGATATGACCGCGTGACCCCGCGTTATATCGCTAGAGCCGGCCGAGGACGTATCCCCGGGCCAGGATACCTGCTGAAATCATTCAGCAGGAACCCCATGCAAACCCCTGGGGGGTCCTAAGACCCCCCCCCATGTCAATTCAGACCGGCGATTTGCGGTGATTCCGAGTCAATTGGGTCTCTGATGACCCGGAAAAAAAGGTGAACGGGCTGTCCGAGACAGTCCCATTCACACTTACCCAGCAGGAGTGAGGTGGCATCCCAGAGTAATTAATGCTTAAAGTGACAGTGGTCAGACATGCAAAAAATGCTCTGGTCCTTAACCCCTTAAAGACCAGGCACGTATGAGTACGTCCCTGTGCCCTGGGTCTTAAGGACCAGGCACGTACTCATACGTCCTGGCGTATTTTGCAGCGCGCCGGGTGGGTTGTGAAACTGGATGCCTGCTGAAATCTTTCAGCAGGCGTCCGAGGCGAACGCCCCACATGTCGGCGATCGCAGCAGATCGTCCGCGAAATTGCGCGGGCGATCTGCGGTGATTCCGGTCATTGGGGTCCTTGGTGACCCGATGATCCGGAACTAGATGGTGATCGGCGGTGTACGTTGCTGGGGAGAGGTGACAATACTGTCACCTCCCCAGCAACGCTACTTTTGGCCGGCGATCGTCTAACCAATAGTAGCGTGGCAGAGGAGGGGTTAACGGTCCCTTCCCACTGCTGCACCCACTCTCTGTGTTCAGTCAGTGGGTGCAGCAGTGATCCCTCTTCAGAGCTCCGGAGCCCCCTCACCAGCCTTAGAATAGGGACAGTGGATTGCAGAGACGGGTAGAAGTTAATAAAGTTAAAAAAGTAAAAAAAAAGTTTAAAAAAAAAGTCCCCCCCCCCCAACCCCTAATAGGTCCCTCAGGGTCCTATTAGGGTCTGATCCCTTACCCCGGGTCCTATTAGGGGTTCAGGGAGCTGCCTGTGCAACCCCTTGTTATGGGGAGGCCGCAGCTTCTTTTTTTTTTCTATTACTGTTGTACACTTTTTACAAGCACCACACACTACATACTTCCCCGCCCCCCCCGCACCCCCCCCCCCCCCGCACACACACCCTCCACGGGCATTTTCGGCAACGGAGGCTTACGCTTTTTTAGCCTCCGACTCTCACAAAAGATCCTACATTTTTGTGTTCTTTCTCGTCCTCCTCATCATCTAGTAGTGGTGATGAGTCCCCTGTACAGAGGCGTAGACGCCACCAGGGAGGCCACGCACCCCCCATGAGAGTGACCCAGTGGCCGATATGCCCCCCGAGCAAAATTTGCTCTCAAAAAGCCAAATATGACTCCTCTTCTGAGCACTGTAGTTTGCCTGTAGTGCACTTCAGGTCAACTTATGGGGTACCTCCATACTCAGAAGAGATGGGGTTAAACATTTTGGGGAGTATTTTCTGCTATTAACCCTTGCAAAAATGTGAAACTTGGGGGGAAACACACATTTTTGTGAAAATTTTTTTTTTTTACATATGCAAAAGTCGTGAAACACCTGTGGGGTATTAAGGCTCACTTAATTCCTTGTTATATTCCTCAAGAGGTCTAGTTTCCAAAATGGTATGCCATTTTTTTTTTTTTTTTTGCTGTTCTGGCACTATAGGGGCTTCCTAAATGCAACATGCCCCCCAAAAACGTACTCTCCAAAATCCCCTTGTCGCTCCTTCGCTTCTGAGCCCTCTACTGCGCCCGCCGAACTCATAGACATATGAGTTATGTGCTTACTCGAGAAATTGGGCTACAAAAACAAGTATAATTTTTTTCCTTTTACCCCTTGTGAAAATTCAAAAATTGGGTCTGCAAGAACATGCAAGTGAAAAAATGAAGATTTTCTCCTTCACTTTGCTGCTATTCCTGTGAAACACCTAAAGGGTTAAAATGCCGACTGAATGTTATTTTGAATACTTTGGGGGGTGCAGTTTTTAATAATGGGGTCTTTTATGGGGTATTTCTAATATGAAGACCCTTCAAATCCACTTCAAACCTGGACTGGTCCCTGAAAAATTGTGAGTTTGAAAATTTTGTGAAAAATTGGAAAATTGCTGCTGAACTTTGAAGCCTTCTGGTGTCTTCCAAAAGTAAAAACATGTCAATTTTATGATGCAAACATAAAGTAGACATATTGTATATGTGAATAAAAAAAAAAAAATTTGGAATATCCATTTTTCTTATAAGCAGAGAGCTTCAAAGCTAGAAAAATGCTAAATTTTCTATTTTTTCATCAAATTTGGGGATTTTTCACCAAGAAAGGATGCAAGTTACCACAAAAATTTACCACCATGTTAAAGTAGAATATGTCCCGAAATAACAATCTCGGAATCAGAATGATAACTAAAAGCATTCCAGAGTTATTAATGTTTAAAGTGACAGTGGTCAGATGTTCAAAAAACGCTCTGGTCCTAAGGTGTAAAATGGCCTGGTCCTTAAGGGGTTAAAGTGAAAATGGGCCTTGTCCTTAAGGGGTTAAAGGAGATATGCAGCATAACACTTTCATATAAATTTGGAGACGATAATGTTGAGCAGATTGACAGCTAGAAGCATAGGTGTATCAGTTGACCAAATAAAAGAATCTCTTGAGAGTCTGGTTTAATGCACTAATATCTCCCTAAAACATGCAAGCAAATGATCTTTTAACCACTCCAGCTAATGACCGCATAATCCCATAATGCTGTTAGCGTGCATGACCACCTGCGCTCCCGTTTAATAACTTATGATTAATGGTTTTGGGATTTGGGTAAGATGGTATTATGGTGTTTATGTTGTCCTCAACCATTTTAAATTGAGTTGTGCATTTTACAATAGTGCTTGTATATCCATTTTTTTTATATGCCCTTCCTTTTAAAGAATTCAACTAGGCCGAAGTCGACGGACCTTGCCAAACACAAACACAACATGACTAGAGAAGACATATTAAACATGTATTCCTCTTTATAGTGTTCCTGTCATTTAAATACTGTTGATGTGTCACAGTAAACACTCAGAATTTTGATTAGAATGAGTTGGGGGAAATGCTCTCCCCATCTTTCCAGAGTAGACAGGCTCCATAGACAAATTGCAAAATCCGTCTCCTGCAGTGAGACAGGGAGAGCAGCATTTAGCCAAACAGTTCTCAAGCAAAAGTTTTTCAAACTATAGGGACGCAGAGGGATTTATTTATTTAATAAAGATGTCTAGGCTGTCCATTATAGGAAAATAAAAACCTGTACATACCTTCTGCACTCCTCTGCTGCCTCCATTAACAATAGTCTTAATATCTGGTGCTCTCCGCTTCTGGGGGCTGGGAGGGGGGGGGGGTCAATACATGAATTGCTGCTCAGCCAAACACTGGCTGCAGTAGTGCCCCTCCTCAGCCAGTGGCAATTGATTTATTCAGCAAAGCCCTAGTCTCAGCCATGCCCCTCTTTTGGGGTGCGTGAAGCATAAGGTTAGGGTCACACACAGCGCACCTGCAGCATACTTGAAGACTGCAGAGCAAGCTTCCTGTAGCTCTGTGTGTCTGCTCGTAATGTCAGATTTCCCACCGGCAGTCACAAGCTGAAACACAGAGCTGCTACCTGGCTGGAGCTTGTTCTGCAGTTTCTCTGTGACTGCCAGCAGAGTATCTGCAGCATTATATACACTGCAGATGCGCTGTGTGTGACCCTACCCTAAACCATAAATTCAAAAAGTAATCAGGGCCTTTTTTTAACGCTTGATGAACCCTAGTTGCCCCTAGTGCATTCCAATATATAGGGTGGGCCATTTACATGGATACACCTTAATAAAATGGGAACGGTTGGTGATATTAACTTCCTGTTTGTGGCACATTAGTATATGTGAGGGGGGAAACTTTTCAAGATGGGTGGTGACCATGGTGGCCATTTTGAAGTCGGCCATTTTGAATCCAACTTTTGTTTTTTTAATAGGAAGAGGGTCATGTGACACATCACACTTATTTTGAATTTCACAAGAAAAACAATGATGTACTTGGTTTTAACGTAACTTTATTCTTTCATAAGTTATTTACAAGTTTCTGACCACTTATAAAATGTGTTCAATGTGCTGCCCATTGTGTTGGATTGTCAATACAACCCTCTTCTCCCACTCTTCACACACTGATAGCAACACCGCAGGAGAAATGCTAGCAAAGGCTTCCAGTATCTGTAGCTTCAGGTGCTGCACATTTCGTATCTTCACAGCATAGACAATTGCCTTCAGATGAACCCAAAGATAAAAGTCTAAGGGGGCCAGATCGGGAGACCTTGGGGGCCATTCAACTGGCCCACAACGACCAATCCACTTTCCAGGAAACTGTTCATCTAGGAATGCTCGGAGCTGACACCCATAATGTGGTGGTGCACCATCTTGCTGGAAAAACTCAGGGAACGTGCCAGCTTCAGTGCATAAAGAGGGAAACACATCATCATGTAGCAATTTTGCATTTCCAGTGGCCTTGAGGTTTCCATTGATGAAGCCCACTATCTTTGTACCCCATATACCACAACATACTGTCAATTTTTGTGTTCCAACAGTCTTGGAGGGATCTATCCAATGTGGGTTAGTTTCAGACCAATAGCGGTGGTTTTGTTTGTTAACTTCACCATTCACATAAAAGTTTGCCTCATCACTGAACAAAATCTTCTGCGTAAACTGAGGGTCCTGTTCCAATTTTTGTTTTGCCCATTCTGCAGCACCTGAAACTACAGATACTGGAAGCCTGTGCTAGCATTTCTCCTGCGGTGTTGCTATCAGTGTGTGAAGAGTGGGAGAAGAGGGTTGCATTGACAATCCAACACAATGGGTAGCACATTGAACACATTTTGTAAGTGGTCAGAAACTTGTAACTAACTCATGAAAGAATACAGTTACGTTAAAACCAAGCACATCATTGTTTTTCTTGTGAAATTCCTGATAAGATTGATGTGTCATATGGCCCTCTTCCTATTGAAAAAAACAAAAGTTGGATTCAAAATGTCCGACTTCAAAATGGCCGCCATGGTCACCACCCATCTTGAAAAGTTTCCCCGCTCACATATGCTAATGTGCCACAAACAGGAAGTTAATATCACAAACCATTCCCATTTTATTAAGGTGTATCCATATAAATGGCCCACCCTGTTGATGCATCATTTAGTGCATTGACATTTGGTATCTTTTTTTTAAACTTGTTTTAGAAACTGGCAGGACTGATTTAATTGGTGAGTGGAAAGACAGACAGTTAGGGAGAGGCCTTTGTCAATGCTCGCCTAAGACTATCAGTGCTATGGACATTGATAGGGATTGAGAAGGGTATGCTCGTGTGCAGGGCCCTCCTCCTCAAGACAATAACCCTGCTTAGGCTTAGGTGCATAGGTTGTGATAGGATTTGTGTTGTGCTGATTTAAACAAGTGTCCTCTAAGCTCAAAATCCATTTCTTGTTTTTAGTTACAGGCCAGGCATACTGTTAAGAGCCCCAGAATCTAATTCTGTGTATAGGGAAATTTTGATATACACTAACCCTAAACTACTTGGACTAACCTCTCGATCACCCTTAGGCTATATTCACACAGCGGAATTTCCTTGCAGAATTTCATGACAGAATCTGCTGAAAATTCTGCTGTAATTTAATGCCTATTCATTTCAATGGGAGTCCGCAGTTCCATTCAGACAGCGGTATTTCCTCAGCAGGCATTCCACTGCGGATATTCTGCTTTCGGCATTCTACAGAAATGTAAGACCAGTCTTATATTTTGCAAAATTCTCTGGTGGAATCCCATTGAAGTCAATGGGGCTTACATTTTGATGGAATTCAGTGTTTTGAGAATACATACATTCCCCTGCATTTCTGTTTCTGTTCAGCAAGCATTGTATAGTGTTTTTTTTGTTCAAGATATAAAATTCCTATACTAATGCACCCTAAAAGGCCACAAAAACAACACGATAGAGGATAAAAATGAGGGGGCAGCTTTTGTGGCCAAAAAAACACCTAACAAAAGTTGCGTCTGTTCATAACTTTAGACTACTTTAAGATACCTATGAAACAGGGATATATTATCTATTACAATGGGGCAAAAAAGTATTTAGTCAGCCACCAATTGTGCAAGTTCTCCCCCTTAAAAAGATGAGAGGGGTCTGTAATTTTCATCATAGGTATACCTCAACTATGAGAGACAGAATGAGAAAATAAAATCCATAAAATCACACAATCTGATTTTTAAAGAATTTATTTGCAAATTATGGTGGAAAATAAGTATTTCTTGCTCTCCCAGACCTCTAACTTCTTCTTTAACCCCTTAAGGACATTTTCCTGTTTTTGCATTTTAATTTTTTCCTCATCACTTTCTAAAAATCCTAACGCTTTCAATTTTGCACATAAAATTCCATATTATGGCTTATTTTTTGTACCACCAATTCTACTTTGCAGTGACATCAGTCATTTTACCAAAAACTCCACGGTGAAATGGAAAAAAAATTAATTGTGCGACAAAATTGAAGAAAAAAATGTCATTTTGTAAATTTTGGGGGCTTCCGTTTCTACGCAGTGCATTTTTCAGTAAAAATTACACCTTAGCTTTATTCTGTAGGTTCATATGGTTAAAATGATACCCTACTTATATAGGTTTGATTTTGTCGTACTTCTGAAAAAAATCATAACTACATACAGGAAATTTTTACGTTTAAAATTGTCATCTTCTGACCCCTATAACTTTTTAATTTTTCCGCGTACGGGCTCATTTTTTGCGACATGTACTGAAGTTTTTATTGGTACTATATTTGCATTGATCAAGACTTTTTGATCGCTTTTTATAAAAAAAATTTATGATATAAAAAGTGACCAAAAATACGCTATTTTGGATTTGGAATTTTTTGTGCGTACGCCATTGACCGTGCGGTTTAATTAACAATATATTTTTATAGTTCAGACATTTACACACATGGCAATGCCACATATGTTTATTTTTATTTACACTGTTTTTTTATGGGAAAAGGGGGGTGATTCAAACTTTTATTAGGGAAGGGCTTAAATGACCTTTATTAACTTTTTTTTCCCTTTTTTTTTGCAGTGTTATAGCTCTCATAGGGGGCTATAACACTGCACACACTGATCTTTTACCCTGATCCCAGCAAAGCCATAGCTTTGCATGGATCAGCATTCTAGGGGCTCAATTGCTCAAGCCTGTAGCTCAGGCTTGGAGCACTCAAATGCCAATCGGCCTCGACGGAGACAGGTGAGGGGACCTCCGCTCGCATCCTAGCTGATCGGGACATTGCGATTTTATTGCGATAGTCCCGATAATCCCGACTGAGCTGCCGGGAAGCTTTTACTTTAGTTTTGGACGCGGCGATCAACTTTGATCACCGCATCTGAAGGGTTATTAGTGCGCGGCACAACGATCTGTGCCCGCGCACTATTAGCCCAGGGTCCTGGCTATCATGAGCAGCCGGGACCGACCCGGTTGTGATGCTGGTTCACGGCATAACCCCGTTTTAAACACCGGGACCGGGCGCAGGGCGTACAGGTTTGCCCTGCGTCCTTAAGAGGTTAAGAGTCACCTTTGTCCTCCACTCGTTGCCTGTATTAATGGCACCTGTTTGAACTTGTTATCAGTATAAAAGACACCTGTCCACAACCTCAAACAGTCACACTTCAAACTCCACTATGGCCAAGACAAAAAAGCTGTCAAAGGACACCAGAAACAAAATTGTAGACCTCCACCAGCCTGGGAACACTGAATCTGCAATAGGCAAGCAGCTTGGTGACAAGAAATTAACTATGGGAGCAATTATTAGAAAATGGAAGACACACAAGACCACTCATAATCTCACTCGATCTGGGGCTCCATGCAAGATCTCAACCCGTGGTGTCATAATTATCACAAGAACAGTGAACAAAAATCCCAGAACCACATGGGGGGACCTAGTGAATGACCTGCAGAGAGCTGGGACCAAAGTAACAAAGGCCATCAGTAACACACTCCGCCGCCAGGGACTCAAATCATACAGTGCCAGACATGTCCCCCTGCTTAAGCCAGTACATGTCCTGGCCCATCTGAAGTTTGCTAGAGCGCATTTGGAGGATCCAGAAAAGGATTGGGAGAATGTCATATGGTCAGATGAAATCAAAGTATAGTTTTTGGTAAAAAGTCAACTCGTCGAGTTTGGAGTAGAAAGAATGCTGAGTTGCATCCAAAGAAAACCATACCTACTGTGAAGCATGGGGGTGCAAACATCATGGTTTGGGGATGTTTTTCTGCTAAGGGACCAGGATGACTGAGCTGTGTAAAGGAAAGAATGAATAGGGCCATGTATCGTGAGATTTTAAGTGAAAACCTCCTTCCATCAGTAAGGACATTGAAAATGAAACGTGGCTGGGTCTTACAGCATGACAATGCTCCCAAACACATTGCCCCTGGGCAATGAAGGAATTGCTTCATAAGAAGCATTTCAAGGTCCTGGAGTGGTCTAGCCAGTCTCCAGATCTCAACCTCATAGAAAACCTTTGGAGTGAATTGAAAGTCTGTGTTGCCCAGCGACAGCCCCAAAACATTACTGCTCTACAGGAGATCTGCATGGAGGAATGGGACAAAATACCAGCAACAGTGTGTGAAAACCTTGTGAAGACTTACAGAAAACGTTTGACCTCTGTCATTGCCAACAAAGGGTATATAACAAAGTAATGAGATGTTATTGACCAAATACTTATTTTCCACCATAATTTGTAAATAAATTCTTAAAAAATCAGACAATGTGATTTTATGGATTTTTTTTTCTCATTATATCTCTCATAGTTGAGGTATACCTATGACAGTGGCGTTGCGACCCGGGTGCGGGGGGTGCGGCCCGCACCGGGTGACACCAACCTAATGGGGTGACACCAAGACGCTCCGCAGCACCCCCCCCCCCTCCCCAGCTACACAGACACCCCCCCATCTGTGCCCGACCGGCCTCCCATCCGTCAGCACCCCCCCCCCCTGCACTGTGTGTGCGGTGCGCCCGTCCGTCAGCAAACCCCCTCTTTCACCTTCACTGTGCGCCCGACCGTCATCACCCCCCCCCCCCCCCCACCTTCACCAGCACTGTGCCCGTCCTCCGCTCCCACGTCTGCGCCGGCCTGAAGTCACACCGCATGGCCGCGCAGGAGGACGTGAGTTACGTCACTCGCACGGCGCCCGGTGAGAAGGAGCGCTGCGCTGGATGGGTGAGTTTGTATGTCTGTCTCTCTGTCTCTATCTATGCTTGTGTGTGACTGTGTGTATGTGACTGTGTGTGTTTGTGTGACTCTCTGAGTGTGTGTGTGACTGTGTGTGTGTGTTTGTGCGACTCTGTGTGTTTGTGTGACTGTGTGACTGTGTGTGTGTCTGTCAGTGAGTGTGTGTCTCTCTGACTGTGTGTGTGTGTGTTTGTCTCTCTGCGTTGTATGTGTTTTTTTTTTTGTGTGTGTGTGTGTGTGGGGGGGGGGGGGGGGGGGTATCACCAGCGATCTATTGTGGGGAAACTTTGACCCATTGTGGGGAACCTGCAAGGGAACCTGCGGCCTAATGTGGGGAAACTACTACCAAATGTGGGGAGTCTATGCTACCTAATGTGGGGAATCTGTGCTACCAAATGTGGGGAGTCTATGCTACCTTATGTGGGGAATCCGTGCTACCTAATGTGGGGAAATTGCTACCTAATGTGGGGAATCTGTGCTACCTAATGTGGGGAAATTGCTACCTAATGTGGGGTAACTGGTACCTACCTAATGTGGGGGAACTGGTACCAAATGTGGGGAATCTATGCTGCCTAATGTGGGGAATAGATGCTACCTAATGTGGGGAAACTGCGACCTACCTAATGTGGGGGCACTGCTGCCTACCTAATGCTCCCCCCCTGGCAGTAGCACCCTCATCATCCACCAGCAACACCTCCCCAGTAGTAGCACCCCCATGATCCACTAGGAACACCACCAGCAGCACCTCCATCAACATATCCTGATGGTGGATGATGGAGGTGCTCCTGCCAGGAGGATGATCCTGCCGATGGATGATGGGGGTGATACTGCCAGGGGGGATGGCCAGTAGCACCCTCATCATCCTCCAGCAACACCTCCCCAGTAGTAGCACCCCCATCATCCACTAGCAACACCACCAATACCCCCCTCCCGTGGTAATAGCATCAGCTAACGGATGTTGAGGGGTGTTACTTTGGTTGTGGTATTATATTCAGACGGTGCACTGTATGGCAACGTTATATTCAGAGGGCGCAGTGGGTGGTAGTATTATATTCAGAGGGTGCACTGTATGGCAACGTTATATTCAGAGGGCGCAGTTAGTGGTAGTATTATATTCAGAGGGCGCAGTTTGTGGTAGTATTATTAGAGATGAGCGAACTTACAGTAAATTCGATTTGTCACGAACTTCTCGGCTCGGCAGTTGATGACTTATTCTGCGTAAATTAGTTCAGCCTTCAGGTGCTCCGGTGGGCTGAAAAAGGTGGATACATTCCTAGGAAAGAGTCTCCTAGGTCTGTATCCACCTTTTCCAGCCCACGGGAGCACCTGAAAGCTGAACTAATTTATGCAGGAAAAGTCATCAACTGCCGAGCAGAGAAGTTTGTGACGAGTTGAATTTACTGTAGTTTGCTCATCTCTAAGTATTATATTCAGAGGGTGCAGTGGGTGGTAGTATTATATTCAGAGGGTACAGTATATGGTAGTATTATATTCAGAGGGTACAGTATGTGGCAGATTTATATTCAAGGGTACAGTATGTGGCAGATTTATATTCAGAGGGTACAGTATGTGGCAGATTTATATTCAGAGTGTACAGTATGTGGCAGATTTATATACAGAGGGTACAGTATGTGGCAGATTTATTTTCAGAGGGCGCAGTTTGTGGTAGTATTATATTCAGAGGGCGCAGTTTGTGGTAGTATTATATTCAGAGGGTATAGTGTGTGGCGGTATTATATTCAGGGGTACAGTATGTGGCAGATTTATATTCAGAGTGTACAGTATGTGTTGGTATTATATTTAGAATGAACAGATGTGTGGTAGAATTATATTCAGTGGGTATGGTGTATGGAAGGTTTATAATCAAAGAGTATAGTGTATAGTAGTATTATATTTAGAGGATACAGTGTCTGGCAGGTTTATAATAATAATTGTTTTCATATAGAGGATGAGAATGCGCTGACATAGTGAGGAGACGTCTGGGCGTCACATACTACAGACAGAAGTTTTAGCTGGACCAGGCGGTATGTACCATCTGAATTAGATAAGGAAAGACTATATAGAGAAGACGTCACCTGTAGTCACTGATATCATTGTACATTCTCCTCTCTGTGTCCTATCAGAGCTGTAGTCACTTGTCCGTTCTACAGTTAGGTCAGTGAAACTACAACTCCCAGCATAACCTCACCACTGCTCAAAGGGGTACTCTACTGGAAAAAAAAATTTTTAATCAGCTGGTGCTACAAAGTTAAACAGATTTGTAAATTACTTCTATTTAAAAATCTTAATCCTTCCAGTACTTATTAGCTGCTGTATAAGCGATTCACAGGAAGTTATTTTCTTTTTTAATTTATTTTCTGTCTGACCACAGTGCTCTGTGCTGACACCTCTGTCCATGTCAAGAACTGTCCATAGTAGGAGCAAATCCCCATAGCAAACCTATCCTGCTCTGGACAGTTCCTGACATGGACAGAGGTGTCAGCAAATAGCACTGTGGTCAGACTGGAAAGAACTACACAACTTCCTGTGGAGCATACACCAGCTTATAAGTACTGTAAGTATTAAGATTTTAAATAGAAGTAATTTAAAAATCTTCTTAACTTTCTGGCACCAGTTGATATAAAAGTAAATGTTTTCCAGTGGAGTACCCCTTTAAGTAATTCTGGGAGCTGTATATTTCAATGGTGAAAACTTCTTTAACACTTTCCTATTCTGTGGCAACTGGTATATCTGATTATTATACTGGAATTTCTCACAATGCGCTACAACAGTGGTGTCTGTCACAACAGGCTAAAAACTTACTGGGGGGAGGGGGGAGGTATGGGGGTGACACCATTTTCTACCGCACCGGGTGACACCAACCCTAGCAACGCCACTGACCTATGATGAAAATTACAGGCCTCTCTCGTCTTTTTAAGTGGGAGAACTTGCACAATTTGTGGCTGACTAAATGCTTTTTTAGTCAGCCACTGTATATTATGCCTGTAATACTTGAACGCCAAACTTTAATCACTATGGGGGGGATTTATCAAAACCTGTCCAGTGGAAAAGTTGCCCAGTTTCCCATAGCAACCAATCAGATCGCTTCTTTCATTTTGCAGAGGCCTTGTTAAAAATGAAAGAAGCAAGCTGATTGGTTGCTATGGCCAACTGGGCAACTTTTCCTCTGGACAGGTTTTGATAAATCTCCCCCTTTAGGATTATTTTGTAGTCTAAGTTCTACTATTTTTAACCATAGTTGTGTCTGTTATCGGGACACTTAAATGCAGTTGTGTTATGGCCACATAAACTAGTTACTGTCATTTGGAAAAAAAAATACCAAAAGTTTACATCGCATTGGGTCTTATTCCTGAGACCTGCTGCAAGCATGACTTATAACCCGGTGAAGTCTTCACTGCCCAGCTAGCAGCTCCATCCGACTGCATTAGAGTCTATGGGAATCAGTCAAGATTGAGTGACAGCTCAGGAGTGAAACCCGGTGCAATCTGAACTTTGGACAAGTCAAAAGTTTTTCCAAATGACAGTAACAATTTCATTACATCAATCGTTACTTATGTCATGATGATCTATAAATTCCTATATTAATGAGTTTCTTAGTATGTGCATAAATATAAACTACATGCATTATATTAAATGGTCAAATATTAAATTAAAAACTGATCCCCAAATCTTTAAATGTGTTTTACATTAGCCAACACATATGCAGTATGTAACCTGCTTGCAAGATATCATTAGGAGGAAATAAAACTTATCTGGCATGAGAATGCATTATTTTCCAACCCTTTTCACATATTTTTTCCTCATGTGGCCTCATTATCACCTAGAAGCAACTTTCACGTTGAAGTCAGTGTTTCTCACAAATTAAGGGTCACAGCTTGTTTCTCCACAGTCACATGTCCTCATCTGCTCCTGGGAACTGGCAAGTTTCCCTGTTAGGCTGGGGAAATCAGTACCAGTGAGGTGTTGTATTAAACCTATCACAACTGGGTATTATGGCTAATTCATTTTCTGTCTGGAGGTCTTCAGGCTTATACAAAGCAGATGGTATTCTGAGAAACCAAATAAATCTGCTTTGTTGAACTCAATTTAAATGATTATAAGTCTTTAATCCTTCCACCTACCTACTTAAAGGGGGTCTCCCTTGTTTATACTGTTTTTTTGTTATTATGTTTGTGTGTTATGTGTGTATAAGTATGTGTTTTTTTTTATGTGTGTTGTGATTATGTATATATGTATTTTCTTACATTTTGTGAAGATCCAGAAGCTGGCCCCTTTTTCTTCCACTGGCTTGCTGTGCACCTCGGCCTCCGCCATGTTGTGTTCGGTAAGTGGGATGTCAGGGGGTGTGTTCTTGCTTCTGTCTTTCCTATCTTCTGATGTCCGAGGCAAATCTTTTCTTCCTGTTTCTTCTGTGGCTCAGCGACGAATCTGCGGCCTCTTCCGGCGCATGCGCAGGTATTTTTATTTTTTTTTTACCAATAAACTGTCTGCGCTTGCGCAAAGCTACGCTATAAGCGTAGACCTAACGTACGCTACGCTGTTAGCGTAGCACTTGCATACTTGCGCATACGCAGACAGTTTGTCAATTAGACATCCCACTTACCGAACACAACATGGCGGAGGCCGAGGTGCACAGCAAGCCAGTGGAAGAAAAAGGCGCCAGCTTCCGGATCTTCACAAAAGGTAAGAAAATGCATATATACATAATCACAACACACATAAAAAAACATATACTTATACACACATGACACACAAACATAATAACAAAAAATAGTATAAACAAGGGAGAACCCCTTTAAATCACAGTCTCTGTGCAGAACTTGCTTGGATAATATGAGGTGCGTTCTGTATGCCCTCTTGGGTAAACTTGTCCTACTCCACAAGTGGTCTCCTTCAATCCACAAACCTCTCTTTGCTTGAATTTATATTTTTAAGAAATTTACTGATTACTTCTTTTTTTTAGAGCACAATTTAGTGAATATAATAGTTGCAAATGGCATCATGACTTCACTACAGAGAACCAACATTGTTTAATCCATGACCATCTGCAATATTCTGTCTTTGTGAAACAGGAAGTTGTAAAGGGGGTACTCCGCCCCTAGACATCTTATACCGTATCCAAAGCATAGGGGATAAGATGTCTGATCGTGGAGGGCCCGCCGCTGGGACCCCCGCGATCTCGGCTGCAGCACCCCAGACATCCGGTGCACGGAGCGAACTTCGCTCTGTGTCGGATGACTGGTGATGCGGGGAGGAGGCTCATGACGTCACGGCCATGCCACGCTTGTGATGCCACTCCACCTCAATGCAAGTCTGTGGGAGGGGGTGTGATGGCCGTCATGCTCCTCTCCCATAGATTTGCATTGAGGGGGCGTGACCGTGACTTCACAAGCCTTCGGCGCTGCACCTGATGCTCTAAACAAATGCCGGGTTCAGCAGGGAGATCGCAGGGGTCCCCAGTGGCGGGACCCCCATGATCAGACATCTTATCCCCTATCCTTTGGATAGGGGATAAGATATTTAGGGGCGGAGTACCCCTTTAAACACGATAAAGGTTGATATAAGGGTAGTCAATGCCATGTCTGTAATCCGTATTAAGATAAAAAAAACAATCTTGCCGAAATTGCGTTGACTTGTTTCTCCCTGAATACTGGTAAACACAATTAGCCTTGTTAACCTTCCTTTCTGTAGCATAGAAGCAAATTAGTGTGCAATGATTGGTTTGTTGCGGAACATTTGTGTAATTAATTGATGGAACAAATCTGTCTCTTAATACTAAATATGATATTGTCTATAATTATGCTCCCAATCTGACAAGGAACACAGATAATATTGATAAGCAGAAAATGTGTGCTATAAGTAAGTGGATTGTGTTTTGTTATTATTATGATCTATTCACACAGTACAATGTAATCAGTGTTACTAGTTAATTTTAATTGGTTGTCGTTGGATAATCTTTTTCTGTTATACGGAAGCTGATCAGAGAGTATCTTCCTGCTCGAATGTCCAGGCTGTGTAAGAATCCTGGTTTACATGTTTGATATTGGATTGACACATAGCAGGAACATATTCAAAATCGGTGTCATTTATGTTATAGTAATACTAATCACATATTTTTGTTTTTCTCGCCACATCTTCATAGCTCACTTGTGTTGCTTTGAAAGTATGTGAGGTATTGGTTTCATACCACTCTTATTCCGTTCCACGCCAAATGTTATTTTTTTGTGCAAATTTAAAATTCAGACAAAATTCAGGTGGAAAAAATGCGATTGAAAAGAGATTGTAAGATATTATTGCATTCTTCAGAGACCTCATACAGGTTTATGGTTCAAACATGGCTCAAGGAGGTTATTTTTTGGAAAAATCAGTTTCTGCTCATATGGCAGTAATGCTTGAAAAATGTGTGCAGAATCATTTTTAAAGGGGTACTCCACTGTAAAAAAAAATTCTAAATCAACTGGTGCCAGAAAGTTAAACATAGCAGACCTCTCCTGCTCTGAATGGTTCCTGGCATGGACAGAGGTGTCAGCAGAGAGCACTGTGGTCAGACAGAAAGGAAATTCAAAAAGAAAATAACTTCCTGTGGATCATACAGCAGCTGAGAAGTACTGGAAGGATTCAAATTTTATAATAGAAGTAATTATCAAATATGTTTAACTTTCTGGCACCAGTTGATTTAAAAAAAAAAAAGTTTTTCAGTGGAGTACCCCTTTAAGCTGTAACTAAATAACACTGCATCAACTTCTACCAGTGCACCAGCTCTAAAAACTGCAAATGCAGATTTGCAAGAAACTTCTCAAGAAGTCCACTGTAGAAGACTCACCTGAAACATCCAAATCCGAAGCCAATAATTGTTACGCCGAGCGCTCCGGGTCCCCGCTCCTCCCCGGAGCGCTCGCTTCACTCTCCCCGCTGCAGCGCTCCGGTCACATCCTCTGACCCGGGGCGCTGCGATTCCGCTGCCAGCCGGGATGCGATTCGCGATGCGGGTAGCGCCCGCTCGCGATGCGCACCCCGGCTCCCGTACCTGACTCGCTCCCCGTCTGTTCTGTCCCGGCGCGCGCGGCCCCGCTCCCTAGGGCGCGCGCGCGCCGGGTCTCTGCGATTTAAAGGGCCACTGCGCCGCTGATTGGCGCAGTGGTTCCAATTAGTGTGTTCACCTGTGCACTTCCCTATATCACCTCACTTCCCCTGCACTCCCTTGCCGGATCTTGTTGCCATTGTGCCAGTGAAAGCGTTCCTTGTGTGTTCCTAGCCTGTGTTCCAGACCTTCTGCCGTTGCCCCTGACTACGATCCTTGCTGCCTGCCCCGACCTTCTGCTACGTCCGACCTTGCTTCTGCCTACTCCCTTGTACCGCGCCTATCTTCAGCAGCCAGAGAGGTGAGCCGTTGCTAGTGGATACGACCTGGTCACTACCGCCGCAGCAAGACCATCCCGCTTTGCGGCGGGCTCTGGTGAAAACCAGTAGTGGCTTAGAACCGGTCCACTAGCACGGTCCACGCCAATCCCTCTCTGGCACAGAGGATCCACTACCTGCCTGCCGGCATCGTGACAGTAGATCCGGCCATGGATCCCGCTGAAGTTCCTCTGCCAGTTGTCGCTGACCTCACCACGGTGGTCGCCCAGCAGTCACAACAGATAGCGCAACAAGGCCAACAGCTGTCTCAACTGACCGTTATGCTACAACAGTTACTACCACAGCTTCAGCAGTCATCTCCTCCGCCAGCTCCTGCACCTCCTCCGCAGCGAGTGGCCGCTCCTGGGCTACGCCTATCCTTGCCGGATAAATTTGATGGGGACTCTAAGTTTTGCCGTGGCTTTCTTTCCCAATGTTCCCTGCATCTGGAGATGATGTCGGACCTGTTTCCCACTGAAAGGTCTAAGGTGGCTTTCGTAGTCAGCCTTCTGTCCGGAAAAGCCCTGTCATGGGCCACACCGCTCTGGGACCGCAATGACCCCGTCACTGCCTCTGTACACTCCTTCTTCTCGGAAATCCGAAGTGTCTTTGAGGAACCTGCCCGAGCCTCTTCTGCTGAGACTGCCCTGTTGAACCTGGTCCAGGGTAATTCTTCCGTTGGCGAGTATGCCGTACAATTCCGTACTCTTGCTTCAGAATTGTCCTGGAATAATGAGGCCCTCTGCGCGACCTTCAAAAAAGGCCTATCCAGCAACATTAAAGATGTTCTGGCCGCACGAGAAATTCCTGCTAATCTACATGAACTTATTCACCTAGCCACTCGCATTGACATGCGTTTTTCCGAAAGGCGTCAGGAACTCCGCCAAGATATGGACTCTGTTCGCACGAGGCGTTTCTTCTCCTCGGCTCCTCTCTCCTCTGGTCCCCTGCAATCTGTTCCTGTGCCTCCCGCCGTGGAGGCTATGCAGGTCGACCGGTCTCGCCTGACACCTCAAGAGAGGACACGACGCCGTATGGAGAACCTCTGCCTGTACTGTGCTAGTACCGAACACTTCCTGAGGGATTGTCCTATCCGTCCTCCCCGCCTGGAAAGACGTACGCTGACTCCGCACAAAAGTGAGACAGTCCTTGATGTCTACTCTGCTTCTCCACGTCTTACTGTGCCTGTGCGGATGTCTGCCTCTGCCTTCTCCTTCTCTACTGTGGCCTTCTTGGACTCTGGATCTGCAGGAAATTTTATTTTGGCCTCTCTCGTCAACAGGTTCAACATCCCGGTGACCAGTCTCGCCAGACCCCTCTACATCAATTGTGTAAATAATGAAAGATTGGACTGTACCATACGTTTCCGCACGGAACCCCTTCTTATGAGCATCGGATCTCATCACGAGAGGATTGAACTTTTGGTCCTCCCCAATTGCACTTCTGAAATTCTCCTTGGACTTCCCTGGCTTCAACTTCATTCCCCAACCCTGGATTGGTCCACTGGGGAGATCAAGAGTTGGGGGTCCTCTTGTTCCAAAAACTGTCTAAAACCGGTTTCCAGTAACCCTTGCCGTAACTCTGTGGTTCCTCCAGTAACCGGTCTCCCTAAGGCCTATATGGACTTCGCGGATGTTTTCTGCAAAAAACAAGCTGAGACTCTACCTCCTCACAGGCCTTATGATTGTCCTATCGACCTCCTCCCGGGCACTACTCCACCCCGGGGCAGAATTTATCCTCTCTCTGCCCCAGAGACTCTTGCCATGTCTGAATACGTCCAGGAGAATCTAAAAAAGGGCTTTATCCGTAAATCCTCCTCTCCTGCCGGAGCCGGATTTTTCTTTGTGTCCAAAAAAGATGGCTCCCTACGTCCTTGCATTGACTACCGCGGTCTTAATAAAATCACGGTTAAGAACCGCTACCCCTTACCCCTCATCTCTGAACTCTTTGATCGCCTCCAAGGTGCCCACATCTTTACTAAATTAGACTTAAGAGGCGCCTATAACCTCATCCGCATCAGAGAGGGGGATGAGTGGAAAACGGCATTTAACACCAGAGATGGACACTTTGAGTATTTGGTCATGCCCTTTGGCCTGTGCAACGCCCCTGCCGTCTTCCAAGACTTTGTCAATGAAATTTTTCGTGATCTGTTATACTCCTGTGTTGTTGTATATCTGGACGATATCCTAATTTTTTCTGCCAATCTAGAAGAACACCGCCAGCATGTCCGTATGGTTCTTCAGAGACTTCGTGACAATCAACTCTATGCCAAAATTGAGAAATGTCTGTTTGAATGCCAATCTCTTCCTTTTCTAGGATATTTGGTCTCTGGCCAGGGACTACAGATGGATCCAGACAAACTCTCTGCCGTCTTAGATTGGCCACGCCCCTCCGGACTCCGTGCTATCCAACGCTTTTTGGGGTTCGCCAATTATTACAGGCAATTTATTCCACATTTTTCTACCATTGTGGCTCCTATCGTGGCTTTAACCAAAAAAAATGCTGATCCCAAGTCCTGGCCTCCTCAAGCAGAAGACGCCTTTAAACGACTCAAGTCTGCCTTTTCTTCGGCTCCCGTCCTCTCCAGACCTGACCCTTCCAAACCCTTCCTATTGGAGGTTGATGCCTCCTCAGTGGGAGCTGGAGCTGTTCTTCTACAAAAAAATTCTTCCGGGCATGCTGTCACTTGTGGTTTTTTCTCTAGGACCTTCTCTCCAGCGGAGAGGAACTACTCCATCGGGGATCGAGAGCTTCTAGCCATTAAATTAGCACTTGAGGAATGGAGGCATCTGCTAGAGGGATCAAGTTTTCCTGTTATTATCTACACCGACCACAAGAACCTCTCCTACCTCCAGTCTGCCCAACGGCTGAATCCTCGCCAGGCCCGGTGGTCTCTGTTCTTTGCCCGATTTAATTTTGAGATTCACTTTCGTCCTGCCGATAAGAACATTAGGGCCGATGCTCTCTCTCGTTCCTCGGATGCCTCAGAAGTTGAACTCTCTCCGCAACACATCATTCCACCTGACTGCCTGATCTCCACTTCTCCTGCCTCCATCAGGCAGACTCCTCCAGGAAAGACCTTTGTTTCTCCACGCCAACGCCTCGGAATCCTCAAATGGGGTCACTCCTCCCATCTCGCAGGTCATGCGGGCATCAAGAAATCTGTGCAACTCATCTCCCGCTTCTATTGGTGGCCGACTCTGGAGACGGATGTTGTGGACTTTGTGCGAGCCTGCACTATCTGTGCCCGGGATAAGACTCCTCGCCAGAAGCCCGCTGGTTTTCTTCATCCTCTGCCTGTCCCCGAACAGCCTTGGTCTCTGATTGGTATGGATTTTATTACTGATTTACCCCCTTCCCGTGGCAACACTGTTATTTGGGTGGTCGTTGATCGATTCTCCAAAATGGCACATTTCATCCCTCTTCCTGGTCTTCCTTCTGCGCCTCAGTTGGCTAAACAATTTTTTGTACACATTTTTCGTCTTCACGGGTTGCCTACGCAGATTGTCTCGGATAGAGGCGTCCAATTCGTGTCTAAATTCTGGAGGGCTCTCTGTAAACAACTCAAGATTAAATTAAATTTTTCTTCTGCATATCATCCCCAGTCCAATGGACAAGTAGAAAGAATTAACCAGATCTTGGGTGATTATTTGCGACATTTTGTTTCCTCCCGCCAGGATGACTGGGCAGATCTCCTCCCATGGGCCGAATTCTCGTATAACTTCAGGGTCTCTGAATCTTCCTCCAAATCCCCATTTTTCGTGGTGTACGGCCGTCACCCTCTTCCCCCCCTCCCTACTCCCTTGCCCTCTGGTCTGCCCGCTGTGGATGAAATTTCTCGTGACCTTTCCATCATATGGAGAGAGACCCAAAATTCTCTCTTACAGGCTTCATCACGCATGAAGAAGTTCGCGGATAAGAAAAGAAGAGCTCCTCCCGTTTTTTCCCCTGGAGACAAGGTATGGCTCTCCGCTAAATATGTCCGCTTCCGTGTCCCTAGTTACAAGTTGGGACCACGCTATCTTGGTCCTTTCAAAATTTTGTGTCAAATTAATCCTGTCTCTTATAAACTTCTTCTTCCTCCTTCTCTTCGTATCCCTAATGCCTTTCACGTCTCTCTTCTCAAACCACTCATCCTCAACCGTTTTTCTCCCAAATCTGTTCCTCCCACTCCTGTTTCCGGCTCCTCGGACGTCTTCTCTGTCAGAGAGATCTTGGCTTCCAAGAAGGTCAGAGGGAAAACTTTTTTTTTGGTGAACTGGGAGGGTTGTGGTCCTGAAGAGAGATCCTGGGAACCTGAGGACAACATCCTAGACAAAAGTCTGCTCCTCAGGTTCTCAGGCTCTAAGAAGAGGGGGAGACCCAAGGGGGGGGGTACTGTTACGCCGAGCGCTCCGGGTCCCCGCTCCTCCCCGGAGCGCTCGCTTCACTCTCCCCGCTGCAGCGCTCCGGTCACATCCTCTGACCCGGGGCGCTGCGATTCCGCTGCCAGCCGGGATGCGATTCGCGATGCGGGTAGCGCCCGCTCGCGATGCGCACCCCGGCTCCCGTACCTGACTCGCTCCCCGTCTGTTCTGTCCCGGCGCGCGCGGCCCCGCTCCCTAGGGCGCGCGCGCGCCGGGTCTCTGCGATTTAAAGGGCCACTGCGCCGCTGATTGGCGCAGTGGTTCCAATTAGTGTGTTCACCTGTGCACTTCCCTATATCACCTCACTTCCCCTGCACTCCCTTGCCGGATCTTGTTGCCATTGTGCCAGTGAAAGCGTTCCTTGTGTGTTCCTAGCCTGTGTTCCAGACCTTCTGCCGTTGCCCCTGACTACGATCCTTGCTGCCTGCCCCGACCTTCTGCTACGTCCGACCTTGCTTCTGCCTACTCCCTTGTACCGCGCCTATCTTCAGCAGCCAGAGAGGTGAGCCGTTGCTAGTGGATACGACCTGGTCACTACCGCCGCAGCAAGACCATCCCGCTTTGCGGCGGGCTCTGGTGAAAACCAGTAGTGGCTTAGAACCGGTCCACTAGCACGGTCCACGCCAATCCCTCTCTGGCACAGAGGATCCACTACCTGCCTGCCGGCATCGTGACAATAATGATGTGAGAACAAAACTGATTTCACTCATTTGCTTTTAACTCCTTGGAGTCACAGCCTGTTTTGACTGTGAGCCTTGCTTTTTCATTCTTTTGCCTTGCCTTTTAAGAGCCAGATCTCTTTAATGTTTCCATTTTTTTTACAGACCCATATACGGGCTTGCTTTTTGCACCTCGCAATGACAGCTTAAATTTTTTCATAAAATGTACAGCGAAACAAAAGTTTCTATTTGTTAATTTTGCAATTTTGTTTCTTTATTTTTTATTTTACACTGTGCACTTTGTGGTAAATATTACACATTTTCTTTATTTTATGGATCAATACGATTAATATAATACTCAATATATATCAGATGCCCTAAGTGTCAAATGGAGAAAGCAGAATTTATGTATATATATATATATATATATATATGATTTGGAAATTACAACAATTTTGGAGAGAGGTGTCACGACCGACTGGGGGGACAGGGAGAGTGAGCCCCAAACTAGCCCTAAAAACACTCTCCCTGCCTACTTGCCCATACACCCTAAGCAGTGAATCGACAACTTGGAGCCAGTCCCTCCCTGCGCTATAGTGAAGTGGCGTAAAAACAAATAATAAACATAGTCGGTCACAGGCCAGAAACGGAAAACTACCAGACAACCAGATATACCAGACAGGATACAAATACTAACAGGGCAAAATAATCAATATATATATATATATATATATATATATATATATATATATATATATATATATATACCAGAACCAGATGAGTCTAAATAGACTCCAGGATACCAATCAGGAATTATTATATGCAGAGCACAGGTAAAACTATACTAGACTCAGACAGTGTGAACACAGACTAAGCAGAAAGGACATACTGTTACGCCGAGCGCTCCGGGTCCCCGCTCCTCCCCGGAGCGCTCGCTACACTCTCGCTCCCGCAGCGCCCCGGTCAGATCCACTGACCGGGTGCGCTGCGATACCGCCTCCAGCCGGGATGCGATTCGCGATGCGGGTGGCGCCCGCTCGCGATGCGCACCCCGGCTCCCGTACCTGACTCGCTCTCCGTCGGTCCTGTCCCGGCGCGCGCGCGCCGGGTCTCTGCGATTTAAAGGGCCACTGCGCCGCTGATTGGCGCAGTGGTTCTAATCAGTGTGTTCACCTGTGCACTCCCTATGTATACCTCACTTCCCCTGCACTCCCTCGCCGGATCTTGTTGCCATCGTGCCTAGTGAAAGCGTTCCCTTGTGTGTTCCTAGCCTGTGTTCCAGACCTCCTGCCGTTGCCCCTGACTACGATCCTTGCTGCCTGCCCCGACCTTCTGCTACGTCCGACCTTGCCTTTGTCTACTCCCTTGTACCGCGCCTATCTTCAGCAGTCAGAGAGGTTGAGCCGTTGCTAGTGGATACGACCTGGTCACTACCGCCGCAGCAAGACCATCCCGCTTTGCGGCGGGCTCTGGTGAACACCAGTAGTGACTTAGAACCGGTCCACTAGCACGGTCCACGCCAATCCCTCTCTGGCACAGAGGATCCACCTCCTGCCAGCCGGCATCGTGACAGTAGATCCGGCCATGGATCCCGCTGAAGTTCCTCTGCCAGTTGTCGCCGACCTCACCACGGTGGTCGCCCAGCAGTCACAACAGATAGCGCAACAAGGCCACCAGCTGTCTCAACTGACCGTGATGCTACAGCAGCTACTACCACAGCTTCAGCAATCATCTCCTCCGCCAGCTCCTACACCTCCTCCGCAGCGAGTGGCCGCCTCAGGCCTACGACTATCCTTGCCGGATAAATTTGATGGGGACTCTAAGTTTTGCCGTGGCTTTCTTTCTCAATGTTCCCTGCACTTGGAGATGATGTCGGACCAGTTTCCTACTGAAAGGTCTAAGGTGGCTTTCGTAGTCAGCCTTCTGTCTGGAAAAGCTCTGTCATGGGCCACACCGCTCTGGGACCGCAATGACCCCGTCACTGCCTCTGTACACTCCTTCTTCTCGGAAATTCGAAGTGTCTTTGAGGAACCTGCCCGAGCCTCTTCTGCTGAGACTGCCCTGCTGAACCTGGTCCAGGGTAATTCTTCCGTTGGCGAGTACGCCGTGCAATTCCGTACTCTTGCTTCAGAACTTTCCTGGAATAATGAGGCCCTCTGCGCGACCTTTAAAAAAGGCCTATCCAGCAACATTAAAGATGTTCTGGCCGCACGAGAAATTCCTGCTAACCTACATGAACTCATTCATCTAGCCACTCGCATTGACATGCGTTTTTCCGAAAGGCGTCAGGAGCTCCGCCAGGATATGGACTTTGTTCGCACGAGGCGTTTTTTCTCCCCGGCTCCTCTCTCCTCTGGTCCTCTGCAATCCGTTCTTGTGCCTCCCGCCGTGGAGGCTATGCAAGTTGACCGGTCTCGCCTGACACCTCAAGAGAGGACACGACGCCGCATGGAGAATCTCTGCCTGTACTGTGCCGGTACCGAACACTTACTGAAGGATTGTCCTATCCGTCCTCCCCGCCTGGAAAGACGTACGCTGACTCCGCACAAAGGTGAAACAGTCCTTGATGTCAACTCTGCTTCTCCACGTCTTACTGTGCCTGTGCGGATATCTGCCTCTACCTTCTCCTTCTCCACTAAGGCCTTCTTGGATTCCGGATCTGCAGGAAACTTTATTTTGGCCTCTCTCATCAACAGGTTCAACATCCCAGTGACCAGTCTCGCCAGACCTCTCTACATCAATTGCGTTAACAATGAAAGATTGGACTGTGCCGTGCGTTACCGCACGGAACCCCTCCTAATGTGCATCGGACCTCATCACGAAAAAATTGAGTTTTTGGTCCTCTCCAATTGCACTTCCGAAATTCTCCTTGGACTACCCTGGCTTCAACACCATTCCCCAACCCTGGATTGGTCCACAGGGGAGATCAAGAGTTGGGGTACCTCTTGTCTCAAGGACTGCCTTAAACCGGTTACCAGTACTCCCTGCCATGACCCTGTGGTTTCCCCTGTAACCGGTCTCCCTAAGGCCTATATGGACTTTGCTGATGTGTTTTGCAAAAAACAAGCTGAGACTCTTCCTCCTCACAGGCCTTATGACTGTCCTATTGACCTCCTCCCGGGCACTACTCCACCCCGGGGCAGAATTTATCCTCTGTCCGCCCCAGAGACTCTTGCTATGTCTGAGTACATCCAGGAAAATTTAAAAAGAGGCTTTATCCGCAAATCCTCCTCTCCTGCCGGAGCTGGATTTTTCTTTGTGTCCAAAAAAGATGGCTCCCTACGTCCTTGCATTGACTACCGCGGTCTTAATAAAATCACGGTAAAGAACCGCTACCCTCTACCTCTTATCTCTGAACTCTTTGATCGCCTCCAAGGTGCCCACATCTTTACCAAACTGGACTTAAGAGGTGCTTATAATCTCATCCGCATCAGGGAGGGGGATGAATGGAAAACGGCATTTAACACTAGAGATGGACACTTTGAGTATCTGGTCATGCCCTTTGGCCTGTGCAACGCCCCTGCCGTCTTCCAAGACTTTGTTAATGAAATTTTTCGTGATCTCTTATATTCCTGTGTTGTTGTGTATCTGGACGATATTCTGATTTTTTCTGCCAACCTAGAAGAACACCGCCAGCATGTCCGCATGGTTCTTCAGAGACTTCGTGACAATCAACTTTATGCCAAAATGGAGAAATGTCTGTTTGAATGTCAATCTCTTCCTTTCCTAGGATACTTGGTCTCTGGCCAGGGACTACAAATGGATCCAGACAAACTCTCTGCCGTCTTAGATTGGCCACGCCCCTCCGGACTCCGTGCTATCCAACGTTTTTTGGGGTTCGCCAATTATTACAGACAATTTATTCCACATTTTTCCACCATTGTGGCTCCTATCGTGGCTTTAACCAAGAAGAATGCCAATCCTAAGTCATGGCCTCCTCAAGCGGAAGACGCCTTTAAACGGCTCAAGTCTGCCTTTTCTTCTGCTCCCGTGCTCTCCAGACCTGACCCATCTAAACCCTTCCTATTGGAGGTTGATGCCTCCTCAGTAGGAGCTGGAGCGGTCCTTCTACAAAAAAATTCTTCCGGGCATGCTGGTACTTGTGTTTTTTTTTCTAGGACCTTCTCTCCGGCGGAGAGGAACTACTCCATCGGGAATCGAGAGCTTCTGGCCATTAAATTAGCACTTGAGGAATGGAGGCATCTGCTGGAGGGATCAAAATTTCCAATTATTATTTACACCGATCACAAGAATCTCTCCTATCTCCAGTCTGCCCAACGGCTGAATCCTCGCCAGGCCAGGTGGTCTCTGTTCTTTGCCCGGTTTAATTTTGAAATTCACTTTCGCCCTGCCGATAAGAACATTAGGGCCGATGCTCTCTCTCGTTCCTCGGAGGCCTCGGAAGTAGAGCTATCTCCGCAACACATTATTCCTCCGGATTGCCTGATCTCCACTTCTCCAGCCTCCATCAGGCAAACTCCTCCAGGGAAGACCTTCGTCTCTCCACGCCAACGCCTCGGAATCCTCAAATGGGGTCACTCCTCCCATCTCGCAGGCCATGCGGGCATCAAGAAATCTGTGCAACTCATCTCTCGTTTCTATTGGTGGGCGACTCTGGAGACGGATGTTGTTGATTTTGTGCGGGCCTGCACTGTCTGTGCCCGGGATAAGACTCCTCGCCAGAAGCCCGCTGGTCTTCTTCATCCTCTGCCTGTTCCCGAACAGCCTTGGTCTCTGATTGGTATGGACTTTATTACAGACTTACCCCCATCTCGTGGCAACACTGTTGTTTGGGTGGTCGTTGATCGATTTTCCAAGATGGCACATTTTATTCCTCTTCCTGGTCTTCCTTCAGCGCCTCAGTTGGCAAAACAATTTTTTGTACACATTTTTCGTCTTCACGGGTTGCCCACGCAGATCGTCTCACGGGTTGCCCACGCAGATTGTCTTCGTGTCAAAATTCTGGAGGGCTCTCTGTAAACAACTCAAGATTAAATTGAACTTTTCTTCTGCTTATCATCCTCAATCCAATGGGCAAGTAGAAAGAATTAACCAAGTCCTGGGTGATTATTTACGTCATTTTGTTTCTTCCCGCCAGGATGACTGGGCAGACCTTCTACCATGGGCCGAATTCTCGTACAACTTCAGAGTCTCTGAATCTTCTTCCAAATCCCCATTTTTCGTAGTGTACGGCCGTCAGCCTCTTCCCCCCCTCCCTACTCCCTTGCCCTCTGGTTTGCCCGCTGTGGATGAAATAACTCGTGATCTTTCCACCATATGGAAAGAGACCCAAAATTCTCTCTTACAGGCTTCATCACGCATGAAGAAGTTTGCTGATAAGAAAAGAAGAGCTCCCCCCATTTTTTCTCCCGGAGACAAGGTATGGCTCTCCGCTAAATATGTCCGCTTCCGTGTTCCCAGCTACAAATTGGGACCACGCTATCTTGGTCCTTTCAAAATTTTGTGCCAGATTAATCCTGTCTCTTATAAACTTCTTCTCCCTCCTTCTCTTCGTATTCCTAATGCCTTTCACGTTTCTCTTCTTAAACCACTCATCATCAACCGTTTCTCTCCTAAACTTATCTCTCCCACTCCTGTCTCCGGTTCTTCGGACATCTTTCCTGTAAAGGAGATACTGGCCTCCAAAAAGGTCAGAGGAAAAACCTTCTTTTTGGTTGACTGGGAGGGCTGTGGCCCTGAAGAGAGATCCTGGGAACCTGAGGACAATATCCTAGATAAAAGTCTGGTCCTCAGGTTCTCAGGCTCCAAGAAGAGGGGGAGACCCAAGGGGGGGGGTACTGTTACGCCGAGCGCTCCGGGTCCCCGCTCCTCCCCGGAGCGCTCGCTACACTCTCGCTCCCGCAGTGCCCCGGTCAGATCCACTGACCGGGTGCGCTGCGATACCGCCTCCAGCCGGGATGCGATTCGCGATGCGGGTGGCGCCCGCTCGCGATGCGCACCCCGGCTCCCGTACCTGACTCGCTCTCCGTCGGTCCTGTCCCGGCGCGCGCGGCCCCGCTCCCTAGGGCGCGCGCGCGCCGGGTCTCTGCGATTTAAAGGGCCACTGCGCCGCTGATTGGCGCAGTGGTTCTAATCAGTGTGTTCACCTGTGCACTCCCTATGTATACCTCACTTCCCCTGCACTCCCTCGCCGTCTTGTTGCCATCGTGCCTAGTGAAAGCGTTCCCTTGTGTGTTCCTAGCCTGTGTTCCAGACCTCCTGCCGTTGCCCCTGACTACGATCCTTGCTGCCTGACCCGACCTTCTGCTACGTCCGACCTTGCCTTTGTCTACTCCCTTGTACCGCGCCTATCTTCAGCAGTCAGAGAGGTTGAGCCGTTGCTAGTGGATACGACCTGGTCACTACCGCCGCAGCAAGACCATCCCGCTTTGCGGCGGGCTCTGGTGAACACCGGTAGTGACTTAGAACCGGTCCACTAGCACGGTCCACGCCAATCCCTCTCTGGCACAGAGGATCCACCTCCTGCCAGCCGGCATCGTGACACATACAATCCTAAAAACCAAAAGATGTACACAGACTAAAATCTACAAACTAGACTATTTAACTATGGCTAAAACTCAGATAAAATCACTAGATAAATAAAAGGTAAATGCTCAAGCACACATAGTCAGAGTATTGCACAAACAGACATCACAGTAGCATAATTGCACAAAATAACCAGCACCAGAATGCAGGAGAACTCTGGTTAAATAACCCCAACCGAGGTCTCATTCGTTCAGAGCATTAACTATTCTCTATCCAGGGAGAATAGCAAACTGCTCTGAATAAACTAGTGTGCGAATACACACCTAAACAGAAAAATACAAAAACAAAAAACGGACATTACAAGAGGTTTACAAGAAAATAAAGGGACAATATAGAATATAAATCCAATCACATGTTAAAACAGCCATACTAGGATTGAATATAAGGAACAGGTACTAAAACTTTTATGTTTCAACTGAAATTGGAAGAATGGGAAGGATTGGTAGGAAAAGTTAAGAAATATGAGATGATCCGGTTTGCAGGAGATAAGAAAGGAAGAGTATTTAAGAGATCATGAAAAGTGGAAGGGATAACATACAGGAAATAAATACACTGCTCAAAAAAAATAAAGGGAACACTTAAACAACACAATGTAACTCCAAGACAATCACACTTCTGTGAAATCACACTGTCCACTCAGGAAGCAACACTGATTGACAATCAATTTCACATGCTGTTGTGCAAATGGAACAGACAACAGGTGGAAATTATAGGCAATTAGCAACACCCCCCCAAATAAAGGAGTGGTTCTGCAGGTGGTGACCACAGACCACTTCTCAGTTCCAATGCTTCTTGGCTGATTTTTTGGTCACTTTTGAATGCTGGCGGTGCTTTTACTCTAGTGGTAGCATGAGACGGAGTCTGCAACCCACACAAATGGCTCAGGTAGTGCAGCTCATCCAGGATGGCAAATCAATGCGAGATGTGGCGAGAAGGTTTGCTATGTCTGTCAGCGTAGTGTCCAGAGCATGGAGGCGCTACCAGGAGACAGGCCAGTACATCAGGAGATGTGGAGGAGGCCGTATTAATGGTGTCGGGTGGCATTTCTTTGGGGGGCCGCACACTCCATGTGCTTGCCAGAGGTAGCCTGACTGCCATTAGGTACTGAGATGAGATCCTCAGACCCCTTGTGAGATGATATGATGGTGGGGTGGGCCCTGGGTTCCTCCTAATGCAAGACAATGCTAGACCTCATTTGGCTGGAGTGTGTCGGCAGTTCCTGCAAGAGAAAGGCATTGATGCTATGGATTGGCCCGCTCATTCCCCAGACCTAAGTCCGATTGAGCACATCTGGGACATCATGTCTCGCTCCATCCACCAAGGCCGCCTTGCACCACAGACTGTCCAGAAGTTGGCAGATGCTTTAGTCCAGGTCTGGGAGGACATCCCTCAGGAAACCATCTGCCACCTCATCAGGAGCATGCCCAGGCATTGTAGGGAGGTCATACGGGCACGTGGAGGACACACACAACTGAACCTCATTTTTACTTGTATTAAGGACATTACATCAAAGTTGGATCAGCCTGTAGTGTGGTTTTCCACTTTGATTTTGAGTGTGACTCCATATCCAGACTCCATGGGTTGATAAATTTGATTTCCATTGATCATTTTTGTGTGATTTTGTTGTCAGCACATTCAACTCTGTAAAGACAAAAGTATTTCATACGATTGGTTCATTCATTGAGATCTAGGATGTATTAGCTTAGTGTTCCCTTTATTTTTTTGAGCAGTCTAGATAAAAAGGGTGCCAGGTGGGGGAGGGTGGAGTGGGAGGTAGGGGTAAGGGATATATTCTATTTGGTTGTTATGTTATTTAGATCAAATGTATTTTTGTATGTTGAATTAAAAAAAATATATATATGTATAATTTATAAATATATATATATATATATATATATATATATATGTTTTTTCTGTTACTGTACAGCTTTAAAAAAAAGTCAAACTTTTTTCTAACAAAATCAGTATGCTTAAAATTCTGATCCCTACAACATTTTAGATTTCTGGCTGTATGAGGGCTCATTTTTTGCTCCGTGATATGTAGCTGATACATTTCATGTTGCTGTGGCGACGCTTGGGCCAATCACATCTGGCCTCTGCATCCACACTCTGCTCAGGTGGATATAAATAACCAGCTAGTTTGGTCAATCCTCCCTTATATTAAGTTCTTCTCTGATAGCTCTTGAATACTTCTTGCTTGTTTAAAGCTGTGAATTCTGACCCCTGGTTAAGTGACTTGACTATTATTCTGGTTTACATATTAATACTGCAAGTTGCTAAGTTTGAATTCAGTCCATCTGACTACTCTTTTTTGTTCATCTGTTTTTCTCATTGTGTTAGGCCTGTTAATGTGTGTCCTTATCTGTTTTTCTTAGTTCTTTACGGTATTGTTGTACAGTATTGTTTTAGACCTTGTTATGTCCCTGCACATACTCTGCTGCCCGGTTGAGGATCCATCACTTAGGGCAGGTATTCAATTATGCAAGGAAAGTGGCTGTGTTCAGGGAAAGTGAAATTCAGGGCTCCACTTATCCCTGGCATGCATGACAAAATTGTTCGTACCCTTCTGTAAAAGCCAGAAAACCCACATGGAAAGATTTATCAAAACCTGTCCTGAGGAAAAGTTGCCCATTTGCCCATAGCAACCAATCAGATCACTTCTTTCATTTTTAACAAGGGCTCTGAAAAAGGAAAAAAGCGATCTGGTTGCTATAGGCATCTGGGCAACTTTTCCTTTGCACAGGTTTTGATAAATGCTTCCCCACAGTGTTTTCCGAAATGACTGATGAAAACCAGACATTGTTTTTGAATAGTGGTTCAACAGAATCATTTTGAAAACTAAATAATAAAACTGGCTTGCACTAAAAAATAACCTTTGCACAACCTTTTGAGGCAGACCTGGCACCCAAGTCATTTCTGTAAGGCTGCGTTCACACTGCCATCTAGACCCATCCCGTTCTTCTCCCATCAAAATAAAAACAGTCTCAGAAGTAAAAAAGGATCAAAAATGGATTGAAAAATGGAGGCAAACGGATGACATCAAACCCTTAAGGACCAAGTGTTTTTACACTTTCGTTTTTTCCTCCTTACATTTTAAAAATCATAAGCCTTTCAATTTTGCACCTAAAAATCCATATGATGGCTTTTTTTTTGCACCACCATTTATACTTTCTAATGAAATCAGTCATTTTACCAAAAAAACTACGGCGAAATGGAAAAGAATCATTGTGCGACAAAATTGAAGAAAAAACACAATTTTGTAACTTTTGCCATTTTGTAACTTTCTACGCAGTATATTTTTCTAAAAATGACACCTTATCTTTATTATGTACTTCCATATGATTAAAATGATACCCTACTTATATAGGTATGATTTTGTCGTACTTCTGGAAAAAATCATAACTACATGAGGAAAATGTATACATTTAAAATTGTCATATTCTGACCCCTATAACTTTTTTATTTTTTCACAAAAGGAGCAGTATGATAGCTAATTTTTTGCGCCGTGATCTGAAGTTTTCATCGGTACCATTTTTGTTTTGATCGCTTTTTATTCATTTTTTTTGTGGTATAAAAAGTGACCAAAAATATGTTATTTTGGACTTTGGAATTTTTTTGCGCGTACGCCATTGACCGTGCGGTTTAATTAAAGATATATTTTTATGGCTTGGACATTTACGCACCCCGTGATACCACATATATTTGTTTTTATTTTTATTTACACACTTTTTTTTTTAAATGGGAAAAGGGGGGTGATTCTGATTTTTATTTGGGAAGGGGTTAAATCACATTTATTAGCTTTTTTTTAAAAAACTTTATGCAGTGTTATACCCCCCTCTACATTGCATATGTTACGCCGAGCGCTCCGGGTCCCTGCTCCTCCCCGGAGCGCTCGCGGCGTTCTCCTCTCTGCAGCGCCCCGGTCAGACCCGCTGACCGGGAGCGCTGCACTGACACTCACGACGGGGATGCGATTCGCATAGCGGGACGCGCCCACTCGCGAATCGCATCCCAAGCCACTTACCTGTCCTGGTTCCCGGCTGTCACGTTCTGGCGCGCGCGCCAGCTCTCTAAGATTTAAAGGGCCAGTGCACCAATGATTGGTGCCTGGCCCAATCAGTCTAATTAGCCTCCACCTGCTCCCTGCTCATATAACCTCACTTCCCCTTCACTGCTTTGCCGGATCTTATTGCTTTGTGCCAGAGAAAGCGTTTTGTGTATGTCCCAAGCCTGTGTTCTAGACCTTCTGCTGTTGCCCCTGACTACGACCCTTGCTGCCTGCCCTGACCTTCTGCTACGTCCGACCTTGCTCTTGCCTTGTCCTTTTGTACCGTGCCTGTCTCAGCAGTCAGAGAGGTTGAGCCGTTACCGGTGGATACGACCTGGTTGCTACCGCCGCTGCAAGATCATCCTGATTTGCGGCGGGCTCTGGTGAATACCAGTAGCAACTTAGAACCGGTCCACCGGTACGGTCCACGCCAATCCCTCTCTGACACAGAGGATCCACCTCCAGCCTGCTGAATCCTAGCAGCATATACTGGTTTCAGGCACTGTTCAATGCATTGCCATAGGAATGTATAGATCAATGCTTTCTGCGCTTGATTGCTCAAGCCTAGATTTCAGGCCTGGAGCAATCAAACGCCGATCGGACATCCGGGAAGAAGGTAAGACACCTCCCGCTGTCCTTTCAGCTGTTCTGGACGCCGCAATTTCACCGTGGCGGTCCCGAACAGCTCCACTGAGCTAACCGGCAGTGTATTCTCCCGTTTAAGACGCTGCGATCGATTTTGATTGTGAAGTCTAAAGGGTTAATCGGCAATGTCTGGTATTAGCTGGGGGTCCCGGTTGCTGATAGCAACCGGGTCCCCACAGATACAGATGTATATTTACATACGTGGCCGGCTCCTGATCTGTGAAGAGTGCTCAGAATCTGAGCGCGCTTCACAGATCAGGAGCCGTCCACGTATGTAAATATATGTCCGTGGTCGTTAAGGGGTTAAAGGCTCATCCATTTTCCATAGACTTCAATGTTAAATTTACTGTATCAGTTTTTTCTTTAAAAAAAAAACAGAAATGAGAGCAGTCGGGTGCAAACGGATGTGAAAGGATTGTAAAAAAAATATTTTACAACCCTTTGTAATCCATGTGAACGCACCCTTACTCTCACTGTCACTTCTGCACTTGTCTCCAGGAACCTTGGCCCACTTATCATAAGCAAACTGCTCCAGTTGTTCCAGGTTCCTTCTCGCAACGGCATGTTTCAGCTCCTTCAACAGATATTAAAAAGAATTCAGATCAGGGCTTGTAGTAGGCCACTTTAAAATAGTCCAATGTTTTGCTTTAAGCCAATTAATTGTTGATATAAAAAGTTTGATGAGTCTAAAGATGTAACAAATTTTTCACAGAACATGAACAACTGTTAAAAAAATGGGGGGCATACTTTGTTAGCCTAGTCTACACTTACACAAGTATTGAACAGGACTAGTAAATCTGCCCTGCTGACTGTTTTATCATTCCTTTATTTCCCATTCTTTGTGATTTTCTTCAAAATGTAAAATAAATGTTTACTTAAAATGTAACTGTAGAAGAAAAAAAAAGCTCTTAGCTTTGCTGGCTGACAGATGATTTGTCCTACCACGATATATTTTAACTCTCCAAACCTAGAAGTCATATTGATAAATGGAGGCAAATAAAAGTCAAGCTGTTCAGATTTCACACCTGAAGTGTGTTATAGATATGTTATGTGCCAGTTGTTGTGTACAAACCTATTTAAAGCTCCATGCATTGCTTTTTTTTTTAGCTGTATGGCACTGTTGGCATTTCTTTTTTATAGTTGCTTTTATATATATATATATATATATATATATATATATATATATATATATGTATATATATATATATATATATATATATATATATATATATATAAAACAAAATCATCGGTAGTTGCAGTATCTTGTAATACCTTTTTTATTAAGATACTGCAACTACCAATGATTTTGCTTTTTGCATCACTGGACTAATACGGCTACTCCTAACTAATATATATATATATATATATATATACATATATATATATATCTATATCTATATCATAAAAACAGCTTCTCAATGGACATATCACATGAATTTGTTTAGTGTTCTGACTGGTTATAAAAACAATGAATAAGGGAAAACAGAATTAAAATACTTTTTTCAATTTGTCGTATCAATTGTATCAAACACAGCATTACTCCTTTTATGATAATAAATGTAATGAAAAGTCAGCAGTGTTCACGCTGTTTTGTAATCTTCCAAGAGAAATAGTATTCTCTGTTTGTGCTTTTGTGTAGAAACACGCTTGATGGGTTCTTGTTTGCTCCCCTATTTAACATCCTTTGTAGGAAAGAACATTAGACATTAAAATTTAAGTATAGATCACTGAATGGTGAGTGCAGTCTCCTTTTCGTTCTTACGTGATTTTGTGACTATTTGTATATGAGTATGCACCCCAGACTTCAGGATCAGGCAAGTTCTCCTATGGTCAGTTTTGAGTTGTGAATTACATTTCCTTCACCTGTGCAAGTGCCGATTCATCCACTCTCCTATGAATGAGTTGCTTTGTGTTGTTTCTGAACCTGAGCATGCTTAGAAGGAAGTACACTCACACATTATGGATATGGACACTAATCCATCATCTACTGACCCTGAACCTACTGTGCAGGCAGAGTAGAGGCAGAGGATTTCTTTCTGGCATGCAACACTCTCAACCAGCTGACAGTTATGGGTGTAAGAGCATTGGAACAAAGAATTCTCACTGGCCAATAAAGAGTGTTGTTTGTTCTGGACGATTAACTCACTGCAATCCTACACAAGTAGTGCCCATACTCCGCGAGTTTTACATGTATATAAGATGCCCTCCCAATTTCAAGAGGATTCAGAGTTTATGCATGAATGGAACCAAGCCCATTTAGATCATGCCGCCAGACTAACCAGCATTGTGTTGAAGAAAAACCAAAATGAATACAGTACAGTAACAGTTGAACCTTGTAAAACTAAAACAGAATATCGCACAAGTGATAACTTGCAACTGTAGTAGCAACCTTTTTCAAGAAGCTAGACAAATTAAGATTAAGGAAATCAAACGCAAAAAATGTTCTAAGGGACAGATCAGACTATGACTGTTCGCAAGTGTTTATATGGAACACGAACCAGCAGAATAAGCGTTATCGATGCAGTAACTACAATAGAAATAGAGGTAACATACGTAAACAATCTTCAGACTTTTGGACAACTGATTCCGACATAAGTCAATCTGATGATTTAACCGGTCGTCCGAATCCCCAGACATCTGTCCCTGGTCCGCTCCCTTTAGAAGGAAGATCCAGAGGGGTAGAGGGAGGAAGGGATCTAACCAGTTCAATCAAGAAAAAGGGTGTATTGTGGAGAGACTGAAAACCACTTCAGAACCCTCTAATGTTATCAACCTGACAGATGTCCCCTTGTCTGACGAATGTGTATCTCTTTTGTCAAAGGGTTTACATTTCAGACTGTGTGAGTCTTTCGACTACACACAGTACTAGATTGATTTATTCAAAGCCACCAGGAAAATAAATTTATTTAAAATGTATAATAAAAATGCTTCCACTTGCAGACAACAACATTGTAAAGAAGGTGAATCTGCTCTACTATAGAAACATGGAAACATAGAATGTGACGGCCGATAAGAATCATTTGGCCCATCTAGTCTGCCCAATAATCTGAATCCTATCAATAGTCCCTGGCCCTATCTTATATAAAGGATATCCTTATGCCTATCCCATGCATGTTTAAACTCCTTCACTGTATTTGCAGCGACCACTTCTGAAGGAAGACTATTCCATGCATCCACTACTCTCTCAGTAAAGTAATACTTCCTGATATTACTTTTAAACCTTTGCCCCTATAATTTAAAACTATGTCCTCTTCTTTTAAATATGCTCTCCTCTCTTACCGTGTTGATTCCCTTTATGTATTTAAAAGTCTCTATCATATCACCTCCGTCTCTTCTTTCTTCCAATCTATACATGTTAAGGTCCTTTAACCTTTCCTGGTAAGTTTTGTCCTGCAATCCATGTACTAGTTTAGAAGCTCTTCTCTGAACTCTCTCTAGAGTATCTATATCCTTTTGGAGATACGGCCTCCAGTACTGCGCACAATACTTCAAGTGAGGCCTCACCAGTGTTCTGTACAGCGGCATGAGCACTTCTCTCTTTCTACTGCTTATACCTCTCCCTATACATCCAAGCATTCTGCTAGCGTTTCTTGCTGCTCTATTACATTGTCTTCCTACCTTTAAGTCTTCTGAAATAATTACTCCTAAATCCCTCTCCCCAGATACTGAGGTAAGGACTGTGTCAAATATTCTATATTCTGCCCAAGGGTTTTTACACCCCAGGTGCATTATCTTGCACTTATCCACATTAAATTTCAGTTGCCAGAGTTCTGACTATTCTTCTAGTTTTCCTAAATCCTTTTCCATTTGGCATATCCCTCCAGGAACATCAACCCTGTGACATATCTTTGTGTTATCAGCAAAAAGACACACCTTACCATCGAGACTGTCAGGCCCAAGGCCTGATTATTAAAATCCTATATGTGTATTATAAATTATATCTGTGTATAAACTAAGACATGGGTGAGAGGTCATTCAGACTGTGGGCTTGTGTATTGCATTTTATTGGGGGTCTGGCTGTTTGTTTACATCTCCTTTGAAGTCAAAGGCTCTTTTGAAGTCATGCACTCTGGTCCCATCATATAATCAAACAGATAAGGGGTCAGGAAGAGAGATGCCCCACCTGGTGGGATCAGAGGGGAGGGGGGAATGGAGTTTCCCTCCAAAGAAAGCAGATATGATATTTAAACAATGCTAGACTAAAAGTTGGTTGTTCAAGGCTGTGCAAAAAAACTGACAAGACCATCCTAAGAACAGCTGGAACTAACTCATGGACTGCTATATCATCATGCTGTAAGAACTTCATCTTTTGTTTTCTGAACTTGCCTTGCTAAACTCTTTAATATATTTTTGTAACTGTATGTCATTTGTTTCTGTATTATATATAGTCAGCACTGTGATACCTTTTATCAGATTAAATGTTTAATTAATCAGCTCTGGTTCTTTGATCTCTAAATATAGGAGCTCACCTTTCTGAAGGAGGCTCTGGTAAAACACGTTTATCTAAGGGTTAATTTGCTGACTTGCTGGGACTAATAGTGGAAACCCAGAGGTCTGACGGCTTTAACCCTTGCACCATCACACTCTCTCTAGCATCTTGGCTGGACCGATAGGTTGTGATCGTGACAGAGACCTTTTGCGATATCACTAATGAAGATATTAAACAAAATTGGTCCTAGTACAGATCCCTGAGGTACCCCACTGGTAACAAGACCTTGTTCTGAATATACTCCATTGACTACAACCCTCTGTTGTCTGTCGTTCAGCCACTGCCTAATCCACTCACCAATATGGGAGTCCAAGCTCAATGACTTTAGTTTATTGATAAGTCTTCTATGTGGGACAGTGTCAAAAGCCTTACTAAAATCTACATATGCGATGTCTACTGCCCCTCCGCCATCTATTATTTTAGTCACCCAGTCAAAAAAATCTAAAAGATTTGTTTGACATGATCTCCCTGAAGTAAAAGCATGTTGTTTTTCATCTTGCAATCCATGGTATTTTACATCTTCCACAATCCTATCCTTTAGTAGGGTTTCCATTAATTTCCCCACTATTGATGTCAGACTTACTGGCCTATAGTTGCTTGATTTCTCCCTACTACCCTTCTTGTGAATGGGCACGACATTTACTAACTTCCAATCTTCCGGGACGACTCCTGTTACCAGTGATTGGTTAAATAAATCTGTTAGAGGTTTTGCTATCTCACCACTAAGCTCTTCCAATAATTTTTGATGTAACCCATCAGGCCCCTTTGACTTATTTGTCTGCACTTTAGGTAGCAAATGTAGAACCTCTTCCTCTGTATAGACACATGCATCAAACGATTCATTAGTCTTCCTCCCTAATGGAGGTCCTTTTCCTTCTTTTTCTTCTGTAAAAACTGAACAGAAGTATTCATTAAGGTAGTCGGCTAGCCCTTTATTCTCTTCTACATACCTTCATTTCTTTGTTTTTAATTTAGTTATTCCTTGTTTTAATTTCCTTTATTCATTTATATATCTGAAGAATGTCTTATACCCTTTTTACACAGACTGAGCTAGTTTTTCTTCTGCCTGTGCTTTAGAAGTTCTTATAACTTACTTGGCCTCTTTCTGCCTAGTCTTGTAGATTTCCCTATCTTCATTGTTCTGGGTTGCTTTCTAATTACTAAATGCTAGCTTTTTGTTTTTTATAATTTTGGCCACTTCTGCTGAGTACCACAGTGGTCTCTTCCTTTTCCTGCTTTTACTGACAAGTCTAAAGCAATTTTCTGTTGCCTTCAATAATGCGTCTTTTAAGTATTCCCATTTCTCCTGGACTCCATGTAATCCGTTCCAGTCTGATAGGGACTAATTTATGACTAATCTCATTTTTGAAAAGTCTGTTTTTCTAAAATCTAAAACCTTTTTGTGTGGTGTGACTCCTTCACTGTTCTTATATTAAACCAAACTGATTGGTGATCACTAGATCCCAAGCTTTCGCCTACAATAACATCAAATACCGAATCCCCATTTGTGAATACAAAATCCAAAATGGCCTCGCTCCGGGTTGGCTCCTCAACCACTTGTTGTAGAGATAATCCCAGTAGGGAATTTAGAATATCTGTACTCCTGGCAGAACTAGCTTTGGTTTTCTAGTTTATATCTGGAAGACTGAAGTCTCCCACAATGATAACTTCTCCTTTCATTGTCATTTTAGCTATTTCTTCAACTAGTAGATCATCTAATTCTTTAACTTGGCCAGGTGGTCTATAAATCACACCTACACGAGTTACTGTCTGATAACCAAACTGCAACGTAACCCAAACTGACTCTATGTTTGCCTCACTAACTTGTATTAGGTTAGATTTTATGCTATCTTTCACATATAGGGCCACTCCTCCTCCTTTCTTGCCTTCTCTGTATCTTCTGTATAAAGAGTATCCTGGCATGGATATGTCCCAGTCATTACTTTCATTAAACCATGTCTCAGTAACAGTCACTAAATCTACATTCTCAGATGGCATTATTGACCCAAGTTCATTGATTTTATTACCCAAACTGCAGGCATTTGTAGACAGGACTCTGAGCTTGACATTTATTAACCTCTGTGCTACTGACATGTTCTGGCATTGTTTCGAGGGGCAATTTGACTCACGGATTTGCACTCTTTTGCCCCCCCCCCTTCCTAGTTCAAATTCTTGGAATTGTTCACTGAGTACATTAGTTCATTTGAGAGAAAGATGCAAACCATCTTTTTTGTACAGTTCCTTTCTATTCCAAGTAGAGCTATAATGAGACACAAAGCCAAATCCTTGCTCTTTACGCCATTTACTAAGCCATAAGTTGAACTCCTTAATGTGCCTTTGCCTATCATTCTGAACATTATGCACAGGCAGAACTTCAGAAAAGGAAACAGTGGATGCAAAATCCTGTACATCATTACCAAGTGTGATAAAAGGTTCCTTCACCTGCAAGCCAGGTCATTTGTCCCTAGATGGACAAGAACATCCACGTCCCCTTCCTGCTTTGCTTGCTTAACAATATTAAGAATAAGTCTTCTATCTCTTTTAGCAGTAGCACCCGGGAGACATCTCACAAAACCATTTTCCTTAAGCTCCACACTTCTTATGATTGAATCACCCAGCAACAGCTGCTGCCTTTCAGATTTTACTTTATCTTCTTTGTCCTTGGCTGCAGTCTTGCATACATTAGACATAGGAGTCGATGGTTCCTCACCTTCTGTGCTTGAGCCAATATCCATGTTGCCCTTACATTCTAAGAGTGCTGCAAATGAATTATGGAGAACCACAGGCTGTGGGACATGTCTTCTATCCACAACTCTAAGTCTTCCAGAACCTACAGTAACCCATCTGCCATTTCTAGGGGTCCTCTGTGGCAGTGGCATTGCAGCAGTCCCAGTCTGGGCTTTTCTCCTTTTAGCAATGCTACTAACACTGATTTGAACATCTTATCTAATCTTTGCCATTTATTCGATAGTGCCCCCAGTGTACACCCTGTTTCACCATCGCCTCATATACATCCTACTACCCAGGAGTTTGAAGCCTATCCGTTTAAAGGAGGTAATCCCTCCAAATTTTCTCCTCCTATTCCCTCAGGTAGTCCTTTGGACCTGTTCTCACAGGCCGTTCGGAAAGATGTCCTTTCAGAGACTGATAAAACTGAAGCATTCACTTTGTTTGTATGTGATGCTCTTTCTTTTATATTGTCGCACAACGAATTTAGGGAGGGAGAGAATTGGTATAGGCAGGAGACCGCTACTGCTATGGGCACACCAGTCTCTTATACATATTCCAATCTTTTCCTTGCTATCTTTGAATGGCAGTACATCTTTTCCAACCTCAACCCCTATGTCAGGTACGTTAAACTCTTCCTTCGTTTTGTCGACAATATATTGGTTGTCTGGGATGGCCCTGAGACGGTTTTTCAGGAATTCCTGACATATTTGAGTACCATCAATAAGGAAAATACGTTGCATACCTGTGTGTTTGGCGGTTTAGAGCTCGAGTTTTTAGATGTTAAATTGAAGGTGTCCGACGGTACACTTGTGACGATGGGTTAGTAAACCGATCGCATGAAACTCGCTTCTCCACTTTCAGAGCTCTCACCCACCACACACAAAGCGTAGCATTCCATACTCACAGTTCCTGCGTTTGAGATGCATTAATAATGATTTTTGAACAAGAAGCAGAGGAACTTAAAACTAATTTCTTAGCCAGAAACTACCCCCTATCTGTGGTCAACTCAATTTTAGATAAAGCCAGGAACATAGAAAGATCTAAATTATTGCTATCAAAGAGTAAATCCCAAATTGTTTACAAGGAGAGACACTTTGTATTTTCCCTTTAATAATTCTAACCTCAATCAAGTTGTCATCAGAGCGATGAATTGCCATTGGTACATGCTTGGGACAGATGAGGATCTCAAGCATGTGGCAATAAAGAAACCTTTGATTACCTTTATAAAAACTATATAGGTGACCTTCTGAAGAATCTGACAGGTAATACACAAAAATCAGTTTCTTCCTCGTGGTTATCAGGGTATTCCCTGAAAGGGAATTTTCCATGCAGGAACTTTTCACTTTGTACACAGAATTGGCCAAGCAGGTAAATTAAATTGGGTGGCTATATGCATTTAGTTAACCAGCTCATAACAGCTCAATTTCCTTCACCTGTGCAAGTGCAGGTTCATCCACTTTCCTATGAATTAGACATTAAAGGGGTATTCCGGCCAAATACATCTCATCCCCTATCCAAAGGATAGGGGATAAGTTGTCTGATAGTGGGGGACCCGCAGTTGGGACCCCCCGCGATCTCCGTGCAGCACCTGCATTCTATGCGGGGCTGCGTCTCCAGGAAACCTCTTTGTTTCCAGGACTGGAGATGTGACATCACGCCACGCCCCCTTGTGACATCACGCCACGCCCCCTTGTGACATCATGTCATACCCCCTCCACTCATGTCTATGGGAGGGGGCGTGATGTCTGTCACGCCCCCTCCCATAGACATGAATGGTGGGGGCATGGCGTGACATCACTAGGGGGGCGTGACATCACATCTCCAGTATTGGAAACGAGAGGGCCCCCCATGATCAGACATCTTATCCCCTATCCTTTGGATAGGGGATAAGATGTATTTGGTCGGAAGACCCCTTTAACTGCATGTAATTTATTCCCTTACATGGTATGCTAAAACTGTCATCATGGGTCGCAAAGCTATAGGGCCTGAAATGTATATGAGCCATGAGTTCTTTACCGCATTGATTCTACAAGGTGCAGATCAGATTGGCTGCAAATCTGGAATCTGATCATCCATTCCACTGTCCCTAGTTAAAAACCAAACACTTATTTGGTTGAGTTATATGGAGACTTTTCGGATACTCCAGTCCCATCTTATAGCTAGTGTTGCTCGCGAATATTCGCAATTCGAATATTATTCGCGAATATTGCATATTCGCGAATTCGCGAATTTCGCGAATATAGCGCTATATATTCGTAATTACGAATATTCGTTTTTATTTTTTTAATTTTTATTTTTTTATTCACAGTACACATCACAGTGATCATCCCTCTCTGCTTCCAGCTTGTGTGGTGTAAAGAAGGCTGTAATACTACTGTGTGAGACCAGCTTGCGAAAATTCGCATATGCTAATTTTCGCATATGCGAATTTACGCACATGCTAATTTCGTATATGCTAATATTCACATATGATAATTTTCGCATACGCGAATATTCGCATATGCGAAAATAAATCGCGAATATAACGAATGTGCGAATATTCGCGAATATATGACGAATATTCGTCCATATATTCGCGAATATTCGCGAATTCGAATATGGCCTATGCCGCTCAACACTACTTATAGCAACTAATGGATTCCAAGTGCTGCTGAACTAAACTTCTGTAGTGATAGGAATGTTCAGTTGATTTAATATTTTAATTAAATATATTGTCCCACTTTGTGCACCTTCTCTGCGTTGCAGCAAATGGAATTTTCAGGGGGAATTCTTTCAGCTTTACTGTCTTTGTATTCCTCCCCCAAAGAGTTTTCCTTTTAGACAATTTTTTTTTTTACAAATCTTCTCTTGTCTTCACTAATTATGTTTTAAGATAAAACTCTATAAATTTAACATGTACCTATCATTTCAACAAACCGATGATGTCAAATTGACATTAAAGGGGTTATACAGGAATAGAAAAACAGAGCTACTTTCCTTCATAAACTGCCCCCCGTCTGTCTCCAGGTTGGGTGTGGTTTTGCAGCTCAGTTCCATTGAAGTAAATGGAGCCAAGTTGTAAAACCACACCCAATCTGGAGACAGACGTGGAGTTGTTGTTGAAACAAATTTGTTCTATTTTTCTTTTCCGAAATATCACCTATAATAAGAAATCAGCATTTTTTTATTTTTTTATCCAGGATAAGCCCTTTAACCCCTTCACGACGAGCGACGTACATGTATGGCGGCGCGAAGTGTCACTTGGCGCGCGGCGACGTACATGTACGTCGCGGGGTTCCGGGAGAGCCGCGTCACCGGTAGCGGTGATCGGGCCGGGATAACTGCTGTTATCTAACAGCAGGCATCCCGGCACATCGCCGAGGGGGGTCCTGAGACCCCCCCATGACCGCGATGCGCGCAAATCGCAGGTCAATTCAGACCTGCGATCTGCGCGATTCCGGGTCATACGGGTCACTGGTGACCCGGTGACCCGGAAAATAAGAGGGATCGTAGGTGTCCGAGACACCCTAGATCCCCCTAAAGGGATAGGAGTTTGGTGGCAGGAGTGCCACCCCTCCTATCCCTGCTATTGGTCGGCCGAGCGACCGACCGATAGCAGACCGGGGGAGGGGGGGTTAAAGTTCGGTTCCCCCGCTTTGCCCACCTATCGGTGTCCGGGCAAAACGGGGGAACCGTCCAGGGAGGGTCGGCGCCGAAGGTCCCTACCTGGATCCCGGATCGCGATCCTCCATGCGGGGATCCCCCACGTGCGGCGGCGGCGGCTTCCGGGTCCTGCTAGGTGAGTTGTTGCCTAGCAACATCCGGAGGGCCACAGTTTACAGTGGTCTCTAAACCGTGGCCCTCCAGATGTTGCAAAACTACAACTCCCAGCATGCCCAGACAGCTGTTTGCTGTGTGGGCATGCTGGGACTTGTAGTTTTGCAATATTTAGAGGGGTTCAGGTTGTAGATCACTAAGTGGTCTCAAACTGTAGCCCTCCAGATGTTGCAAAACTACAACTCTCAGCATGCCCAGACAGCAGTTTGCTGGCTGGGCATGCTGAGAGTTGTAGTTTTGCAACATCTGGAGGGCCACAGTTTTGAGACCACTGGACAGTGATTTACAACTTGAACCCCTCTAAATCTTGCAAAACTACAACTCCCAGCATTCAGGAACAGCATAAGGCTGTCTTGGCATGCTGGGAGTTGTACTTGCGTGCCTCCAGCCATTGCATAACTACATCTCCCAGCATGCCCTTCCGCAATCAGTACATGCTGGGAGATGCAGTTTTGCAACAGCTGGAGGCACACTGGTTGGAAAATACTGAGTTAGGTCATAGAACCTAACTCAAGGTTTTCCAGCCAGTGTGCCTCCAGCTGTTGCAAAACTATAACTCCCAGCATGCATGGTCTGTCAGTGCATGCTGGGAGTTGTAGTTTTGACCCCCCTCCCGTGTGAATGTACAGGCTACATTCACACTGGCGGCAGATTACAGTGAGTTCCCCGCTGCAAATTATAGATGCGGCAAATTTTCCGCCGCAGCTCAAACTCCTAGCGGAGACTCAGTGTAATCTGCCGCCAGTGTGAATGTAACCTAAAAACACTACACTACACTAACATAAAATAAAGAGTAAAACACACTACATATACACACGTACACTGCCCCCCCTACCACCCCCCTTCTCCAATAAAAATGAAAAACGTATTGTACGGCAGTGTTTCTAAGATGGAGCCTCCAGCTGTTGCAAAACAAAAACTCCCAGCATTTCTGAGTTTAGCAACAGCTGGAGGCGCCCTGTTTGGGAATCACTGGCGTAGAATACCCCTATGTCCACCCCTATGCAAGTCCCTAATTCAGGCCTCAAATGCACATGGGGGGCTTTTTCTCCTTTTACCCCTTATGAAAAGGAACAGTTGGGGTCTACACCAGCATGTTAGTGTAAAAAAATAAAAAAAATTTACACTAACATGCTGGTGTTGCCCTATACTTTTCATTTTCACAAGAGGTAAAAGGGAAAAACGCCCCCCAAAATTTGTAACACAATTTCTCCCGAGTACGGAGATACCCCATATGTGGGCGCAAAGTGCTCTGGGGGCGCACAACAAGGCCCAGAAGGGAGAGTGCGCCATGTATATTTGAGGTGATTTGCACAGAGGTGGCTGATTGTTACAGCGGTTCTGACAAACGCAAAACAAAAAAAAACACACCCACATGTGACCCCATTTTGAAAACTACACCCCTCACGGAATGTAATGAGGGGTGCAGTGAAAATTTACACCCCACAGGTGTCTGACGGATCTTTGGAACAGTGGTCCGTGAAAATGAAAAATTTTGCACAGCCCACTGTTCCAAAGATCTGTCAGACACCAGTGGGGGGTAAATGCTCACTGTACCCCTCATTACATTCTGTGAGGGGGTCAAGTTTCCAAAATGGTATGCCATGTGGGGGTTATTTTGCTGTCCTGGCACCATAGGGGCTTCCTAAATGCGACATGCCCCCCGAGCAAAATTTGCTCTCAAAAAGCCAAATATGACGCCTTCCCTTCTGAGCATTGTAGTTCGCCCGTAGTGCACTTCAGGTCCACTTATGGGGTACCTCCATACTCAGAAGAGATGGGGTTACAATTTTTGGGGGGTCTTTTCTGCTATTAACCCTTGCAAAAATGTGAAATTTGGGGGGAAACCCACATTTTAGTGAAATTATTATTTTTTTTTTTACATATGCAAAAGTCGTGAAACACCTGTGGGGTATTAAGGCTCACTTTATCCCTTGTTACGTTCCTCAAGGGGTCTAGTTTCCAAAATGGTATGCCATGTGTTTTTTTTTTGCTGTTCTGGCACCATAGGGGCTTCCTAAAGGTGACATGCCCCCCAAAAACCATTTCAGAAAAACGTACTCTCTAAAATCCCCTTGTCGCTCCTTCGCTTCTGAGCCCTCTACTGCGCCCGCCGAACAATTTACATAGACATATGAGGTATGTGCTTACTCGAGAGAAATTGGGCTACAAATATAATTATACATTTTCTCCTTTTACCCCTTGTAAAAATTCAAAAATTGGGTCTACAAGAACATGCGAGTGTAAAAAATGAAGATTTTGAATTTTCTCCTTCACTTTGCTGCTTTTCCTGTGAAACACCTAAAGGGTTAAAACATTTACTGAATGTCATTTTGAATACTTTGGGGGGTGCAGTTTTTATAATGTGGTCATTTATGGGGTATTTCTAATATGAAGACCCTTCAAATCCACTTCAAACCTGAACTGGTCCCTGAAAAATTGCGAGTTTGAAAATTTTGTGAAAAATTGGAAAATTGCTGCTGAACTTTGAAGCCCTCTGGTGTCTTCCAAAAGTAAAAACTCGTCAATTTTATGATGCAAACATAAAGCAGACATATTGTTTATGTGAATCCAAAAAAAAATTTTTTGGAATATCCATTTTCCTTACAAGCAGAGAGCTTCAAAGTTCGAAAAATGCAAAATTTTTTATTTTTTCATCAAATTTTGGAATTTTTCACCAACAAAGGATGCAAGTTACCACAAAATTTTACCACTAAGTTAAAGTAGAATATGTCACGAAAAAACAATCTCAGAATCAGAATGATAACTAAAAGCATTCCAGAGTTATTAATATTTAAAGTGACAGTGGTCAGATTTGCAAAAAAGGGCTTCGTCCTAGAGGTGAAAATGGGCTCCGTCCTTAGGGGGTTAACAACAGTACTCAATGTCCCACAATAAGGGTAATAGGTGCCTGATTCATCCAGACCAGGAATCCAGTGGCCCAAAAAAGTCACAAAACCCCAAGTAAATGACAGCATAGAGACAAATGTAGAAATAGTTTCTTAATATTGCAACATTTTGACCCAACAATAAAAGTCATTGTAAAGCTTTGATTGGTGAGGATTTGGGTGAAACCTCCACTAAGTGTTTAAAGTACTATGAGCAGTGGCGTTGCGACCGGGGTGCAGGGAGTGCGGCAACACCATCCTGATGGGGTGACACCAGGTACGCCACCGGTCCTCAGTTGCGCTGCCTGTCTCCGTACTAGCAGCACCCCCCCCCCCCCCCGGCCCCCACTTGTGCTGTCTCTGTAATAGCATCCAACGCCCCCCCCCCGGTCCTCACTTGTTGCGCCTCGGTAATAGCACCCCCCCCCCCCGTCACCTGCACAGTGAACCGGCCTGCGCCCCCACGTCTTCTGTTGCGCCGGTCCAACGTCCCTCCGCAGGGCCGGCGCAGGAGGACGTGACATCACTCGCAGAGCGCCCGGAGAAAAGGAGCGCTGCGCTGGATGGGTGAGTGAATGTGTGTCTGTCTCACTCTCTCTATTTGTGTGTCTCTGTTTGTGTGTGTGACTGTGTGTGTGTGTGTCTGTGAGTGTGTCTCTCTGTGTCTGTTTGTGTCTGTCGCTATCTCTGTCTATGTGTGGCTCTCTGTCTATGTGTGACTTTCTGTCTTTGTGTGACTCTGTGTGTGTGACTGTGTGTGACTCTGTGTGTGTGTGACTGTGTGTGACTCTGTGTGTGTGTGTCTCTCTGTGAGCGTGTGTCTTTCTGTGAGTGTGTGTCTCTCTGACTGTGTGTGTGTGTGGTTTTTTTTGTGTGGGGGGAGGGGGGGTTTGTTTGAGCCAGCGATCTAATGTGGGGAGACTTTGAACTATTGTGGGGAACATGCAAGGGAACCTGCGGCCTAATGGGGGGAAACTACTACCAAATGTGGGGAATCTATGCTACCTAATGTGGGGAAACTGCTACCTAATGTTTGAAAACTGCTACCTAATGTGCGAAGACTGCTACATAATGTGGGAAAACTGCTACCTAATGTGGGGAATCTGTGATACCTAATGTGGGGAATCTATGCTACCTAATGTGTGGCATCTGTGCTACCTAGTGTGGGGAATCTGTGCTACCTAATGTGGGAAAATTACTACCTAATTTGGGGTAACTGGTACCAAATGTGGGAAATCTATGCTACCTAATGTGGGGAAACTGCTACCTACCTAATGTGGGGGAACTGCTACCTACCTAATGTGGGGAACTGCTACCTACCTAATGTGGGGGAACTGCTACCTCGGATGGGTCCCTAAACACTCACCTACCTCAGGCTGGGTGACATGTTGGATCCACTAACGAGTGGATAAGTGCGCTAAGAGCCTCCATTTTGTTGACCAAGTGTGCTGCTGCCATTTTCTCTTTTTTTACATGTTTTGTACTTGCCACAGCAGCGTGCACCCGTGTATTGGGTTTAGGTGCTGGCTACATTTTCATTTTTTTTTTCTTTGCTGTGCAAATTTGGGGGGAGTAGCTCCCTCTGTAGCCGTGCATCCACTCCCCTATTTTCACAGGAGGTGGTTTGGATCGTTAGTGGATCCAACATGTCACCCAGCCTGAGGTAGGTGAGTGTTTAGGGACCCATCCGATAAGAGGCCACCTCCGCGTGGTGGATGGGGGACACGTTTTGATCAAAAAGTGCGCTAAGAGCCTCCATTTTGTTGACCAAGTGTGCTGCTGCCATTTTCTCTTTTTTTACATGTTTTGTACTTGCCACAGCAGCGTGCACCCGTGTATTGGGTTTAGGTGCTGGCTACATTTTCATTTTTTTTTTTCTTTGCTGTGCAAATTTGGGGGGAGTGGCTCCCTCTGTAGCCGTGCATCCCCTCCCCTATTTTCACAGGAGGTGGTTTGGATCGTTAGTGGATCCAACATGTCACCCAGCCTGAGGTAGGTGAGTGTTTAGGGACCCATCCGATAAGAGGCCACCTCCGCGTGGTGGATGGGGGACACGTTTTGATCAAAAAGTGCGCTAAGAGCCTCCATTTTGTTGACCAAGTGTGCTGCTGCCATTTTCTCTTTTTTTACATGTTTTGTACTTGCCACAGCAGCGTGCACCCGTGTATTGGGTTTAGGTGCTGGCTACATTTTCATTTTTTTTTTTCTTTGCTGTGCAAATTTGGGGGGAGTGGCTCCCTCTGTAGCCGTGCATCCCCTCCCCTATTTTCACAGGAGGTGGTTTGGATCGTTAGTGGATCCAACATGTCACCCAGCCTGAGGTAGGTGAGTGTTTAGGGACCCATCCGATAAGAGGCCACCTCCGCGTGGTGGATGGGGGACACGTTTTGATCAAAAAGTGCGCTAAGAGCCTCCATTTTGTTGACCAAGTGTGCTGCTGCCATTTTCTCTTTTTTTACATGTTTTGTACTTGCCACAGCAGCGTGCACCCGTGTATTGGGTTTAGGTGCTGGCTACATTTTCATTTTTTTTTTCTTTGCTGTGCAAATTTGGGGGGAGTGGCTCCCTCTGTAGCCGTGCATCCCCTCCCCTATTTTCACAGGAGGTGGTTTGGATCGTTAGTGGATCCAACATGTCACCCAGCCTGAGGTAGGTGAGTGTTTAGGGACCCATCCGATAAGAGGCCACCTCCGCGTGGTGGATGGGGGACACGTTTTGATCAAAAAGTGCGCTAAGAGCCTCCATTTTGTTGACCAAGTGTGCTGCTGCCATTTTCTCTTTTTTTACATGTTTTGTACTTGCCACAGCAGCGTGCACCCGTGTATTGGGTTTAGGTGCTGGCTACATTTTCATTTTTTTTTTTTCTTTGCTGTGCAAATTTGGGGGGAGTGGCTCCCTCTGTAGCCGTGCATCCCCTCCCCTATTTTCACAGGAGGTGGTTTGGATCGTTAGTGGATCCAACATGTCACCCAGCCTGAGGTAGGTGAGTGTTTAGGGACCCATCCGATAAGAGGCCACCTCCGCGTGGTGGATGGGGGACACGTTTTGATCAAAAAGTGCGCTAAGAGCCTCCATTTTGTTGACCAAGTGTGCTGCTGCCATTTTCTCTTTTTTTACATGTTTTGTACTTGCCACAGCAGCGTGCACCCGTGTATTGGGTTTAGGTGCTGGCTACATTTTCATTTTTTTTTTTCTTTGCTGTGCAAATTTGGGGGGAGTGGCTCCCTCTGTAGCCGTGCATCCCCTCCCCTATTTTCACAGGAGGTGGTTTGGATCGTTAGTGGATCCAACATGTCACCCAGCCTGAGGTAGGTGAGTGTTTAGGGACCCATCCGATAAGAGGCCACCTCCGCGTGGTGGATGGGGGACACGTTTTGATCAAAAAGTGCGCTAAGAGCCTCCATTTTGTTGACCAAGTGTGCTGCTGCCATTTTCTCTTTTTTTACATGTTTTGTACTTGCCACAGCAGCGTGCACCCGTGTATTGGGTTTAGGTGCTGGCTACATTTTCATTTTTTTTTTTCTTTGCTGTGGAACTGCTACCTACCTTAAGTGGGGGAACTGCTGCCTACCTAATGCTCTCCCCCTGGCAGTAGCACCCTCATCATCCACCAGCAAACCCCCCGAGCAGCAGCACCTCCATCAGCAGATCCTGATGGTGGATGATGGCGGCGCTCCTGCCCGGAGGATGATCCTGCCGATGGATGATGGGGGTGATACTGTCAGGGGGGATGGCCAGTAGCACCCTCATCATCCTCCAGCAATACCTCCCCAGTACTAGCACCCCCATCATCCACTAGCAACACCACCAGATTTATATTCAGAGGGTACAGTATGTGGCAGATTTATATTTAGAGGGTACAGTGTGTGGCGGTATATTCAGAGGGTACAGTGTGTGGCGGTATATTCAGAGGGTACAGTATGTGGCAGATTTATATTCAGAGAGTACAGTATGTGGCAGATTTATATTCAGAGGGTACAGTATGTGGCAGATTTATATTCAGAGAGTACAGTATGTGGCAGATTTATATTCAGAGGGTACAGTATGTGGCAGATTTATATTCAGAGGGTACAGTGTGTGGCGGTATTATATTCAGGGGTAGAGTATGTGGCAGATTTATATTCAGAGGGTACAGTATGTGTTGGTATTATATTCAGAATGTACAGTGTGTGGTAGTATTATATTCAGTGGGTATGGTGTATGGAAGGTTTATAATCAAAAAGTAGAGTGTATAGTAGTATTATATTTAGAGGATACAGTGTCTGGCAGGTTTATAATAATACTTGTTTTTACATAGAGGATGAGAATGCGCTGACATAGTGAGGAGACGTCTGGGCGTCACATTCTACAGAGAGAACATTTAGCTGGACCAGGCGGTATGTACAATCTGAATTAGATAAGAGAAGACTATAGAGAAGACGTCACCTGTAGTCACTGATATCATTGTGTATTCTCCTCACTATAGAGAAGACGTCACCTGTAGTCACTGATATCATTGTGTATTCTCCTCACTATAGAGAAGACATCACCTGTAGTCACTGATATCATTGTACATTCTCCTCACTATGTCCTATCAGAGCTGTAGTCGCTTGTCAGTTCTACAGTTATGTTGAGTGGAACTACAACTCCCAGCATAACCTTACCACTGCATAAAGGGGTACTCTACTGGAAAAAACATTTTTTATCAACTGGTGCTACAAAGTTAAACAGATTTATAAATTACTTCTACTTAAAAATCTTAATCCTTCCAGTACTTATTAGCTGCTGTATAAGTGATTCACAGGAAGTTCTTTTTTTTTTTTTTAATTTATTTTCTGTCTGACCACAGTGCTCTGTGCTGACAACTTTGTCCATGTCAGCATAGTAGGAGCAAATCCCCATTGCAAACCTATCCTGCTCTGGACAGTTCCTAACATGGACAGACAGAGCACTGTGGACAGACTGGAAAGAACTACACAACTTCCTGTGGAGAATACAACAGCTTATAAGTACTGTAAGGATTAAGATTTTAAACAGAAGTAATTTAAAAATCTGTTTAACTTTCTGGCACCAGTTGATATAAAAGAAAATGTTTTCCAGTGGAGTACCTCTTTAAGTAATTCTGGGAGCTGTATATTTAAATGGTGAAAACTGCTTTAACACTTTCCCATTTTGTGGCAACTGATATATCTGATTATTATACTGGGATTTCTCACAATGCGCTACAACAGTGGTGTCTGTCACAACAGGCTAAAAGCTTACTGAGGGGGGGGAAGGTGTGGGGTGACACCATTTTATACCGCACCATGTGACACCAACCCTAGCAACGCCACTGACTATGAGCCCTGTACCCCTAGTTTCTGCTCAGCTCCCCTCAGAATGCTGAGTAAGCAGTATACAGAATTACCAAAAGTCTCATAGACTTTTATCTCAGGATAGGCTTTCAATTGGCTCCATTCACTGCGTAGTGACTATTGAGGAGATTTATTAAAACTTGTGCGGGAAAAAAGTTGTCCAGTTGCCCATAGCAACCAATCAGATTGCTTATTTCATTTTCCAGAGGCCTTTTGAAAATTGATCTGATTGGTTGCTATGGGCAACTCAGCAACTTTTTCTCTGGACAGGTTTTGATAAATCTCCCCCTATGTCTGGGTACTGCAGGTCACCTCCGACCTTGAAATGAACAAGAGGTAATACACAGTTACCAGACACAGTGTTACGCCGAGCGCTCCGGGTCCCTGCTCCTCCCCGGAGCGCTCACAGCGTTCTCCTATTCGCAGAGCCCCGGTCAGACCTGCCGACCAGGTGCGCTGCGATAATGTTCCCAGCCGGGATGCGATTCGCGATGCGGGACGCGCCCGCTCGCGATGCGCATCCCGACTCGCTTACCAGACCCGTTCCCCGTCTGTGCTGTCCCGGCGCGCGCGGCCCCGCTCCTTAGGGCGCGCGCGCGCCGTGTCTTTGCGATTTAAAGGGCCGGTGCGCCACTGATTGGCGCATGAGGTTTTAATCAGTACCTTGACTTGTGCACTTCCCTACTTATACCTCACTTCCCCTGCACTCCCTTGCCGGATCTTGTTGCCATTGTGCCAGTGAAAGCGTTTCCTTGTGTGTTCCTAGCCTGTGTTCCAGACCTCCTGCCGTTGCCCCTGACTACGATCCTTGCTGCCTGCCCTGACCTTCTGCTACGTCCAACCTTGCTCTTGTCTACTCCCTTGTACTGCGCTTATCTCAGCAGTCAGAGAGGTTGAGCCGTTGCCGGTGGATACGACCTGGTTGCTACCGCCGCTGCAAGACCATCCCGCTTTGCGACGGGCTCTGGTGAATACCAGTAGCAACTTAAAACCGGTCCACCGACACGGTCCACGCCAATCCTTCTCTGGCACAGAGGATCCACCTTCAGCCAGCCGAATCGTGACAGTAGATCCGGCCATGGATCCCACTGAGGTCCCGCTGCCAGTTGTCGCTGACCTCACCACGGTGGTCGCCCAGCAGTCGCAACAGATAGCGCAACAAGGCCACCAGCTGTCTCAACTGACCATGATGCTACAGCAGCTACTGCCACAGCTTCAACAATCATCTCCTCCGCCAGCTCCTGCACCTCCTCCGCAGCGAGTGGCCGCATCCAGCCTCCGCTTATCTTTGCCGGACAAATTTGATGGGGACTCTAAATTTTGCCGTGGTTTTCTTTCGCAATGTTCCCTGCATTTGGAGATGATGTCGGACCAGTTTCCAACTGAAAGGTCAAAGGTGGCTTTCGTAGTCAGCCTTCTGTTTGGGAAAGCCCTGTCATGGGCCACACCGCTCTGGGACCGCAATGATCCTGTCACTGCCCCTGTACACTCTTTCTTCACGGAGATTCGAAGTGTCTTCGAGGAACCTGCCTGAGCCTCTTCTGCCGAGACTGCCCTGCTGAACCTGGTCCAGGGTAATTCTTCTGTTGGCGAGTACGCCATCCAATTCCGTACTCTCGTCTCCGAATTGTCCTGGAATAACGAGGCCCTCTGCGCGACCTTTAAAAAAGGCCTTTCCAGTAACATCAAAGATGTGATGGCCGCACGAGAAATCCCTGCTAACCTGCATGAACTTATTCATCTTGCCACCCGCATTGACATGTGTTTTTCCGAAAGGCGTCAGGAGCTCCACCAGGATATGGACTTTGTTCGCACGAGGCGGTTTCTCTCCCCGGCTCCTCTCTCCTCATGTCCACTGCAATTCGTTCCTGTGTCTTCCGCCGTGGAGGCTATGCAAGTTGACCGGTCTCGCTTGACATCTCAAGAGAGGACACGACGCCGCATGGAGAACCTTTGCCTGTACTGTGCCAGTACCGAACATTTCTTGAAGGATTGTCCTATCCCACCTCCACGTCAGGAAAGACGCACGCTGACTCCGCACAAAGGTGAGACAGCTCTTGATGTGAACTCTGCTTCTCCACGTCTTACTGTGCTGGTGTGGATTTCTTCTTCTACCTTCTCCTTCTCAGCTATGGCCTTCTTGGATTCCGGATCTGCAGGAAATTTTATTTTGGCCTCTTTCATCAACAGGTTCAACATCCCGGTGACCAGTCTCGCCAGACCCCTCTACATCGCCTCTGTTAATAATGAAAGATTGGACTGTACTGTGCGTTACCGCACAGAACCCCTCTTAATGTGCATCGGACCCCATCACGAAAAAATTGAATTTCTGGTCCTCTCTAACTGCACTTCGGAAATTCTTCTTGGACTACTGTGGCTTCAACGCCATTCCCCAACCCTCGATTGGACCACCGGGGAAATCAAGAACTGGGGTACTTCTTGCCACAAGGACTGTCTTAAGCCTGCTCCCTGTACTGTCAGTCAAGACCCTGTGGTTCCTCCGATATCTGGTCTCCCCAAGGCCTATCTGGATTATGCTGATGTTTTTTGCAAACAACAAGCAGAGACTTTGCCTCCTCACAGGCCTTATGACTGTCCTATTGACCTCCTCCCTGGTACTACTCCTCCCCGGGGCAGAATCTTTCCTCTGTCTGCTCCGGAAACCCAAGCCATGTCGGAGTACATCCAAGAGAATTTAAAAAAGGGGTTTATCCGCAAGTCTTCCTCCCCTGCCGGAGCTGGATTTTTTTCGTTTCCAAAAAAGACGGCTCCTTACGCCCTTGCATTGATTACCGCGGACTTAATAAAATCACTGTAAAAAAAATGCTATCCCCTACCTCTTATCTCGGAACTCTTTGATCGCCTACGAGGCGCCCACATCTTTACCAAGCTGGACTTAAGAGGTGCATATAATCTCATCCGCATCAGGGAGGGGGACGAGTGGAAGACCGCATTTAACACCAGAGATGGACACTTTGAATATCTGGTTATGCCCTTTGGGCTTTGCAACGCCCCTGTCGTCTTCCAAGACTTTGTAAATGAAATTTTTTGTGATCTTCTATATACCTGTGTTGTGGTTTACCTAGACAATATTTAGATTTTTTCTGCTAACCTAGAAGAACACCGCCAGCATGTTCGCATGGTTCTTCAGAGACTTTGGGACAATCAATTATATGCCAAAATGGAAAAATGTCTCTTTGAATGTCAATCTCTTACCTTCCTAGGATACTTAGTCTCTGGCCAGGGACTACAAATGGACCCAGATAAACTATCAGCCGTATTGGATTGGCCACGCCCCTCCGGACTCTGTGCTATCCAACGTTTTTTGGGGTTTGCCAATTATTACAGACAATTTATTCCACACTTTTCCACTATTGTGGCTCCTATCGTGGCCCTAACCAAGAAAAACGCCAACCCTAAGTCCTGGCCTCCTCAAGCGGAAGACGCATTCAATCATCTCAAGACTGCCTTTTCTACTGCTCCCGTACTCTCCAGACCTGATCCATCTAAGCCCTTCTCGCTGGAGGTAGACGCCTCCTCGGTGGGAGCTGGAGCAGTACTCCTACAAAATCTGAGGGGGATTCCTGAATCGATTAAGCAGGGTGAACTACGAAATTTTCTTATAGAATTTTTTAGACAACTGTCACCCCAACTATCAGACTTGGAACTAACAATGGATAGAATTCATAGACTCCCTAAACCTAAAGATTTGTCTCCGGCCAAACCTAGAGACATAATCTTGAGAGTCCACTTCTATGAAACAAAAGAAAAAATATTGTCAGCATTAAGGAACCCCCCACCACTGTCTGAAAAATTTTCAAAACTGTCCTTGTTTTCGGATCTTTCAGCGGCTACTTTGATGAGAAGAAGGCAATTCTCAGAGGGGACTCGTATTCTGAGAGATAACGGAGTTAATTATAAATGGGGATTCCCGGTTAAACTGGTGGTAACATTTAAGGGTGACTTTTTTGTGGTGAACTCCCCGGCTAAATTATTGGAACTATGTGCAAGATGGGGTTTTCACCCAACCCAACAGGAACCTCATGATAAAAATTCTTATCTACCTAGAGAATGGTCGGTAGCTAAGCAGAAAATGGGTTAAAACTGGAATTAAGAGAGTATAAACCGATAGATGAAGTATTAGTTAAAATTCTTTCCCCTCCCCCCCCCCCCTTTTTTTTTTTTTTTTTTTTTTTTTTTTTTTTTTTTTTTTGGGAGTAGATAGGGGAAAAGATTAATGGAATTAAAGCAAAGAGTTATTGCCCATAGACGTTATTCTTTTTTTGGCAGTTCTTTGATTTGCCGCTCGTTCTCTAAGGTGGAAAAACGATAGATAGGTGTAGCTGTTATTAGTTGTCTTTCCCTCCACCACTAAGCCGGTATAGCTGACACAGGAGTATGGCAGAAGGTGTAAGCCATACTCTCCACCAAGCGTTCTTTGGGACGCCATTTGTTAATTTAGTATGTTTTGTGAAATGTCCAGGGAATAAAATTATTTCAAGGGACATAAGGTTTTTTTTTTTTTGTATGTTTGTTTATGACTGCCTCTCCTTCCCCCCACCCAGAGTCACCCATGGGGAGTCCACGCCAAAAAAGAAAGATAGAAAAGAAGTACATCAGGTATGGCATTGCGGGTGGTATCTTTGAACTGTAAAGGATTGAATTCCCCGATCAAGAGATCTAAGGTATGGAGCGAGGCGGTAGAACTTAAAGCAGACATAATGTGTCTACAAGAGACACACTTAGCAATAAAAGATACTTTTAGGTTAAACCACAAAATGTTCCCTGTAATTTATCAGGCCCCAGCACCAAGTAAGAAAGGAGGGGTGGCATTAATTATTAGTAAGTCGATACAACTAATAGACCCAGTGGTAGATACCGATAAGGAAGGAAGATATGTATCCCTCAGGTGCAAGATCGGAGGGACCTACTATGTATTTATTGGATTATATGCTCCAAATCGTAACCAAAACCGATTTTTGAATATGGTCCTACGCAGAACTCCTTTTTTAGTTAGCGACAGAGTTGTGATTATGGGGGACTTTAACCAAACCATTTGGCCCTCAGTAGATTCATCATCTAAAGTAATAGGTAAAGAACCGACACCAGTATCAAAAACCATTTCAAAGTATGAATTATTTGACATTTGGAGGATCCAACATCCTACGGAAAAAGACTTTACATTTTACTCACACGTGCATAAAGTATATACACGCATAGACTTTTTTCTTATTAATAGATCACTCTTAGACTCAGTAGTAGTATCCGAAATAAAAACAATAACATGGTCGGACCACGCCCCAATTATCTTGGAATTAAAAGGCCCTGGCTTAGTTACTCCAGACAGACAATGGCGGGCTAGCTCTTATATTGTCAATAAAGAAGAATGTAAAAAATCCCTGGCTTCTTTTATTGATACATTTTTTGAAATAAATACAGGATCAGTTAACTCTGTCTCTATGCTCTGGTGTGCGTTTAAAGCAGCACTCAGAGGACAAATTATAAGTTTAACAGCTCATTATAAAAAAGAAGATAGAGCTAAGAGAAGAGCGTTAACGACTGAGTTGGCAGATCTCCATAGAAGGAACAAAATTTTATTTAATAATTCCATAGCAACCCGCATATCAAGTATTACTGCCGATTTACATAATATGGATTTATATAAACTAAACAGAGCTCTAATGAACAAGAAAACAGATACATATTACTTAGCTAACAGACCAGGGAGATATTTAGCTAGACAAACAAAAATTAATAAAAAAAGGGGGAAAATTACATATATTACGCTACAAAATAATATTAGAATCTTTGACCCCAAAAGCATAGCCAATGCTTTCGCAGATTACTATGAGCAACTATACAATTTGAATAATAACTTAGAAACTACTCAACCCACCCCTGAAATAATAAAACACTTTTTATCTAAAATACCCTTACCACAACTTTCAGATGATCAAAAGTTGAGTTTAGAAGCTCCATTCCAACTAGAGGAAGTGTCCCAACAAATACATAAATTAAAACTAACTAAATCCCCAGGGCCGGATGGTTTAATAGGCGAAATTTACAAAACACAAGCAATAACGCTAGCACCAGTGGTTACGGAGCTCTGTAATGAAATTTTTAATAAAGGTATAGTGCTGAAAGAGATGCTGGAGGCCCAGATTATATTAATCCCAAAAGAGGGGAAAGATCCCACGATCACATCCAATTTTAGACCCATATCGCTGCTGAATGAAGATATAAAAATATACGCTAAATTATTAGCAGCGAGATTGAGTCCACTATTACCAGAACTGATTCATGTAGATCAAGTGGGTTTTGTTAAAGGAAGACAATCATCAGATGGGACCCGTCGCATGCTGGACCTCATGGACTGGGTGGGCCGCGGTCGGATGCCTTCTCTCCTGCTGGGTCTGGACGCAGAGAAGGCATTCGACCGCATTCATTGGGGCTATCTGTGTTCGGTAATGGAGAGGTTTGGATTGTCACCAGCGGTTATTGGGGCAATCATGGCCTTGTACACTGTTCCCAGTGCAAGGGTGCGAACAGAGGGGGCAACCTCTAGAACCTTCTTTATTTCTAACGGTACAAGGCAGGGTTGCCCCCTGTCTCCCCTGCTTTTTGTTCTAGCAATAGAACCACTGGCGGAGCAAATGAGAAGGTCGGGTGACATACGAGGTATCCCAGTAGGTACAGGCACTGGAGACTATCGAATAAGTCTTTTTGCAGACGATATACTGATTTCATGTATTGACCCACTGAAATCCTTAAAATCAATAGTAAGGATATTAGAGGAGTTCAGTAAAGTAAGTTTTTATAAACTTAATATAACAAAATCAGTGGCCCTTATGCTTAATATTGATAAAGTAACTAAAAGGTGCTTGGGGGAAAATTATTCATTCATGTGGACAGAGGAAAACATAACTTACTTAGGCATAAAATTAGGGACTACGCTACAGCATACGGGGAAACTAAATGTGGATTCACTGATACTTCAAATGAAGCTGGATGTGGCAACTTATTCCAGACTGCCGATTTCATGGTTGGGGAGGGTGTCAATAGTTAAAATGATGCTGCTGCCTAAGATTTTATACATCTTTCGCAATATGCCAATTAAAATACCAAATAAGTCAATTAAAATCCTTCAGCAAATAATATTAAACTATATTTGGAAAAACAAGAAACCAAGAACCTCTGCTCAAATACTATATCGTCCAATTAAAGAAGGGGGACTAGGCTGCCCAAACCTTTTAAAATATTATTACGCTTCCCTCTTAACCCAGGTTCAGAGATTATGGCATAATGAAGTGGGGATGCACTGGGTAGGCTTGGAAACTGAGCTGTTGGGGGGAGTGCCCCCTGGGTTAGTATTGTGGATATCAGCTTTATTAAATAAGAAAATGGGAAGGGATGTTGCGACGGTTGTCGCGGGTTTGGAAGCATGGCGGTACGCGTTGCAACATCAAATCCTAAACCCATGCGTATTGGAGAATGTTCCACTGGCGGTAGTCCAGTTCCTTATACCAACAACAGATTTTGCTGCCTGGATGAAAAAGGGTATTTTAACACTAGGAGACATTGTAGGGGATACAGGACTGCTGCCATTTGAACATATCACTAAAAAATTTGAAATCCCTCCAAAAGACTTTTTTAAGTATTTGCAGCTGCGACATTGTGTCTCCTCTTTTGATTGGAGAATTGAAGTAAAGTCAAGATACAACGAGTATTTCTTTAATAATAAGGGGGGTAGAGGTGGGATATCTAGATCATATAAAGCTTTACAACAAACAGAGCCCAAAATAATGAATTTTCAGGTCAAATGGGAAACTGACCTAGGGTTTTCTATCTCTGAAGAAACATGGTCGGGTATCTTTACTATCCCAGTCAAGTTTTCACATTGTCTCTCCCACTTGGAGTCATCACGCAAGTTACTATATAGGTGGTACCAGACCCCGGTTAAAATGGCTAAATTCAATATAAAGAACTCTTCGGTTTGTTGGCGGTGTAAGCTAGGGGTGGGTACATTAAAACATATTTGGTGGGATTGCCCACATATAAAAAGGTTTTGGGACGAGATATATGGTTTACTGAAGCTATTGTGGGGTGAAACTATGGATATTACCTGGGGGCCAGGAATGGCGTTATTATCATTGGGTTTGAATCACCTTCAACCGAAATATTCAGTGATAGCCTTCCATGTACTGGTCACAACAAGGGAGGCAATAGCCAGTTGTTGGAATAGCCAAACTCTTCCAAATATAATTTCCATTGTTAGAACATTGAAACAAATATGTATTATGGAGAAATTAAGATTAAATAGGATTATAAAGGTTAAGTCAAAAGACAAATGGCAGGAGATCTGGGAAATTTTTGAAACCCAATTAAATAAGTTGATGTGAACCTCCCTAAATATTAGGGGTGAACTCTGGGTGTGAGTGGATAAGGGAGGCGGAAGGATGGTTAGGTGAGAGGGGTGAGAGAAAGGGAGAGATTGTAGGATGTTGTTAAGTAGAGGTTTGGTTGTTTTGAGTTTTATTTATGTATATGTGCGATAATTGTATCTTGAAAATAACAATAATAAAATATAACAAAAAAAAAAAAAAAAAAAAAAAATTCTTCCGGACATGCTGTTACTTGTGGTTTCTTTTCTTGGACCTTCTCTCCGGCGGAGAAAAACTACTCCATTGGTAATCGAGAACTACTGGCCATAAAATTGACGCTTGAGGAATGGAGGCACCTGCTCCAGGGAAGACCTTCGTCTCTCCACGCCAGCGCCTCAGGATTCTCAAGTGGGGACACTCCTCACACCTCGCAGGCCATGCTGGCATCAAAAAATCCATCCAGCTCATCTCTCGATTTTATTGGTGGCCTACCCTGGAAGCTGATGTTGTTGATTTCGTGCGGGCTTGTACAGTCTGTGCCCGGGACAAGACCCCTCGCCAGAAGCCTGCTGGTCTCCTCCATCCTCTGCCTGTTCCTGAACGACCATGGTCTCAGATTGGTATGGACTTTATTACTGACTTACCTTTATCCCATGGCAACACAGTTATTTGGGTGGTCGTTGATCGATTATCCAAGATGACACATTTTATCCCTCTTCCAGGTCTTCCTTCTGCGCCTCAGTTGGCGAAACAATTTTTTATACACATTTTTCGCCTTCACGGGCTGCCTACGCATATCGTCTCGGATAGAGGCGTTCAATTTGTGTCTAAATTCTGGAGGGCCCTCTGTAATCAACTCAAAATCAAATTAAACTTCTCGTCTTCTTATCATCCCCAATCCAATGGGCAAGTAGAAAGAATTAATCAGGTTCTGGGTGACTATTTGCGACATTTTGTTTCCTCCCGCCAGGATGACTGGGCAGATCTTCTACCATGGGCCAAATTCTCGTACAATTTCAGAGTCTCTGAATCTTCTGCTAAATCCCCCTTCTTCGTGGTGTACGGCCGTCACCCTCTTCCCCCCCCTTCCCACTCCCATGCCCTCTGGTTTGCCCGCTGTTGATGAGGTGACTCGGGGCTTCTCCACCATATGAATAGAGACTCAAAATTCTCTCTTACAGGCCTCATCTCGGATGAAAAAACATGCCGATAGGAAAAGAAGAATTCCCCCCATTTTTTCTCCCGGAGACAAAGTATGGCTCTCCACCAAGTATGTCCGCTTTCGTGTCCCCAGTTATAAACTGGGACCACGTTATCTTGGTCCTTTCAAAATCAAGTGCCAAATCAACCCTGTCTCTTACAAACTCCTTCTTCCTCCTTCTCTCCGTATTCCCAATGCTTTCCATGTCTCTCTCCTTAAACCACTCATCCTTAACCGCTTCTCTCCCAAAGTTGTTTCTCCCACTCCAGTTTCCGGGTCCTCTGACGTTTTTTCGGTGAAAGAAATTCTGGCATCCAAGACGGTCAGAGGTAAAAAAAAATGTTTTGATTGATTGGGAGAATTGCGGCCCAGAGGAGAGGTCATGGGAACCTGAGGACAACATCCTGGACAAGAATCTTATCCTCAAATTCTCAGGTTCCAAAAAGAGGGGGAGACCCAAGGGGGGGGTACTGTTACGCCGAGCGCTCCGGGTCCCCGCTCCTCCCCGGAGCGCTCACAGCGTTCTCCTATTCGCAGCGCCCCGGTCAGACCTGCCGACCGGGTGCGCTGCGATAATGTTCCCAGCCGGGATGCGATTCGCGATGCGGGGACGCGCCCGCTCGCAATGCGCATCCCGACTCGCTTACCAGACCCGTTCCCCGTCTGTGCTGTCCCGGCGCGCGCGGCCCCGCTCCTTAGGGCGTGCACGCGCCGGGTCTTTGCGATTTAAAGAGCCGGTGCGCCACTGATTGGTGCATGAGGTTTTAATCAGTACCTTCACTTGTGCACTTCCCTACTTATACCTCACTTCCCCTGCACTCCCTTGCCGGATCTTGTTGCCATTGTGCCAGTGAAAGCGTTTCCTTGTGTGTTCCTAGCCTGTGTTCCAGACCTCCTGCCGTTGCCCCTGATGATCCTTGCTGCCTGCCCTGACCTTCTGCTACGTCCGACCTTGCTCTTGTCTACTCCCTTGTACCGCGCTTATCTCAGCAGTCAGAGAGGTTGAGCCGTTGCCGGTGGATACGACCTGGTTGCTACCGCCGCTGCAAGACCATCCCGCTTTGCGGCGGGCTCTGGTGAATACCAGTAGCAACTTAGAACCGGTCCACCGACACGGTCCATGCCAATTCCTCTCTGGCACAGAGGATCCACCTTCAGCCAGCCGAATCGTGACACACAGCCATTATTTAGTGAATGGAGCTGTCTGCTTCCAGCCTCGTTCACAGCACAGACCTGGCCACAGCAGCCCTGGAAAAAAGGCTGATCGGTGGGGGTGCCCGGAAACCCCCAATCAACTATTGATAGCCTATTGTGAGGTCAGGTCATCAATCAATTTTGCCCAGAAAACCTCTTTTTGTAAGGAAGTGATGAGAACGAGAGAGTAGTTAGTCAGGCATATAGTCAGTCCTACATAGGATGTATGTTATTCCAAATCCAGATGACTAGAATTAAGCATGTTGTTTACTACAGTTGTCCTGTGGGTTTCTTTTAATGAAACATCATTTTTATGCTTCTTAACATCATTCCTCTTATAACAGCAGGAGTGCGGGGTGCAGTGGAGAACAATTTACATATTAACAACACCAGTATATTATACTGTCATTTAAGAGAAGACGTTTATTTTTGGATTCATAACCGCTCTGCGGCAGAGTAAACAAAATCCAATAAATATTAAAATAATGCTAAAAAAATAAACAAAAACTTCAATTTAATTCTGCAAAGAGGAAAACTTCATACAAACAATAGGGTGGGATTTTTGAAAAGTGGTATATAGCCAAGTTGGACAGATGGTAACATTCAACCAGTCCTAGGGGGGGTTCACTTAATATTCTTCAGTGTCCATGCCCAAAGTCCTAATCCTGAACACTGAATCATAAACTGCACATTTGTACCACATATGTGGTTCTTGCTATTACAAAGATGGGCATTATTTTCCTAAGTTAACTTTTTCAAAAGGACAAGGATAGGACATGCTTAATTTTTTGCTGCAGTTGAAAACATCTATTAAAGGGGTACTCCACTATTTTAAAACTTATCCCTACCCAAAATGGTGCTCCATCTCTCCCATGTGCTCCATGCATACTCAATGGGAGTGCCAGAGATACTTGAGTACAGCGCTCGTGTATCTCTGGGGCTCTTATAGAAAATGCATGGAGTGAATGCCGGCACCCCATTCCATGCAAAGGGAGAGATGGGGCTCCATTTTGGAGGTTACAGGGGAGTCAACACAGTCAGATACCCGCAAGTAGAGAATTATCTCCTATCCACAGGATAAGTTCAAAGTTAGTGGAGTACCCCTTTGAGATATTGTGTTTTTTTTACATGAAGTTTTGAAGTGAATGGCCAAAAACAGTAGCTTAAAAGCTGGAAGAAAACAAATGAAAAACTATAGGATAGGCAGCTTTACAAATATTAGCTACATTCATATAACATGTTATGTAAAAAGCACCGCAAAAATAGATCTATGTTGCTGTCAGTTCGAGTTACCATATCAATACAGTAGGGAAAGGACTTACAGCTGTAATACAGATGTAGAAATGCAGCTATATTATACTTGTCTGAAACTGGCCTAGCAGTGAGTGTTAATAGGAATTAACAAATCCTCATTCACACATAAGTATCATCTGTCTTCTATAATTAAAAGAATAAATGGTGCATCAAAATAAAGGGTGCCATATGTTCACACTGTATACATATGGAGTCTAGGGAAAGAATGACTCTTAATAAAATAATATAAAATTGTTCGCACATGGACATTTTTCCGGGGGGGGGGGGGGGGGGGGGGGGGGCATCATTTTAGTGTCATCCAAGCTCTGCCTCTTCTTGGCAATGTAATACCTCTTTCCAATTTTTTTTTATTTTCATTTTTTAGAAATTACAATTTTTTTTTACTAAGACATAATTTTCACTGGTTTTCAATCTACAAAGCCATATGAGGACTTTTTTTTCCGTAAGTCTGCCTGATTGTAGCTTGTAATGACACCTTTTATTTTACTATAAAATTTACTTTAAGGGTGCATTCACACGCTAGTAGCTAGCAGCGAGTTTCCCGCTGTAGGAAACGCGCTTCAAGTTACGCTACCATTGATTTAAATGGGTCCGCGGACGGTCCGCAAATCTGACACTATTGCGGACTGTCTGTAGACCCATTCAAATTAATGGTAGCGTAACTCACTAGCGTGAAACCCACTGCTAGTAATAGCATGTGAAAGCACCCTCAAACAGAAATGCACATTACCGCTTTATCCCATTCAGGGTCGCCAAACAATAGAGCAGAACAATGGAGCAGACCCTTGACACAACAGACACCAAGGGGTCCTATTTTTTCTCTTCTCAACTCCTGTCCTTTCACAGGTTGGACGGACAGAGCTTTCTTTAGTGGTGCTCAACGAACATGTGCACACAGCCTTATCTGTATTTCTTAGATTTGTATGATTAAAATTTTACAGAAATTGAATAGTTTCTGTCAAGTTTTACTACTTCTAAAAAAAATGTAATGTGATAGGGACAAAATCCTGTGGCAAAACTGTTGGACTTTCATCAGTCGTGCAATCGGCGCTCCAATGCTCCAGGAAGCCTCAGCAGCCTGGAACAATGGAGCACAGATAAAACGGATCAATCCCCTATGAGGATCTAAAAATAGTAAAAAAAATGTAAACAAAAAATGATTAATACATTTGAATTAACCCCTACCATAATATAAGTTTAAATCACCCCCTTTTCCCATTGTTTAAATAAAATAATGTATATAAAAATAAACATCTGACATCGCTACGTGCGTAAATGTCTGAACTATCAAAATATTATATTAATTAATCAGTCGATGGCGTAAACGTATAAAAATACTAAAGCCCAGAATTGCATATTTTGGTCACTTCATATATACCAGAATTTTTTTTTTATAAAAAGTGATCAAAAAGTCCCATCAAAACAAAAAAGGTAAAAAGTACAGATCTTGTTGCAAAAAAATGCCCTCATACAGCCCTGTATACAGAACAATGGAAGAGTTATAGGGGCCAGAAAAGAACAATTTTAAGTATGCAAATTTTTGCACAAAAGGTTATATTTAAAAAAAAAAAATTATAAAAAATAAAACTAAACTTATATAAGCTCAGTATCATTTTAATTGTATGGGCCTACAGAATAAAAAAAAAATTGTAATTTTTACCAACAAATGCACTCGTAGAAGCAGAAGACTAAAATTTGCAAAAGAACATTTTAAGTAATTTTTGTTTTACCGTAGATTTGGTGGTGAAATGAGTTATTTCATTACCAAGTTCATTTCATTAAGTTTAGACTTCAAAAAGGCTTGGGTTATCCAAAAGATCAGTGTTCCTCTTCCTTAATTACACAAAATAAAGGTGGTCACACACTTAACCTCTTAAGGACCAAGGACGTCGGGGGACGTCCTGGCACCCTGTGCCTTAAGGACCAAGGACGTCCCCTGACATCCTGGTGTTTCTCTGGTCTCTGCCACGCGCCTCTCAGAGATCGGAACGGCATTCCTGCTGAAATCCTTCAGCAGGCATGCCTTGCAAATGCCGAGGGGGGTCCCGGGACCCCCGCATGTCGGCAATCGCCGGAGATCGCTTGCGAAATCACGCAAGCGATCTACGGCAATTCGGGTCATTCGGGTCACTTGTGACCCGATGACCTGGAAATAAATGGTGATCGGCGGTGTACAATACACCACCAATCACCTGCCGTTGCTGGGGAGCGGTGACAATACTGTCACCGCCCCAGCAACGCTGCTATTGGCCGGGGATCTCCAGCCAATAGCAGAGCAGCAGAGGAGGGGTTAACGGTCCCTTCCCGCTACTGCACCCGCTCTCTTCATACAGTCAGCGGGTGCAGCAGTGAGAAGAAGCCGTGGATCCCCCCTAGGAGCTCCGGAGCCCCCTCAGGAGCCTCAGATTAGGGAAAGCTAATTGCAGGGACAGGTAGGAGTTTATTAGTTAAAAAAAAGTTAAGTAAAAGTTAAAAAAAAGTTAAACAAAAAAGTACCCCCCCCCCCTGACCTCCTAATAGGTTCTCAAGGGTCCTATTAGGGTCTTATCCCTGACCCCGGGTCCTATTAGGGGTTCAGGGAGCAGCGTGCGCCATCCCCCTTTTTTTTTTTTATAAAAAAAATCCCCCCCTGACCCCCTAATAGGTCCCCCAGGGTCCTATTAGGGTCTAATCCCTTACCCCGGGTCCTATTAGGGGTTCAGGGAGCTGCGTTTGCCACCCCTTTTTTTTTTGGACGCAGCTTTTTTTTTTCTATTACTGTATTACACTTTTTTTTACACCAAGCACCACACAGTACATACTTCCCCGCCCCCTGCACACACCCCTTCCCAAACAACCATTCCCCCCCCCCCCCCCCCGCCATTGTAGAAAAAAAGCGATGGCCCGCCGGGCATTTTTGGCAGCGGAGGCTTACGCTTTTTTAGCCTCCGACTCCAAGTCTGCCAGTGAGGACGAGGAAGATCCGACTTTTTTGTGTTCTTCCTCGCCCTCCTCATCATCTAGTAGTGATGATGAGTACCCTGCACGGCAGCGGAGACGCCGCCAGGCGAGGCCACACCCCCCCCATGAGAGTTACCCAGTGGCCGACACAAGTTCGAGTGGCAATGCCGCTCGTAATAGAATTCCGGCCCCCCAGACAAGTGCACCGGAGCCCCCTTCCGATGACCCTGTCTGGAGCCCCCCAGAGGGTTATCAGCCACGGATTCCTGAGTTTGTTGGCGACTCAGGAATCCGAATTGACACGGCTGGCTTTACTGATCTGGACTTTTTGAAGTTTTTTTTCAGTGACAGCCTGGTCAATCACATGGTGGAGCAAACAAACTTGTATGCCCAGCAGTTCATTGCCCACCACCCTGATTCTGTTTTGGCCAGGCCCAATGAATGGTACGCCATTGATGCAGCGGAAAGGAGGACATTTTGGGGCCTCACGCTGCATATGGGCCTGGTCAAAAAACCAAGTGCTCGTCAGTACTGGAGCAGGGGCGTCCTCTATCAGACCCCGCTTTACAGTATGACGATGACACGGAGGCGGTTCGAGGCCATTTGGAAATGCCTGCAGTATTCAGATAATGCGCAATGTCCGCCCCGAGGTTATCCCGCCCATGACCAGCTTTACAAAGTGAGGCCGGTCATCGATCACTTTGGGGCCAAATTTTTGGAGGCCTACGTACCCCTCAGGGACCTCTCGGTAGATGAGTCTCTCATCAGTTTTAAGGGGAGACTCAGCTTCCGCCAGTATATTCCCTCGAAGCGGGCACGGTATGGCGGGAAACTCTACAAACTCTGCGAGAGTACCTCCGGGTACACTTGCAAGTTTAGAGTATATGAAGGATGAGATTCCCGTATTGAACCCCCAGAATGTCCCCCCACTCTGGGTGTTAGCGGGAAACTCGTTTGGGACCTTATGCTCCCATTGCTGGATAAGGGTTTCCACGTGTACGTGGATAATTTTTATACCAGCATCCCTCTGTTCAAATCCCTTACCGCCAGATCCATGTCCGCTTGTGGGACAATGCAGAAGAACTAGAGAGGCCTCCCTCTAAATTTGGTCCAGTCACCTATCCCCAAGGGTGAGTCCCGTGCCCTGACCCATGATAACCTGTTGTTGGTGAAGCATAAGGATAGGAGGGATGTCCTTATACTCACCACTATTCATTGGAACGTCAGAACCCTTGTCCCTGTGTAAGGTACCGTGGGACCGTTCCTCAAACCCGATTGTATTCTGGACTACAATCAGTATATGGGGGGAGTTGATCTCTCAGATCAAGTCCTCAAGCCATATAACGCCATGCGGAAAACACGGGCATGCTACATAAAAGATGCGGTCTACTTGGTACAGGTTGCCATGTACAACGTTTTGTACTATCCCAGTACGCTGGCAACACAGGGACATTCCTCCAGTACCAAGAAGAAGTCCTAAGGTTCCTGATCTTTGCTGACCGGGAAAGAGCAGGCCGGACTTCCCAAGGGTCTGGAGTTATAGGCGCCAGGATCGTCCCAGGCCAACACTTTCCAGGTGACATCCCCTCCACTGGAAGGAAGGGGCGATCCCAGAAAAAATGCAGAGTGTGTTACAGGAAGGGGATGCTGAGGGACATTAGGTATCAATGTGCCACTTGACCTCTGGGGGTGTTTTTTTCAAAAATGGGTCATAGGTCACTGAGTCACTGTCATCGGGGACTTTTTTTTATGTTGCCTCAAATGCGCAGCGCTCTCTCTCCACCTGAGCGGGTGTGCATTTGAGGCAACAGGTTAGGGACGGCCACACACATCACATTCCCAGAATGATGACTCAGAGCATAGGGTTTGGGGCAGGCATATTTTTTTTTAGTTTTGGCTATGCTCTGGGTCATCATTCTGGGAACATATCCTGTTTTATTATGTTTTATAATTTTCTTGCCCACTGTACCCCATATTACGAGCCTCTGTACCCCACCTGTCTACCCCAGTTATGGCCCGTTGTCCCCCATAGTGTTCCCCTATTTTAGGGCTCAGTGCTCCCCCCATTAACGCTCCTTGAGGGGGGGTCCCACATCCTGGCTCCATATCAAGCTCAAGGTCCCTGGCTGTGCTCCCACTCAAGCAAGACCTGCTGTGCACCCGCCAAGCCTAAATCATCAAAAAATAAGGTATGTCCTTACTCCAAAGAAATGTATTTACAAATTGTGGGGTGTCTTTTCTGCTATTAACCCTTGTAAAAATGTCAAATTTGGGGGGAAACACATTTTATTGAATTTTTTTTTTTTTTTTTTTACATATGCAAAAGTTGTGAAACCCCTGTGGGATATTAAGGCTTACTCTACCCCTTGTTACATTCCTCAAGGGGTCTAGTTTCCAAAATGGTATGCCATGTGGGGGGTATTTTGCTGTCCTGCCACCATAGGGGCTTCCTAAATGCGACATGTCCACCCCATTTCAGCAAAGTTTGCAAATGTGACTCCTTCTCTTCTGAGCATTGTGGCACTCCTGCAGTGCACTTGACGTCCACTTATGGGGTACCTCCATACTCAGAAGAGATGGGGTTACAAATTTTGGGGGGTCTTTTCTACTATTAACCCTTGCAAAAATGTGAAATTTGTGGGCAAACCCACATTTTAGTGAAAAAATATATATATTTTTTTACATTTGCAAAAGTCGTGAAATCCCTGTGGGGTACTAAGGTTCACTTTACCCCTTGTTACGTTCCCCAAGGGGTCTAGTTTCCAAAATATAATGCCATGTGGGTTTTTTTTTTTTTGCTGTCCTGGCACCATAGGGGTTTCCTAAATGTGGCATGTCCCCAGAGCAAAATTTGCTTCCAAAAAGCCAAATGTGACTACTCCTCTTCTGAGACCTGTAGTGCGCCAGTAGAGCACTTTTCACCATCATATGGGGTGTTTTCTGAATCGGGAGAAATTGGACTTCAAATTTTGGGGGTAATTTCTGCTATTACCCTTTTTAAAAATGTAAAAGTTTTGGGAAAACAAACATTTTATGTAAAAAAAAAAAATTTTTTACATTTGCAAAAGTCATGAAACACCTATGGGGTGTTAAGGCTCACTTAATTCCTTGGTACATTCGAAGAGGGGTCTCATTTCCAAAATGGTATGCCATGTGTTTGTTTTTTTTTGCTGTTTTGGCACCCTAGGGGCTTCCTAAAGGTGACATGCCCCCCAAAAACCATTTCAGAAAAATGTTCTCTCCAAAATCCCCTTGTCACTCCTTCCCTTCTGAGCCCTCTACTGCGCCAGCCGAACAAATTACATAGACATATGAGGTATGTGCTTACTCGAGAGAAATTGGCCTACAAATACCAGTTAAAATTTTCTTCTTTTACCCCTTGCAAAAATTCAAAAATTGGGTCTACAAGAACATGCGAGTGTAAAAAATTTTGAATGTTCTCCTTCACTTTGCTGCTATTCCTGTGAAACACCTAAAGGGTTAAAACACTTACTGAATGTCATTTTGAATACTTTGAGGGGGTGTAGTTTTTATAATGGGGTCATTTATGGGGTATTTCTAATACAAAGACCCTTCAAATCCACTTCAAAACTGAACTGGTCACTGAAAAATTGTGAGTTTGAAAATTTTGTGAAAAATTTTAAAATTGCTGCTGGACTTTGAAGCCCTCTGGTGTCTTCCAAAAGTAAAAACTCATACATTTTATGATGCAAACATAAAGTAGACATATTGTATATGTGATCCAAATTTTTTTTAATTTTGAATATCCATTTTCCTTACAAGCAGAGAGCTTCAAAGTTCGAAAAATGCCAAATTTTCATTTTTTTCATCAAATTTTGGGATTTTTCACCATGAAAGGATGCAAGTTACAATAAAATGTTACCACTACGTTAAAGTAGAATATGTCACGAAAAAACTATCTCGGAATCAGAATGATAACTAAAAGCATTCCAGAGTTATTAATGTTTAAAGTGACAGTGGTCAGATGTTCAAAAAATGCTTTGGTCCTAAGGTGTAAAATGGCCTGGTCCTTAACCCCTTAAGGACCGGGGGGTTTTCCGTTTTTGCATTTTCGTTTTTTGCTCCTTGCCTTTAAAAAATCATAACTCTTTCAATTTTGCACCTAAAAATCCATATGATGGGTTATTTTTTGCGCCACCAATTCTACTTTGTAATTACGTCAGTCATTTTGCCCATAAATCTACGGTGAAATGGAAAAAAAATCATTGTGCGACAAAATAGAAAAAAAAAATGCTGTTTTGTAACTTTTGGGGGCTTCCGTTTCTACGTAATACATTTTTCGGTAAAAATGACACCTTATCTTTATTCTGTAGGTCCATACGATTAAAATGATACCCTACTTATATAGGTTTGATTTTGTCGGACTTCTGGAAAAAATCATAACTACATGCAGGAAAATTAATACGTTTAAAATTGTCATCTTCTGACCCCTATAACTTTTTTATTTTTCTGTGTATGGGGCGGTATGAGGGCTCATTTTTTGCGCCGTGATCCGAAGTTTTTTGCATTGATAGGACTTATTGATCGCTTTTTATACATTTTTAAATGATATAAAAAGTGACCAAAAATGCACTATTTTGGACTTTGGAATTTTTTTGCGCACACGCCATTGACCGAGCGGTTTAATTAATGTTATATTTTTATAATTCAGACATTTCCGCACGCGGTGATACCATATTTGTTTATTTTTATTTTTATTTACACTGTGTTTTTTTTTTTTATTGGAAAAGGGGGGTGATTCAAACTTTTAATAGGGGAGGAGTTAAATGATGTTTATTCACTTTTTTTTTTTTCACTTTTTTTTTGCAGTGTTATAGGTCCCATAGGGACCTATAACACTGCACACACTGATCTTCATCATTGATCACTGGTTTCTCATGAGAAACCAGTGATCAACGATTCTGCTGCATGACTGCTCATGCCTGGATCTCAGGCACTGAGCAGTCATTCGGCGATCGGACAGCGAGGAGGCAGGTATGGGCCCTCCCGCTGTCCTGTAAGCTGTTCGGGATACCGCGATTAGCCGCGGCTATCCCGAACAGCCCGACTGAGCTAGCCGGCAACTTCCACTTTCGCTTCTAGCCGCGCGGCTCAGCTCTGAGCGCGCGGCTAAAGGGTTAATAGCGCGCGGCGCCGTGATCGGCACTGCGCGCTATTAGAGGCAGGTCCCGACTTTACTAGGACGCCGGGCCCGCCGTGATATGACGCGGGGTTACTGTGTATCAGGAGACCAGGACCAAGGACGTACCGGTACGTCCTTGGTCCTTAAGGGGTTAAGGGGTTAAAGGGGTATTCAAGGAATTTGACTATACTACCGGGGCTGTAAAGTTAGTGCAGTTCATAATATAGTGTCTGCACCTGTGTGTGATGGTTTTCTCACAATTCTTCTGTGATTTTCACTCCAATATTTATTTTTACCAGCATACAAAATGACTGTTGTCTCAGGTTGCAATGCGGCTGCGACCTGACTCTCTAGTCAGCTGATGACAGGGAGCCTGTCTGCTTCAATGGATGGAGCGATCGCTTGGTGGGAGAGAGATCAATCTGCACCTAATGCAACAGCTGTAGGCACCCTGATTGAAAACCACATGTCTTTTGAATGGATGCAGCTCATTTATGTTTCAATGGGTGGGGTGGCTGATGTGTGGGAGGGAGAAAATGGAATTGTGGGATTTGTAGTAAAAAAAAGAAAAGTCAAATAGGAAATCCCAGTTCACAAAAAGCTAGTGTTATGGTAATCTCACAGCATAGCCATTTTGCCCCAAGACAAGTGCAGTTCCTTCCTAAGCATATCCATTACTGTCTGCCAGGTACCTACTAAAATCACCTTATGGTGGATAACCCCTTTAACAAGGCAAGAGAGTAAGAAGTCTATTGCAAGGTACGATTCATACCTGCTCTATAGAAGCAAATGAGCTTTTAGTTATGAGGCATCCAGTGAACCAGTAGACACTTGTTCAGTTTTTTTCCCTTACTTTATTGTAATATTTAATGGTATAGTTAAAATAATTAGATGACAAACTTAATTCTGTGACTGATATCCATATAATTACATTGGTGCTGTTCCATGCTTACCATGAATTCTGACCATAAATAATAGCGTGATCTTTTGCTGTCATAGAACAGTTGTTCTTTATGGTTTAACTTTCTAAGACATTAGAATAAATTCACAAAGAGTCACTTGTTTTATTCGTTTTATCTATTTCATGCCCTGCACACGGATTAGAGCAAATCCCATAGATAGAAACCAAATGTTCCCACTAATTAACTACACAGGCGGTAATGATGGAGATTAGGTAAATTTACGGTTTCTACCATTCTCTGACCTATCTGAAATGACCTTGTTTGCTCTGGAACCTTTAATCATAAACCTGACAAGACTACTTTCAACAGCGTGACCTGGCCTTGACTTGTATATACTATTATACAAAGACTTCTTAGTTACATTAATGGATTTACTATGCTTTGGCTGTATTACTTTATATTGTGTTGAATATGCATTTTGTACACTATGCCCTTTCAGTGGCTCACTAAAACAAATGTATCACTTAAAAATAAAATTGGGGAGGGAGGATATATCAATATTCTGTCATTGGACGCATCAATTTATTAAACAACAAAAATAACACGGATTGTACCAAATGTATCAAAATGGCATATGCATATACTGTAGCACAATATATGTGGTGCATCTTGCTGAGCACGTGAGCGTCTGTAGTAATTTGTAGAATCCCTTTTTCTGTAATGATCTGCTGTAAACATAGCCAGACACCAACTTTTGGCAGCGCTGTGGAAAAATAGGGGCTATTCTTCATTGGCAATGGCTTGCAGTTCACTAATATTCACTTATATGCTGCATCCACCTTCTTTAAATCCAATTGAACACTCTCTATGGGGTTCAAGCCAGTTGACAGAGATGACCAGGGCTGGACTGCGACTACAACAAGGCACCCAAGCACCACCAGCCCACATACAAAAAAATAAAAATAAAATAAAAATTTGCTCCATTGCTACCGCTGTACAAGCACCAACATACCCAACACTCCTGCTATGCAGGGACCATATAATGAATTCCAGGTACCGAACAGGTGCAAATTATTATCACACTGCAGTCTATAAGTAACAATACAGCACAACGTGCAAGCATAAACACATAATAAGAGAACTAAAGTGTTCGCCCTCCAACCATGTTTGTTTATGTAGGTCTTCTTTTAAGGACAGATTGAGAACTCTCCAGAACCTAACAGAGAATGTTTTAGGGAACCACTGGCCACAGCCGTGTCCAGCCTCAGCCCATAATTGGCTGAGCTACACTCTCACATATTGGGCTCCAGCACCAGGAAGTGGAGCGCAGTGGACACCAGAGGATACAGGGACAGAGTGAGAGGTAAGTATAGTTTTTGTTTGTTCTTTTGGTAGCCTGGGCATATTTGTAAAAAAACAAAAATATATATATATATATTATATATATATATATATATATATATATATATATATATATATATATATAATCTATATTTATTTATTTTATTTTTTTTGCCAGATAAGCCTTTTAACAGAATTCTGAAACCTCTCAACAATTGCTCTTCAAAAAGCAGCAACAAAAAAAATCCTCTCAATAAGATTAATCCCAGCAAAATAGATCAGTCCTTTCCTTACATTTTTCACCCCTCCCTGTAAAACACATACTTTACATTAACCCTTTCCTACTAGAAAACTCCTTTTCTTGGACATGAGAACAAGAGAGCATTTATGGTGACTATAAAGAGTAGACCTGGCATTCTGCATGTACTGGTGCTCCAGGTGCTTGCACTATTCTCTAAATCTGCTGGCCCCAGGGAGGCTCCTATTACTGTATGCACAGGCAGGCAGGGGTTACCACAGTACTGTCATTTTCCACAATTTAGTCGCTGTTGTTTAACACAGAGTACTACTTTGTCACTCTCCTCCTACGTAAAGTCTGCATGTGCGAGAGGGTCTTGAGGTAGATACCTCTGCAGTAGTCGGGCCTGCAGTCTTTGCCTGCACAGAGCACTTGCCATATGCAGCCTTCTACAGGAAGTGACTGGAGATGCTGAAAAGTGCTGGGTGTGTGCCCCGCAGGGGGAAGTCCCAGGAGGCAGAGGACGCCCTACCTGACACTAGTAATGTATGTCAGGAAGCATCAGGTAGGTGGGCTAGTTGAATTAATGCACCAGGAATCTGCCTGCTCAGACAAATTGCCAGTTCAGGTCTGGTAATGGCCATTCCAGAATCTTTCTGGACTTCTTTATAAGTCAATCCTTGGTGGACTCTGAGGTATGCTTGGGGGTCATTCTCTTTTTGGATCACCCAGTGACAACCAAGCTTTAGCTTCCTCACAAATGACATAGGGGGGAGATTTATCAAAATCTATGTAGAGGAAGAGTGAACCAGTTGCCCATAGTGACCAATCAGATCACTTCTTTCATTTTTGAAGAGACCTTTAAAAAATGAAAGAAGCAATCTGGTTGGTTGATATGGGCAACTTCACCACTCTTCCTCTGTACAGCTTTGATAAATCTTCCCCACAGTGTTTTATCCTTATGATTTCCTGATACCTTAATAAATTTGTCTTGCTTTCAACACGCTGTAGGTTTTCTGTGGCAAAGCAAAGCAGTGCCAGACCATCATTGGGCCACTACTGGGCTTCACTGTAGGCAGGTTATTATTTTCAGCATATGCTTCATTATTCCTCCTCCATACATACCACAGATCAATAGGCCCAAAAATATCCAGTTTTGTTTCATTGCTCCACAGAACAGAGTCTCAAAACTACTGTGGCTTATTTATAGCCATTTTGAGCATATTTCTCTATTTAGTTTAGTACTTTTCCCCATAATGTTTGCAGCCATAAAGCAGTGGATAGATTAGAGTATTCATTGTGACTACTATGAAGGCCTACATCTTGGCTCTTCACCAGAAGAAAGAAGGCTGGCTCTCTGATGCCACCTATTAGAGACAGGTACCCAAATAATCAATGGTCGACCCATAAAGAGCCTTGAAACAAGTCTTCATCAGACAAACGAGAATCTCATTTAAATGGAGGACCAATGTCTATTGCGATGGATAACTTACATGCATTTATTTGTTAAATATATATTAAATTAAATATTCTGTATTTAAAAGCTTTACCTCCAGGAACCACACCCAGTTTATAAGTTTTAAGAGTAGTAATTAACCTTGAAAGTGTTTCTTCTAGATTTTATATGAAGGAAAAAATCATATGATTAATTCTATATGTCACTTGTGCATTAAAGGTACTCCGCTGCCCCATCGTTTGGAACATTTTGTTTTGAACGCTTGGAGTGGACGGCGGGGGTTCTTAGGTCACAAAAATGCCCCCTCGTGACGTCACACCACGCCCCCTCAATGCACGTCTATATGAGGGGGCATGGCCCTCCCATAGACTTACATTGAGGGGGGCGTGGTGTGACATCACGAAGGGGCATTGTCGTGACATCACGACCCCTGCCGCTGGCACGCAGCGTTCTTATCTGGGCACTGGGTGCTTCACAGAAATTGCGGGGGTTTCAGCTGCGGGACCCCCATGATCAGACATGTTATCCCTTATCTTTTGGACAGGGGATAAGATGTCTAGGGACAGAGTACCCCTATAAAAATTTTTAAAAAATGTTCAGTGGTTTCTAGTCAGGTATGGATGCATTGTTTCTGCAGCGGTTATGCTAGGCCTCTGAAGACTTTTCATCTACACTTGCCTATTCTATGTAAATACTTATGTGTGTACTACTGCGGCTCCGCAGATGGTATTTTATATAATGCTAATCACCGTACATGGAAATTTCTAAGGAAGTCTGTTAAAGTAACAAAACATCACATAATGAATTGTTGAGTTTATAAAAGGACAGATGTGAACTTTTTACCTGCGCTTGACTGTAATGTATTCTGAAAGTAGCATCTAAAGGAATAACAGATGAGCACACACCAAACGCTGCGCAGTGTTCAGGAAAGGGAGACGTGTTGTTTGCTGTGTAAGCTGCCTCTTTATATTTGCTCTTAGTGACAAAGATATGTCTGATTCGTGCTTGCTGTAGAGGTGATGGGAAGCTTATCCCACTGAGATGTTCACTGACGTGAGAAGACAGTGGTGCAGCTGTGAAGCTTTGAACTTGTGAGCATTACAGTATGGCGTGTCGGCTAGCACCACCAGGTGTTTGACATGACTGCCCTAACACAAACAGCCCCATAACCCCCACTTACATCTTGTCACTTAGTTGTAACCTGACACTGTCTGTGATCCCTGTCAAATGTGGGAACCTTTATAATACCTGAAAGAGGACTGTTCTATGCAATGTCTATCTAGAGAGATTGTAGCTGCACTCTATGGATGATTGGCTGAGCTTAGACAAAGCCCATATGGACAAGTTTACAAAGATCAATTTTACATGCAAGATAGAAGCATTTACTCAATGTGTTGTAAAATTATGGGCTTTCTCCTTTAGAAAAAAAAAAAACTTTTTTGTTAGGGCCTCAAGACATTATAGGGGTACTCCACCCCTAGACATCTTATCCCCTGTCCAAAAGATAGAGGATAAGATGTCTAGTTGCGGGAGTCCTGCCGCTGGACCCCCGCGATCTAGACTGCCACACCCTGGACATCCAGTGCACGGAGTGAACTTCACTCCGTGCCGGATGACTGGCTATGCAGGGTGGAGGCTGGTGACATCACGCCCCACTCGTGATGTCAAGGCCACACCCCTTCAATGCAAGTGTATGGGAGGGGACGGGACATCCGCCACACACCCTCCCATACACTTGCATTGAGGGGGCGTGACATCACGAGCGGGGCAGCACCAGATGCTCTAAATGAATGCCAGGTGCAGCAGGGTGATTGTGGGGGTCCCTAACGGCAGGACCCCTGCGATCAGACATCTTATCCCCTATCCTTTGGATAAGGGATAAGATGTTTAAGGGCGGAGTACCCCTTTAAAGAGGTTATCTAGGCTTTAATGTCCAGATAGGCCATATATAGGCCATCTGACTGGAGAAACATATCAGCTGCCTTAATGGAATAATGCTGCAGAACCTAGCACTGCTGCTCAGAAAAATACGGCAATGTAAATGGTGAGTAAACACTGAAAATTCTGCACTCACCAATGCCGTGGTCCTTATAAACAGCTGACTGGTGAGAGTGTTAGCAGTCAGACCCCCGCCAATCTTACATTGATGGTCTAATTTAAAATTACCTAATACATTATTTATATGCTATGTGTATAACTGAATATAAAAACAGTAAATTGTGGTAGTCTAGGACTAGTTACAAGAAAGAAAGTACATGAAATATGCTGTGCTTTCTAGTAGGAAAGACATCTTATTTAGCACACATTTCAAACTTGACTATTTATACCAAAGAACATCAGGTACAGAGCTGTGCCTGCATTTATTGTGTCCCTTGCTGTCATGTGATCTTAGCAGAGTCTGCAGATAATGGGGGCACATTCAATACAGGCATGACGGGGTGCAGAGATGGGCCGCACATGTCATTAGGGGGCTGACGAGAAGAAGCCAAGCCACCTGTGATCAGCTGTTGTCTGGAGCCGCACAGGATCCCAGGAAAAAGCTCAAGATGACATCCATAGTGCACAAGAAAGCAGAACCTTTGGGGGGCCTGAACAAACACAAAATCACACGGTCTACCCAATATAGGTAATACAACCAAATTGACACCATATGTAACTTTCAATCAGGAGCAGATAGGTTAAATGTTCAAAAATCCTGAATAACCCTTTTTAATGTACACCTCTTCCTTTCCTGGAACACATGGTTAGTTATAGGTCCTTACATAGCACATAGCCAAATAGGTCCAGTATGTGACATTATATACACTGTAGCTCTATGTGGTGTAGCTCAGTGGGCTCCATCAGTGGTCAATAGTGTGATAACCTATAAAGATGGCTGCTACAGGCTGTAAAAATGGGAGGTATATACTGGTTTAGCTCAAATAGAGTCTTTATTGATGTTAGTCATCTGTAGATTATATTGGCGATCCTTGACTGAAACAATCAGGGAGGTGTCTCCCACTCCAGATTAATATATTGGTGAAATATGCTTTGAGCAGAACATGTTGGATGAACTGAGATTTATCAAAACCGGTTCAGAGGATAAGTTGCTGAGTTGCCCATAGCAACCAATCAGATTGCTTCCTTCATTTTTGAAAAGGCCTCTGAGAAATGAAAGAAGCGATCTGATTGGTTGCTATGGGCAACTCAGCAACTTATCCTCTGGACGGATTTTGATAAATCTCCCCCTAGACTTTGAACTTTTTATGTCTAATGTTTCGTTTTTCTTCTTTTTTTGCTTTTACCCTTCTTTGTATGTGTGCGTGGCCAAAAGTTTTGAGACTGACAACTTCACAGATTTTACAACTTTTGTGTTTTTAGAACTTGTCAGATGTTTCTATGGTATACTGAAGTAAAGGTATAAGTATTTCAGATCCTTTAAATCTTTATTGACAAACATATCAGAGTTATGCAATGACAATATTTACAATGTTGATCCTTCTTTCGAAGACTTCTGCTATTTGCCTGGGCATGCTGGCTATCAGCTTCTAGGCCAATTCCTGACTGATGATAACCCATTATTGTCTAATCAGTGCTTCAAGTTTATCACAATTTTCAATTTTTTTGCCCACTCACTTTTAGTATGTGAAAAAAAAAGTCCATATTCTTTCAGCCGCATAAATAATTATTTATGTGGCTGGAAAAAAATATTTCCTTTTTTTTACATATTTTGGGAGATTTATGAAAACCTGTGCAGAGGAAAAGATGAGCAGCCAATCAGATTGCTTCTTTCATTTAATAAAAAAAAAAAAAAAAAACACTGAAAAATACAAGAAGCAATCTGATTGGTTGCTATGGGCAACTGCACTGCTTTTCCTCTGGATAGGTTTTCATAAATCTCCCCCATGGTGTGCACAACAAGCCTATCACAGCCCTATATAATCTGCAGCCATCTTGCGGCCAGTCACATCGGCGTTTTATTGCAGAGAGAGGGACAGAGAGCAGTGTGTGTTGCACAGAAAAGCATTTTTACAGCAGCCATTCACCTCCCAGTCACATCAGTGCACTATTGCAGAGAGGGACATAGAGCAGTGTGTTGCACAGAAAAGCTTTTTTACAGCAGCGATTCACCTAAAGCCAAAATCCAGCCTAGAAGCATTGATAGGGAAGGGAGTGAGATTGGGTGTAGTACACAGCGACTTTTGGCTGCAGCACTGGTGTGTACAACAACTGAAAAGCTAATAGTAGTTAGCCAGTTATGGTGAGCAGAGCACTAAAAGCACAGTATCCTCTATTAAGTGTAGCCTGTGTGTACATCTAAGAGGTATACCATTTTTTTCCTGTTAGTCTTAAGGGCCTAGATTCTGTGAAAGGCCAGGCAAAAGAATACACCTGCTGGTGTTGAAGACAAATATTGTTTTAAGCGTACTGGAGCGCATTGTCCTCCCCTCATAAGTGCATACCTCATATGTACATCTAAGTGGTGTACTATTTTATTCCTGTTAAAGTTTTAAGGGCCTAGTCGTAAAAGGCCAGCCAAAAGTACACGCCTGCTGGTGTTGTAGACAAATACTATATTAAGTGTACTGAGGCACATTGTCTAGCAAGGCAAAGTGTTCTACACCCCTATTAAGGCTGTCTGTCGGCCAGAAATTGCTGTTTTTAATACAGATTCACCACAAAAAAATTTGGGCCAAATCTAATTTTTCAAAAATTTGCTCATCTCTAAATGACATATATCTGAAAGAGCACATTTTTTGCACAGCAGTAGGTATTATTGAATTTCTTATCCAGTTCTCAAACTGTTTGTTGTTTGAATTGAGTCTCTGTATTGGAAATGGTTTTATGCTGTAAAGAATTGATTCAGTAGAGATGTGATTTTCCATCTGTGTGTTTTCCCATCAGTTCAGATGGGTGGATAATTTGTCACTTTCTTGCTTTACTGTCATTTAACCTTTCTCTCCCATTTTGATTTCTCGGTCTTTATTAGGCTGGGTTTACATATGTCCAGCATCCGGAATAGGTGAACTCAGCCTAGATCTCAATGCAACTGATGCCACAACTCATGACAAGTTGTCATCAGTTGTATGGCATCTGGCATCGATTGTTTCTGGAGCTGCTTTCCCCTCTCAGATGCCCTCTGGCGCGTCCAATCATCCGGCATCAAAATTGAGATGCTGGATGACTGTGAACTGTCCCATTCAAGTGCATGGGATTAGTTCTAGCATCAGTTTCCCTCCGCACGAGGGAAACTATGCCGGACGCCTAATATATGTGAACCCAGCCTTACTTTTAGCCCTCTTTGTAGCATTTAAAGGTAAATATGATTGATGGCCTATCCACATTTTGTCAGCTGTCAGCTTTGTGCTACCTTGGTTCAATGGCCAAAGTCTTCCACCGTAATGGCACTTTGAGTATAACTTTGTCGCTCACATTATTACACTTTTTTCTGTAGCATTAGTTGTACAATCTTTACACACTCTTGCTTTATTTTCCTTTTGTGTTAAAACATAATAAAAGTGCAAATTACGATATTTATTCTTATTCGGTCTGGTAATATGTGTTGCTCAGTAGGTGTTGTAGTTTTGTGAAATGCATTGCAGAACTATTTTTGTAAAGGAAATCTTTGGGCATTGTTGGCCATCTGAAGGAATGCCTAGCTTTGTCTCCAATTTAGGCTAGAGTGATATTATAATTTGCTAATTATAAATAAAGGAGATTGTGGTCCTGCAGGTTTAGTTTTTGCCAACTGTCATGTCTAAGTAGCAGTAGCTTGTGGATCACAAAGTGTCCTCATCCACTATTATTAGTTGTTGTAACCATGCTCATGTGACATAGCCAAATCTGTATAGTATTAATTTTAACCATATAACCCAGCAATCTAATTTTGATGTCATTTAACAAAGTTAACTTTGTACATAAAAACTGCCATCTGAGACCTATATCTATTGTTATCTTCCTGTTTTGCATGTTCTGTTAGATGAATAGAAAAGCTATTTTAATGGAAAAGTGCTGCAGCTGCAGGATCTATCTGAGTCATCTGTAGTTTTTAATAATGGAATCAGCTGTAAATGTCAAATGCAGGTATTTTAATTGATTTTATAAACTTATTTCTCTGCCTCCTGCAACCAACATAAATTTGTGACATAAATTTGAGAATGCTTAAAGTGTACCTTTCAAAAGAGTCTTAAAAAACTGTATCTTTTTGTTAGATTAACCCTTCAGAGTAGTGACAAAGTAATTTTAGCACTGTTTCCACTGTTATTGAGCCCCTGAGAGTCCTCTCCATGGTGCACGGCTATTTTTCAATCTCTCCATTTCAGAAGACAGGACCAGAGCTGGTCTGTTTGTCAGCAGTGCCTACTTCTTCACTCTTTTTCCTTTACATCTCTTGTCAATAATAGCACAACACTTATTGCTCTCTGCTATGCCAAGATGTTGTGCTAGAGAAAGTGCACTGGATGTAACAGGCTGATAATGTGCTGGGGATGACTTACAGTAAACTACTATAGACATGGGTGTGTGAGGTGGGGTGGGTTATGGATGTACTAGGCTTGAAAGTTGCTATATAAGAAAAAAGGAAAACAGCAAAAGAGCCACATCAAGAAAAGGGTTACATACAAAATGCAGTCCTGGTCTAAGCAGTGAACTGATTTTGCTGATGAAGACAATCTGAACGGAGGGGGAAAGGATTGCATTACTAAGAGGTTTTATAACAAAAGCAGTCCTGGTATAAGCAGTGAACACAGATTACAAAAACAAGTACAGAGAAAAAGAAATAAGGCCCAAAAATAATGGTCAAGTAAAACAAGACAATATGTCATCACCTTGAAGTACATAGCAGACATCATATAAGGACACATTAAGAACATAAAGAATCAAATAAATAGGAAATAATCGACCTTGAAAAGGCAAACATGCTGCTCTAGGAGAAAATAATATGTAAACGATCCTCATAAACCCTCAATCAGTCCCATCCAAAGAATCTAGTTAGTCTTGACCCCACAAAATGAGCAATAAAAAAGAACAACATCACAAAAGTGAAGAGGCTGTAAAAGGAAGCAAAATATAAAGGAAGCCAGACATCACAAAGCAATGCGCAGAAGTGGATAAGTACCTAGAACACTAGAGGCAAAGGATCCGGAAGGTGTAATGGTTCCAAAGAATCACAAAGGAGATATCTGTTGTACTATTTAGTGTGCTTTAAGGGTCACATTAGGTTGATCAAACACTGAGCAGTAAAATATCTGACAATAAATGGTTTCCACATGCCTAAAAAACATTTTGCGTCGGAGTTCTAATGTCTTTCAACATTCGACATTGGAAAATCAGCATAGGTAAGTCAGGGCTGGCCTCTGAAAGCCTTTGAGGAAAAAGGCTGTGCAGAGCAACTAACAATCTTCATGTATAATTTTGAGGGGGGGGGTCTTGTCCTACCCTTTTAGGGCAGTGAGTTATTCTGCTGTGGAAAGATGTGGAGAGGGGAATACTGAAGTCATACAGAGCAGAGTGAATCGATTTGAAAAAAAAGTCACCCTCACCCTCCACCGCTCATTTATGACACATTTGCAGATCTTCATCCACCCTGACAAAATGGAGTCATAGATATCCTGATCCCGTCTATCGAGTCCAAGCATTGAAAAGCTTCCTGTGGTCGAATTTGGAGAACAGCTTTACGAAAGGCATTGTAAAGGAAAAGATTTTCATGGACTAGTGCCAACGATGTTGTCCAGTTCGCACCCCCCAGCCCCAAATTTTTAAGCTAAACAACGTTTTTAGACAAACAAAACTTGTAAGCATGATTGGCAAATAGAAAAAGGGTTTAAAGCCACCTAATGTTTTCCTGGTCCATGAGTTCCCCGCCTATAGCAACACCCTTCTCTTCCCATACAGAGAATCATTGTGAAGAATGGCTCTGAGGAAACTACGGATGTCCAATCCCCCCCCCCCCCCCCCCCCAGGGGCATCGTCTTCGAGAGTAGAAAATGAAGGTCGTACACCTTTTGCAGTTTATTCCACATCGTCATGCTATTCCACAAATAGTGGGGGTGATAAATAATAAGCAGTGTGAAATAACGCTGTTAGGTCCCTAGGGTCAGCTAGAGCTTGTTCTAGGAGACGATTAGAATAAAAAGAGGAACCATGAAGAAAGTCTAGTACATGCTGAAAAATACTAGCTATATTATATGCCCTTACATTTTTTAAAAATGTGGTATGACATAAGCTTTTTCAATTCTCAGCTGTCTGCCTTGCCAGATAAAGCTTGTGATGTCACAGCTTATCGTGCTTGAATGGCAATGGCAGTGGTTGTAAGGGATAAACCAGCCTGAGGAAGCTGATCATCTTTATTAGATGACAGCGACCCAGATAAGAGAGAGGCAAATGCTCCTATCACCTTAGTTCTGCCATTATTTTCAGAAGAAGTTGAGGAAGCATAAAATTTCAGGCTTTCGTCCTATTGAAATTCTCAAATAGGAGGAGGAAGCCACTTTTAACAGTGACTATACCAATAAGGACCAAGCTGGGCATGCTATATCGATAGGTAATAGCTCACTTTCTGAAGCATTGATCCTATATCCTAAAAAATCTCCAAAGTTTTACTGCCATTGGAGCTACTATTATACTAGTATATAGGTAAGAGGACATCAACTTTCATGGTATTACAAAGACTGCATGGTTAAAGGAAAACTGTCACATATTTTCTCCTGCACTATCCACAGGTATTGGTGGATAGTGTGGGAGACGCTGATTAAAACGAGCCCTACCTTGGTCTGATCCGCACCGCCGTTCACCCGCAATTCTAGTTTTAATCTCTGTGTATATCCTGCTGTAACTGGCAAAGGCGGGGCTTCTGCAGGTTAACGGACACTGACGTCAGCGCCGCTCATGAATATTCATCCCTCCTGTTCTCCCTCTCCTCGCTGCTACTAACCAGAGGGAGGGATGAATATTCATGAGCGGCGCGAGTGGGCTGACGTCAGTGTCAGGTAGCCCGCAGAAGCCCCGTCTTTACCAGTTACAGCAGGATATACACAGAGATTAAAACTACAATTGCAGGCGAACGGCGGCACGGATCAGACCAAGGTAGGGCTCGTTTTAATCAGCGTCTCCTGCACTATCCACCAATACCTGTGGATAGTGCGGGAGAAAATATGTGACAGTTTTCCTTTAAGTAGAATGATAAGGAAAAGCTATACAAAAGACAGCTTTATGTGTGGTCAGAGATGAGAGAGAAACCTTGATTTACCTTTTAGATCTTCTGGAGCACAGTATGGACCCCACAGAGTAGACAGTGCTCTCTGCTGACACCTCTGTCCTTGTCAGGAACTGTCCAGAGCAGGAGAGGTTTGCTATGGATTTGCTCCTGCTCTGGACAGTTTCTGACATGGACAGAGGTGTCAGCAGAGAGCACTGTGGTCAGACAGAAAAGAAATTCAGAAACAAAAGAACTTCCTCTGGAGCATACAGCAGCTGATAAGTACTGGAAGGATTAAGATTTTATTAATAGAAGTAATTTACAAATCTGTTTAACTTTCTAATACCAATTAGTACCCCTTAATTTTAAGAAATGATTTGGAAGAGAGATATTCCTCCATTGTGGTGTCAAACAGATAACTCACCCAAGCATACAGCTATAGAAGTGATCACACCATATAGAGAATACAGATAATGTAGCATAAATCTTGGCTGAACAATGCATATTATTGAATATCATTTCACTGTGTTTTCTTAAATGTTCAGTCCCAGAAGATTTAACTGTGCAACTAAGATTCTATTGAATTGCCCCAGTCTAACCTGAGAGTACATGAGCAGACTATAAACCACCCGCAAAGTGTTAACCTTGCATTACAACATATTGCATATACGTGTAGTGCACGTGAAGCGACTCAGTGAATGTAGAAACTTTCTCTCTAATATTCCAGAAATGCTGTATGCAAATATGTTAGGGTTAAACAAGTTCATGTTGTGACTGCAGCAAAAACAACTTTTATACCGGAGAAGCCGAAAGGTTAAAGGATTTGAACAGAAAATGGGTATAAATGCCCAGGCAAGGGAAGCACATTTTCAGGAAAAGTCTACTGTGCCTGCACTAATGTGTATTTAATTATTTGAAGGTAAGATTAATGGTAACATTTGCGCAGGGAACTGAAGATTACATTAGCGGCAAAGTTCACTTTGTTCTTTAAAATTGTAAGTTGTAATTACGGAGGTAAAGTTCTGCAGATAGGCTACAATAAAGCATTTTGGAACTTTGACACCAAAATGAAGGTTTTGCCTTTATTCTTCCATCAACAGTCGTGAATCATATCTCACATACAACTACAAGCCTAAAATTAATCTGCGTCCATCGTGTAAAGAAATCATTTCTCTTCGTTTATAGGCGGGAGCCTGAGATCCATTATTTATGAGAATACATTAGCATATGGTAAAACATAGTAATGTGCTGCTATGGTAAAGTGGAGGTAACCTTAATGACAGAGGAACTGTCCCACTGACCCTTCTCTTTATCTGGACCCGGAATAATATATGAGAAGGAATGCTAAAAGGATCATTAACGAACTGTAAACCTGGAGGGGCAAGCTGTGCATAACTAGCTTGCCCCCTGACTGGTGAGCAGTTAAGGGGTTAAGAAATATACAGGCAAGGTTTTTAACCCCCTCCCCCGTCTGTAAAAACTTGTTGGTAACTATAGTGGTATGTCCCATGGGTGGGGGGGAAGGAGTGCACCAATCAGGGGTCTAATAGTTTCCCGGGCTTTCAGGGGCCCTCCCCTGGGTATTTATAGCTGTGGTGCCTCCCTTCCCCCTCAATCTGCCCAGGACCCGGAGTTTTGACTGCTGGCTGGTATGTGTCTTCCTTTTATTTATGGCCTGGATGGAGCAGGAGGGTGAGGGCTGGCATGCTCCCTTGTGGCTGAGCTGGCCTCCCCTCCTGTTGCACCCGAGGCGGGTCCGGGAGGCTGGCGGACCTCTCACAGTCCCGCTCTCCTACCCACTATAGTCCCTGTGAGCCCTGTCCCGCCCGTTCCTTTTGCCCTCTTCCTTGCCCGTGGCCAAAGCCCTCTCCCCTGCCTGTGCCTGTATTCCTCCCTCAGGGCGTGCTCCTTATGAGCATGCTCTGCTGTTTTCCTTGTCCCCCCCCCCCTGTCCCCCTCCGTCTCTTTTTCATCTTTGCGGTCCCCTCCTTCCCCCCCTCCTGTTCCCCTCCGTCTCCCCCCCCCCTCCCCCCCCCTGGCTCTGGAGGCAGCGGCCCCTGGGGGGCTGCTGCTGTTTTAACTCCCTATGTGCAAATGGACGCTTATTAACATCCATTTGCGCTCCTTCAGATATAATGCGCGCTCACAAGGTGAAGGTTATATCCGTGGGGTCCCGGTTGCTCTTAGCAACCAGGACCCATGCTACGCCGGACATCGCCGATCGGGCAGATATCCGGCATTACATCTTTAGACGCGGCAATCTAAGTTCATCGCCGCGTCTGAAGATGTACTTTCAAGCATCCCGGCTGCTCAGTCGGGCTGACCGGGACAATCGCGATCTAATCGCGTTGTCCCGATCAGCTGGGAAGCAGCAGGAGGGTCACTTACCTGCCTCCTGCGCGCTCGTTCGTTGATTGATTGCTCCAAGCCTGAAATTCAGGCTTGAGCAATCAATCGTTGATGGCACCGATCATTGCCATGTTAATACATGGCAAGTGATCAGTGTTAGGAGCAGCGTGTGCAGGGTTATGGCTCCTATGGAGCTATAACATTGCAAAAAAAAAAAAGAATTAAGTCAATAAAGGTCATTTAACCCTTCAATAATAAAAGTTTGGTTTGCCCCCTTTTCCCCATCCCCCCAAAAAATGTAAAAATATAAAAATAAATAATACAAAAAATAAATAAATATATATATATATCTATATATATATATATGAAAATAATAATAAAAAAATAAAAAAATCGATAAATAAATAAGTGTATATATGTATGTATATATAGGTATAACTAAATAAATAAATAAATAAATAAATAAAATAAAAATATGTGTGTTGCAGACATGCATGTATGTGGTATCTCCTCATGCGTGCATGTCTGGGGTATAGCAATATGTCGTCGTTTGAAGTGTTCCGTCTATGGCGTGCACGCAAATATAAATAAATGAATAATTCAAATAAAATAATTTTAAATTAAAAGAAATAAATAAATATAAAATTTCATTATACACGTGATATACATAATAAATAATATTGGTCATTTAATATACATATTGCATTTCTGTTTAGCATATTCGGTCAATTTTTCTACTGTATGTATTAATAAACGGCGTTCACAAAAAAATAAAAAATAAAAAAAAAAAAAAAACAATCCGAGAAAATGGCAAGGGTACCGCGGGCTCTTTCGGATTACGGCGCAAACTATTTGAGCTCTCCTATCGTCCCCTCTCATTTACCCAGCTTCTCACCCCGCCCACGCTGGCACCTCTCCCCTTACCACACCCCCCCTGCCCACTGCATCTGCCCCCCCCCATCACCTCTCCGCCCCGTGTTCCCAGATCTCCCCCCCCCCCCTTCTTCCTCCTGCCTCTCCAATGCCCCCCGTGGAGGGGTAGTGAGTGTGGTGGCGGAGTGCCCGCGGCCCGGCGGTCTCCGACTTGCCTTGTCCCACGCCTGCGGCGGTGGTGAAGTGATTCTTCCAGCTGTTGGCTTCTCCATCTTCTGGAATTGGTGGGTGTTCTGATGCGGGGCTTGGCCCCTTCCCCGGTTAGTGTGCTTATGGCTGCGTTCTGTGCAGTGTTCGTCCTTTTGTTTCTGTGTGTATGTTGAGTTTGGTCTCTGGTTGGGAGTTGGGTACGTCTCTTCTTGGGTTCTGGCTGTAGGTCAGTGGTCTGAGCAGCCATCAGTTGAATGTGTATTGTGTGGGAGACAAGAGTTCTAATCCTGCTTTCCTCCTCTATTTCAGGGTGCTTTGGTAGGGTATCATAAAAAAGTAAAAAAAAATAAATAAAAAAAAATGTTTTCTGCGGTGAGTGCTCTTTTGGCCTTACGCTCTGGGTGGCCGGAGTTTGGCAGACTTGGCTCCTGCGGCTTGTTCCTTTTCCTGATTCGGTGGGTGCCGCCCAATTTCGGTTTTGTTTCTTTTGGTTTTCTCCCCCTTTTGTTTGGTTAATCTCTCCGTATTTTCCCTGGTAGTCATGAGACTTCTGTATGTCGTTTTGGGTGCTTTAGCTGATGTGTTCGGTGGGTAGGTTTCGCTTGAGTCTCTGGGGGTAGGTTCGCTTGAGTCTCTGTTTGCCTTGCCTTGTGAGTTTTTCTGTTCGTGGTGGTATTCCGGAGGGCGATTCTCCTGTGCTCTGCGCTTGTGGGGGTGTGGTTTGTTGTTGCAAGGCTGACATGCAAATTGTGAAGCGTTCCATATTTGGTGCTCGCTTCGGCAGCACATATGTTAAAATTGGAACAATACTGAGTAGATTAGCATGGGTTCCGCATGCCGCATTGGCGTTGGGCTGCTGCTTTCCTGTGGTCAGGGTATGATTGCTTTTTCTCTGTTTTGGTTTCTTCGGGGCTCGCTAGGTACCCTGGTCACGGTCCTTGCTGGTTTCCTGATTGTTCCACGTGGAATATGGTTCCGGGCGGAGTTTTTTCCTCCAGGTTGTCTCTGGCCGCCGAGGGTGTGTGGTATCTGTGCCCCCGCATATGTGCCCCGGGTGCACTAAGGGCTGACGTTTCGGCTGGTTGGGGTTTTTTCATGTGTCGTGCAGTGGACAGGCCTGCTTTCTGTTCCCCGTTGCAGCTCACGGGAAGCTCGCTCTGTTTCCGGATGTGGCCGGTTTGGTTGGTTTGTTGGTGTGGTTTGGTTTCCCAGTGGTGCTGCTGGGTGGTTTAGCCCTGGGTCTTGGTAGTCAGTGGGTTTCTGCCATGCTTGGGTTTTGTTAGCGCTTTTGCCTTGGTATTGGTTGTGGGACTTTGGGTGCTTGCTTCGGCAGCTCATGTTCTGGACTTGTAACGATACTGTGTGGGTTGGCTTGGCCCCTGCGCTTGGTAGCGCTCTAATTTGGTGTTACTTTTCTTCTTTTCTGGGGTGCTTTGTGTGATCGTGGCATGTTGTCGGTCTGACATTCGGGGAGTTGTCACTGATATTACTCTTGGGGATTTCTTCTTGTGTTCGGCTTGTTGTGCCTAGTGCTTCGCTGTTTGGAGTTACTATTTATTTTGGGGTTGTGCTCCCTGGGGTCGGTATTGGGTGTTGACGCTTTGTCTCGTTTTTCTCTGGCAGTGGTTCCGGAGGTTGCTCCCTCGGGCGGAGTCGGAAGGTTTGCCTGTGTGGCTGGCCCGTGGGTCATCGTGGAGTTTGGTGTGTATTTCTTGGTCCGCTTTGGTGGCTCCTGCGACTTGGTCACACTCACGGTAAGGCGTTTGCGAGTGGTTGGTGGTGTGGTGGCCGGGATGTCTACAGTGGAGGGGGGTCCCGGAGGTTCCAAATGTGTCTGTGGATAGGGGATTTGTTTTTGGTACCTGGAATGCCCTTTGTAGTAACCTTCCGGGCTCTGATGTTTATTCGTATTTCGTTTTCATATGATGTGATGACGGAGGTTGACTGCTGTGTCACCTCTCCAAGGAGGTTCGAGATTTGGGCTGTGTTCTCTGTGCATCCAAATAACATTCTTAGTACATGACGCCGGGTATCTTCACCTGTTCATGTGAATCACCTTCTATTCAAAAAAAGGAGAAAACAGGTGGGTGACTTTCCCATTGTGCTGCGACCCAGTGGGGTGCGGTTGGCGCATGGCGGGGGGTAATTTTTTCTTTTCTACTTTGCGGTTGGTGGGATGTTGGTGCGTACCTAGGGGCTGGGCCCGCGAGTGGGTGGCCTTGCTGTAGGCGAACGGTTTTTCCTATCAGTTTTGGGTCACTTGGTGGCAGCTGCGGGTCGGATTTTTGGTTGTCGCTTTTGCGTCGTTTTGCTCATCCGAGGTTTGCGCTGGCTTTTTTCGGGGCTATGTGGATGGGGCACTTCCTTTCTCCTCATCTGGGACTGGGGTGTCTGTTTTTTGGGTGCCTATTTTGTGCAATTTGCGACACAGTAATAAAAAAAAAATAAAAAAATTATAAAAATTAAAGGCCCCCTTTTTTGTCCGAGACTGCTTCGGCGATCCAGGTAGCGCAGCTTGTGCTGCATGGGGGTCAGCAAATGACAGTTTTTTCGGGTTGTCGTCCTATTGCTTGACGGGGCGGCTGTGGGGCGCCCCCCCCCCTTTTTTCTTTTTTGGTCCACGCCCCCGATTATTCAGTTTCGAGTTTTTTGTCTGTTTTGGGTTTTGCTTTTCTTTGATAGGATGGGGTGTTGTGAGTTTGAGATTCGCCCTCTTTTGTATCGGGGCCGGCGGAGATGGCTTGGTTTCCGGAGAGGGTAGCGCAGCGCATGGGGCGCTGGCGATCTGCATGTTGCGTTGCTATTTTCGCCCAGTTTGATGTTTCCCATATGTGTTATGTTTTGCGAGTGGTTTTCCGCAAGGTGGTGCGAGTGCTGCGGCTCTCTTCGATGTATGGGTGAGTCTGAGAGATGTGTTCGCACAAGAGTTATTAAAAAAAATAAAAATAAAAGGATTAATAAATAAAATGAATGAATACAAATTTATATAAGAAATAGGTCCTGGCGGCAGGTACCTCGGTTTTCCTGGAGAGGAAACGTGTTGGGCGGTTTTCCTGGAGAGGAAATGTGTTGAGTGGATTTCCTGGAGAGGAAATGTGTTGGGCGGATTTCCTGGAGAGGAAATGTGTTGGATGTGTCCGGGGGGCTGAAGTGGCCCCAGGTGTTGGCTATCCAGTATCTCTTGGGTGGGGGTCGGAGCCCAGTGTAGGGCTAACTGGTCTCCTCCGTGGCGGTAAGAAGACGGTGAAAGCGGGGTCAACCCGGGGTAGACCTCCACACAGGACAGTGTGGCAGCACCTCTCGGGTTGGCAAGAAGCCAATCGGTGTCTTTGTTACAGTTAAATTGTTATTTATATAAGTAATTTTATAAATAAAGCTGTGGCCGATCCCCACCCATAAAAAGTTGAATTGTTGTTGTGTCAGTTATTATTTAATTAATTATTGTAATAAGGGGGAGGGGTAGTTATAGCCTGCTAGGAGCTAATTGGGTCTCAACAGTCTGGAGGGGCAAGCTGTGCATAACTAGCTTGCCCCCTGACTGGTGAGCAGTTAAGGGGTTAAGAAATATACAGGCAAGGTTTTTAGCCCCCTCCCCCGTCTGTAAAAACTTGTTGGTAACTATAGTGGTATGTCCCATGGGTGGGGGGGAAGGAGTGCACCAATCAGGGGTCTAATAGTTTCCCGGGCTTTCAGGGGCCCTCCCCTGGGTATTTATAGCTGTGGTGCCTCCCTTCCCCCTCAATCTGCCCAGGACCCGGAGTTTTGCCCTCCCTCCCTCCCTTTTTGTATCTTTGTTTATTGTAAGTCACAGCTTGGCGGTAAGAAGACGGTGAAAGCGGGGTCAACCCGGGGTAGACCTCCACACAGGACAGTGTGGCAGCACCTCTCGGGTTGGCAAGAAGCCAATCGGTGTCTTTGTTACAGTTAAATTGTTATTTATATAAGTAATTTTATAAATAAAGCTGTGGCCGATCCCCACCCATAAAAAGTTGAATTGTTGTTGTGTCAGTTATTATTTAATTAATTATTGTAATAAGGGGGAGGGGTAGTTATAGCCTGCTAGGAGCTAATTGGGTCTCAACAGTCTTAGAAAATTACCATCATGGGGTCTAGCAGCAGGAGCACGGTAGCTGTTTGTTTAGGAAGGAGGCTTCCTGCTCATATTCACTTCTAGGGTAAGACCACATGGGATGGAAATTCTGAAGACTATTTTGCAGCCAAAAACCTGAAGTATTATTATACTAGCAAATTTTGGCTGCAGGTTTGAGCCGCAGGCGGGGAATTCCATGGCAGATTTTTAGCAGCAGAATTTCCGCATCAGAAAATCAGCAGCAGACCCCATTGAGGTCAATGTAATCTGCTGCTGGTTTTCTGTTGTAGAAAATACACCACGGAAACTCGCCCATAATCCAACGAGTGAACGTACCTTTAGGCTACATTCATACATACCATATCTGCAGCGTATTTGATACTGTACTTAATTATTTATTTGCATTGATTTAACAGCATTTGTAAATGTAACCACTATCGTAGATTTTGACTTCCCTGTTTAAATCAATGGGGAAAATCTGCAAATAATCTGCAGCATATCCACTGATTAAAGGGGTACTCCGCCCCTAGATATCTTATCCCCTATCCTTTGGATAGGGGATATAATGTCTGATCGCGGGGTACCCACCGCTGGGGACTCCGCAATCTCCCTGCTGCACCTGGCATTCGTTTAGAGCGTCAGGTGCAGTGCTGGAGGCTCGTGACGTCACGGCTGCGCCCCGCTCATGATGTTATGGCCCCGCCCCCTAAATGCAAATCTATGGAAGGGGCATGACAGCCATCACGCCATCTCCCATATACTTGCATTGATGGGCGTGGCCCTGATGTCACAAGCGGGGTATGACCGTGATGTCATGAACCTCCGTCCCACATCACCAGTCATCCAGCATGGAGATAGGCAAATGGCTTGGCTAACAAATGAACTGGGATGGCAGTGGTCAAGCCAGTCCTCAAGGCCCACCAACATTCAGTTTTTTTTTTAGTTATTCCATTGGAATAGAACAGGGAAAAAATTCTTCACTGTTGGTGGGCCTTGAGGACTGGGTTTGGGACCTCTGAGTTTAGTCTTGCAGCAGCTTAGATACTTGGTGTGCACCTCCTAGGATACACGTTACACAGTCTGAGAACCTAGGCTGTAGAGCAACGTAATGTGGTGAGGGTGCGATGAAAGGGCAGATATTATCACCCTAGGGACAGATTGCATTAACCCCTTGTGTTTGTGACGCCAGGGCGTGGTTATCCTCTACACCACACGAGGTACGACCACTGGTTCATGGACTAGGCACGGGGCAAATAATCACTCCAATGAAAAGTTATGAAACAACAGCAGCTTTTTACTAAGGCAGACAGATGGAATAGTCTTTACAGCTCAGTTAGGCCCAAGGAGATGACCAAACTTAGGAGACTTCCGGGCTCACTGGGATTTGTAGTGGACTTGGACTGAATAATGCAGCCCCATGCTGACTTTAGCAGACTTGACTGACTTGACTATGACTGACTAGACTTCACCCCCTGTGGTTTTTTATCAGGCTTTGACGTTCACCTGAAGGGGCACTTGGTGATTTAATTGTGGTTGTGTGGTAAGGCCTAGGTCTCCTTTAGGACACTCTCAGGTCTGCTTCTCAGCAAGGTCTACACTGCTCTGACTGAACTAGCTCCTCCCTGGGTTTATAAAGGAGCAATGGGGTTCAATGGGATTTACATCTCGACTCATTGCTGGCCACTTCAGAACTCTCCAACGCTTTGTTGCCATCCGTTTTTGGGTGCTTTTTGACGTATGTTCTTTCTGGAAGACCCCAGATCTCAGATGTAAACCCAGCTTTCTGACTCTGGGCAGTACAGTGCGGCCCAAAATCGGTTGGTAATCCTCAGATTTCATGATGCCTTGCACACATTAAAGGCATCCAGTGCCAGAGGAAGCAAAACAACCCCAAAGCATAATTGAACCTCCACCACATTTCACTGTAGGTACTGTGTTATTTTCCTTTTAGGCCTCATTCCATTTTCAGTAGACAGTAGAATGATGTGCTATACCAAAAAGCTCTATCTTGGTCTCATCTATCCACAAGACATTTTCCCAGAAGGATTTTGTCTTACTCAAGTTCATTTTTGCAAAATGTAGTCTTGCTTTTTTATGTCTCTGTGTCAGCAGTGGGGTCCTCCTGGGTCTCCTGCCATAGCGTTTCACTTCATTTAAATGAGTGATGAGGGGTGCCTGATCTTGGATGTCTTCATGAAGGGACAAGAGCTCCGGCTCATTAACATCTACGCCCCGCAAACTAAGCGGGGTCGTAAAGATCTCTTCATGAGGATTAAGCCCTTTCTTTTTACGAGTCGGCAAGTGATCTTTGGAGGGGACTTCAATAATGTCACAAGGTCCCAAGATAGGAGAGGCTCCAATGGTCCGCTGACTTGCGATAGTGTGGTGCTGATTAGCATAACTAGAGAAGCTCGCCTAGAGGACGCCCACATCCGGAGCCTCTCGGGCCACGCAGATTTCACCTATCATCAAGGTAGTCGCAGGTCTAGGATAGATACGTTTTATTTAAAGGAGGAAGCTGTCTCTTCCGCTGTGTCCGTGGTTGAGGGGGAATTCTCCGATCACTGTATGATTTCTTTTTCCTTGAATATTTCAGAGACCCCCCGGATGGGTAAAGGATACAGGAAGCTGAATTTGTCGCTCCTGGAGGAAGTGGAGGTAAGACAGTCCTTTGAGGATTTTCTTCAGAGTCAGGTACCTTTACTGGGCCTATGTAGTAGTAAGTCAGAGTGGTGGGAGATATTCAAGAAGTGGGTTGCGGGGTTCGAGCCTTAGGTCCCTGAACAGGTATCGCCTGTATCAGGGTCTGAGAAGGAAACTCGAGCTTCTCGTCGTGACTGGAGGTAGTCGAGAGGATATCTCCAGAGTGAAATCCTTGCTGATGAGGTGTCAGTACGATAAGCACACATCTTTGGTTTTTGAGAGGGATTTTGGGAAGTACCGCTCACCCGACCCTTACAGAAACTGTAAGATGTCAGTGAGAAGTAAAGTCATTTCAGGACTGATTGATAGTACAGGATCTCTGAATCGGTCCAGATCAGGGATCTTGGAGGTCGTCAGATCCTTCTACTTGCACCTCTTGGGGAGGAAGGATCTGGATTGAGACAAAATGTCGGCTTTCCTGGCTGAAACCATTCCTGAGACAGGGGTAGACCCCTCTCTTGATGTTTTGGCAGAAGAAATCAGGGAAGAGGAAGTGAGACTGGCGATCGAGTGGCTTGCCCCTAAGAAGTCGCCAGGTCCGGATGGCTTAACATCCAAGTGGTACAGAACCTTTAACTCCTTGGGGACAAAGGGGGTATGCATACGCCCTCGCGTCCCGTCACTTAAGGACAGAGGCCGTATCCATACGCCCTCCGTATTTCTGATCACCGCAGCTCGCCGGGCGGTGATCGGACCGGGATGACTGCTGATATCTATCAGCAGGCATTCCGTGGCAATGCCTAGGGGGTCCTGAGACCCCCCCATGTCGACAATTGCAGCAAATCGCAGGTAAATTCAGACCTACGATTTGCCGCGATCTGGGCAAATCGGGTCACTGGTGACCCTATCTCCCGCCTAAAGGATAGAAACGAGGTGGCACCCCCTCCTATCCCCTGCCACCCCCTCAGGCTGACCACCAATGGCAGAAGGGGGGCGGGGGGGGTTAGAGTTCATTTCCCCCCGCTCTGCCCACCGATCGAAGTCGGTGCAGAGCGGGGGGAACACGGGCGGCGAGGAGGGAGCATGGTCCGGCTTACCCGGACCTTCGGAGGCGGCGGAGGCGGCATCCCGGAGCAGCAGCTGCAGCAGGAGGAGCGGCGGCCGGAAAGTGCGGCGGAGAAGGCTGCAGTGAAGATCGCGATAAGTGATCTTCACTGTGGCCTTCTAAAAGATGCAAAACTACAACTCCCAGCATGCCCACACAGCCAAAGGCTGTCTGGGCATACTGGGAGTTGTAGTTTTGCAACATCTGGAGGGTGAAAGTTTGGAGACCACTGTGTAGTGGTCTCTAAACTGTGGTCCTCCAAATGTTGCAAAACTACAACTTTCAGCATGCACTGACTGTCTGGGCATGCTGGGAGTTGTAGTTTTGCAACATCTAAAGTGGCACAGTTTGGAGACCACTATATGGTGGTCTCCAAACTGTAGCCCTCCAGATGTTGCAAAACTACAATTCCCAGCATGGCCAGACAGTCAGGGATGCTGGGCATGTAGTTCTGCAATATTTGGCCCTTCAGATGTTGCAGAACTACAACTCCCAGCATGCCTGGACAGTCTGGGCATGCTTGGAGTTGTAGTTTTGCAACATCTGGAGCGCTACAGTTTGGAGGCCACTACTTCACTCCAAACTGTTCTTCCCCAGTTGTTGCATAACTATAACTCCTAGCATGCCCAGACTGTCCAGGCATGCTTGGAGTTATAGTTCTGCAACATCTGAAGGGCCAGATATTGCAGAACTACACGCCCAGCATCCCTGACTGTCTGGCCGTGCTGGGAATTGTAGTTTTGCAACAGCTGTAGGCACACTGGTTGGGAAACATGAGCTAGAGTCTGTTTCCTAACTCAGTGATTCCAACCCGTGTGCCTCCAGCTGTTGCAAAAGTACAACTCCCAGAGTGCACTGACAGACTGTACATGCTGGGAGTTGTAGTCTAGCAACAGCTGGAGGCACATGGGTTGGAATCACTGAGCTGGAGTCTGTTTTCTAACTCAGTGGTTCCCCACCAGTGTGCCTACAGCTGTTGTAAAACTAAAACTCCCAGCATGTACGGTCTGTCAGTGCATTCTGGGAGTTGTCATTTTGCCACAGCTGAAGGTTTGGGCCCCCCCCCCCCATGTGAATGTACAGGGTACATTCACACGGGCGGGTTTACAGTGGTTTTCCTTCAAGGAAACTTACTGTGAACCCCTGCCTGTGTGAATGTAGCCTGAAAACACTACACTACACTAACAAATAATAAAAAGTAAAACACTACACATACACCCCCTTACACGTCGCCCCCCCCCCCCAAATAAAAATGAAAAACGTCTCATACGGCAGTGTTTCCTAAACGGCGCCTCCAGCTGTTGCAAAACCACAATTCCCAGTGTTGCCGGACAACCATAGACTGTCCTGGCAGGCTGGGAGTCTTGCAACAGATGGAGGCACCGTGTTTTGGAATCACTGCTGTAGGGTCTTGGTGGAGACAAGCCCCATCCTTGTAACCAGGTCCACCCCTTTTGCAAATTCCTAATTTAGGCCTCAAATGCGCATGGCGCTCTCTCACTTCAGAGCCCTGTCAGATTTCAAGGCAACAGTTTTGGGCCACATATGGGGTATCTCCGTACTCGGGAGAAATTGCGTTACAAATTTTGGGGGGATTTTTCTCCGATTACCCTTTGTAGAATTGTAAATTTGGGGGGAAAAAATGCACTTTAGTGAAAAAAAATGTTTTTCATTTACACATCCGAATTTAACAAAAAGTTGTAAATTACCTGTGGGGTGTAAAGGCTCAGCAGACCCCTTGTTACGTGCCTTGAGGGGTGTAGTTTCCAAAATAGTATGCCATGTGTTTTTTTATTTTTTTTGCTGTTCTGGCACCATAGGGGCTTCCTAAATGTGACATGCCCCCAAAAACCATTTCAGCAAAATTCACTCTCCAAAATCCCATTGTCGCTCCTTCCCTTCTGAGCCCTCTACTGCGCCCGCCGAACACTTGACATACACATATGAGGTATTTCCTTACTCGAGAGATTACAAATTTTGGGGGGCTTTTTCTCATATTACCCCTTGTAAAATTTCAAAACTGGGTCTATAAGAACATGCGAGTGTAAAAAATGAAGATTTAGAATTTTCTCCTTCACTTTGCTGCTATTCCTGTGAAACATCTAAAGGGTTAACAAACTTTCTGAATGTCATTTTGAATACTTTGAGGAGTGCAGTTTTTATAATGGGGTCATTTGTGGGGTATTTCTAATATGAAGGCCCTTCAAATCCACTTCAAAACTGGTCCCTGAAAAATTGCTTCTGAACTTTTAAGCCCTCTGATGTTTTCCAAAAGTAAAAACATGTCAACTTTATGATGCAAACATAGAGTAGACATATTGTATTTGTGAATCAGTATATAATTTATTTGGAATGTCTGTTTTCCTTACAAGCAGAGAGCTTCAAAGTTAGAAAAATGCTAAATTTTCAATTTTTTTCATCAACTTTTGGAATTTTTCACCAAGAAATGATGCAAGTATCGACAAAAATTTACCACTAACATAAAGTAGAATATATCACGAAAAAAAAATCTCAGAATCAGAATGAAAATTAAAAGCATCTCAGAGTTATTAATGCTTAAAGTGACAGTGGTCAGAATTGCAAAAAATGCTCCTGTCCTTAGGGTTATAATGGGCTCCGTCCCCAAGGAGTTAAGGAGTCTTTAGCTCCCCTCTTGACTGAGGTATTCAATGAGTGTCTCTCCTCGGGCACTCTGCCGAAGTCAATGAGGAGGTCAGCCCTGATTCTTCTGTCAAAGGGTAAAGATCCCAGCCGTATTGAGAATTGGAAGCCCATAGCTCTTCTCAATATGGACAGGAAGCTTCTGGCCAAGATACTGTTTAATCGGCTGGTGAAGTTTGCATCCCGGCTCCTTTCAGGGGCTCAGCACTGCTCTGTTCCAGGCCGAAGCACCTTAAGTGCTGTCCTTAGTGTCAGGGAGGCAGTGGAGCGGAGTAGTGCAGGTTTCTGGAAGGGGTACTTGCTGTCCCTGGATCAGGCCAAAGCGTTTGATCATGTGAACCAAGAGTACCTCTGATCCGTCCTCCTGAGATGTGGCTTACCGAGTACTTTTGTCAATTGGCTTAAGATCTTGTATACAGGGGCAGAGAGTTTCCCGCTGGTGAACGGGGGGTCTGGCTTTTGAGGTGAGGTCCGGAGTCCGTCAGGGTTGTCCTTTGAGCCCGCTTTTATACGTTTTCGTAATCGATCCCTTCGTTCGAAGGGTAGATTGTGGGCCGTTGGCGGGAGTCGGGATGAGTGGTGGCATACGCTGACGATGTCACTATTCATCGAGAGAGAGAGGAGGTCGATGTGGTGATGTCAAAGGTGGACCGCTACTCGGAGGCATCCGGTCTAAGATCCCACGTTTGATCTCCCGGACACCCTTCCAGGGCCCTAAGAATCAGCAAAAGTCTTAGGCATTACATTCGGCCAGGATGATTATCCCACCAAAAACTGGGATGGTAAGCTCAAGGATGCCGCTCAGAAGGTGGACCAGTGGAAGGGTTGGTCTTTGACCCTCAGGGAAAGGGTACACCTGATCAAATCGTACTTGCTCCCCTTGTTTATCTATCTGGGCAGTGTATGTATCTTGCCAGAGGCTTACTATACTAGGATCTACAGCCTGTTTTTCCAACTGTTATGGGGGAACAGGAGGAACCTAGTCAAGAGGGAGGTTACGTACCGCACAAGGAGACTAGGGGGTTTATCTATGGTTAACCCTGTGGTGTTCTTAACGAACACCTTCTTGAAAGCTAACATCGCTAACCTCCTGAAAGAGAGGGCTCCTCGGTGGGTACTCTCCTGCAGGGAATGGTTTTGGCCTTTCTTCCAGGAATGGGAGAGAGGAGGGCGAGTGAAGGGCCTCCGTACGCCCCATGGATATCTTCTGGCTTACACTACCCCGACTCTGAAGGCGATACGTCGGTGGGGTCTGGGAGTGTGGGAGATCAGGACCCAGTCAAGGCAGTTCCTTGACAAACGGGTTCTGTTGACCCACTTCCAGAAGCCTCTGGCGCTCAGGGACTGCCCAGGTCGGGATCTGAGGGTGGGGTTGTATCTTTTAAACATGAAAAGGATCCCCCAGAAGTTTTGGGACTTGGCCTGGCTCTGCTTTCAGGGGAAGCTATGTGTAAGGGACAATTTGAAGTGTAGGAACTCTGATGATTGGGGATGTCCCCGAGAAGAGTGTGGGGACACGCTGGAAAGCATGAACCACTTCTTGCTTCATTGTCCCTTTAATATAGGGGTCTACAACCGGGTGGGCGCTTCCATAGGCTGAAGTCAACTTGCCGGCATTACCTACCTGGAGTGGGCTTATGGGGCATTTAGGAACCTGGGTGGCCAAAACCGGGACACTTTATTCTTAGTTAGCTTAGTGGTTAGGTACTACATGTGGAACGCACGGTGTTTAGTGTCGACCCAACAGTAAATCCTCTCTGAGGTGGAGGTCTGTAGGAATATCACCGGTGACCTCAGGAAGATCAGATCTTGGCAGTCTGGCAGAGTATGGCAGTCTTGGTACCAGTAAGGGTTCTCTCCTGTGGAGAGGTTTTTCTTTTGATGTGCCCTAGGTACTAGACCTTTTAGGTAAAGTACCTTTATTTTGGTTAGGGGCAGTGTTATAGGGATAGTGATAGGGTGAGAGCAGGGTCAGTTTTAATGGGGGGATAGAATTAGGGAAAATTTCAGGGGGGAATTAGGCAAAGAGTTTAAAATTATTTTGATGTATCAAGTCTGCCATCCTTCTTCCTGGTGGTGGGCTAATGCATGTGCACGCTAGCTTTTTTATTAAAGAGCAACACAATGTATCAAAATATATTTAAAATGCATAATACGTTGAAACAAGACGAAATAATTTTTCATGCAACAGCAAAACAAAAACCCTGTGTTAGGAAGCACTATATGGCCTTTGTCGCTTCCCCCTTCTTTCCAGTTCTTTGTGCGCACATCTTTTATACTTAGTATTCAGACACACAAATTGATAATTGTCTTGCACTGTAAAATGTTTTATGAATACTCATTGAGCAGGGATGGTACATTTACATATTTTAATGCTTATTTTTGTAGGATACATTGTTTCTTTATGATATTACATTATTCATTTAAAGTGCTTGAGAAATCCACCACATTTTGCAATTGCTTCTATTGGCGATGTGCTTGTGCATTGCCTTAAAGGGGTACTCCGGTGAAAACCTTTTCTCTTTTAAATCAACTGGTGGCAGAAAGTTAAACATATTTGTAAATTAATTCTATTAAAAAATCTTAATCCTTCCAGTACTTATTAGCTGCTGAATGCCACAGTGGAAATTCCTTTCTTTTTGGAACACTGATGACATCACGAGCACAGTGCTCTCTGCTAACATCTCTGTCCATTTTAGCAACCATGCATAGCAGATGTATGCTAAGGGCAGCATGGTGGCTCAGTGGTTAGCATTGCTGCCTTGCAATGATGGGGACTTGGGTTCAAATCCCACGAAGGACAACAATAAATAAAGCATTATTATTATTATTATAATAACGTCAGCAGAGAGAACTGTACTCGTGATGTCATCAGAGAGCATTCCAAAAAGAAAAGAATTTCCTCTGTAGTTTTCAGCAGCTAATAAGTACAGAAAGTACCCCTTTAAAGGCCGGTATACATTTATTTGCTACTGTGTCAGGCTACCGTCTTGCCTTATTGTTTTCTGTCTCTGGAGTTTCATTTATATGCTTCATGTGCACCCAAGTAGAAACTTTTCACCTAGTCCCAATGCGAACAATCTCCAGATACACAGATCTTTCACACAAATTGGCACATGAGATAAATGAGCGTTGTAGGTGCAGCACAAGAAAAAGGCCCTGTTGAAAAGAGTTGAACAGTTCACGTCTGTACTTTGTTACCAGTGTGGTCTGTGTCTCCCTTTTATATATATTAATGTGGGACAGTTTATCTCATTGAACTTGTCAGGGTAGAGTTCAGGAGTATTTTTCCAAAACCAAGTCTCATTTCTATAAAGAGATATTTAAGTTTTACTATAGTAAACTTAGATGGCAGAGAAAATCCATGAGTTACATGTGCTATAAAGCCTTTTGTGAGGGTTGTATTTTTATAACAAAAAATACAGAGGGTGGTAGTAAAACCATCCCTACACATCAGCCAAAAATCTATTTAAAATGTTACGGTCATTTGTAAAAAAAAAAAAAAAAATTGACAAGTCATCCACACATATAAAAGCTTGGATTGCATCAAGTCTCCATCCTGAGACTCACAGCGATCGTGAGTAATACAGTGGTCCCTCAACATACGATGGTAATCCGTTCCAAATGGACCGTATGTTGAGGGATCCGTGCAATCTAAAGTATAGGACAGTGGTCTACAACCTGCAGACCTCCAGATGTTGCAAAACTACAACACCCAGCATGCCCGGACAGCCAACGGCTGTCCGGGCATGCTGGGTGTTGTAGTTTTTCAACATCTGGAGGTCCGCAGGTTGAAGACTACTGGTAGAGGAAGTTGTACTCACATGTCCCCGCCGCTCCAGACCGTCACCGCTGCCCGGGATGTCGCCCTCCATCACTGTCGCCGCATCCCCAGGGTGTCCCCAACGCTCCGGCAAGGCTTCCCCGGCATCCTCGCTTTCCGTCGCGGCCATCACATCGTTACGCACGCCGCTCCTATTGGATGACAGGACGGCGTGCGCAGCGACGTGATGACGACGATGGAGAGCGCCGATGATGCAGGGGATCCCGAAGAGGACGCGCCGGAGCCCGGAGGAAAGGTAAGTGATCATCAGCGGACCACACGGGGCACCGTAAACGGCTATCCGGTGGCAGCTGAAGAAGTCTGCGCTGCCGGATAGCCGTTTATGCGATGGCCCCGACATACAAAAGCATCGTATGATGATGCTGCCTTCAACATGCGATGGCCTCTGAGAGGCCATCGTATGTTGAAATGATCATATGTCGGGGCCATCATAGGTCGGGGGGTCACTGTACTTGGATGGAGTGCATGGCAGGGAACGCTCACTCCCCGGCTTTCAATCAAATATGACTCACTGCATTAGTCTATGAAGTAAAGGAGTCGGATTGTGTGGCCATCCAGGCAATGAAGCACATTGCTGTGCACTTCAGTTGGCTATTACTCATAACCGGAAGGGATTTCAGGACTGAGACCCGGTGTGATCTAACATTTTACATGTCTGGACCACATGTCAAATGTTTTTACATATGATACTATGCTTTAAAGGGGTACTCCAGAGGCAAAATATGTTTTTAAATCAACTGGTGCCAGAAAGTTATCAAAATATAAAAAGTTTAATTACTTCTATTTAAAAATCTTAATCCTTCCAGTACTTTTCAGTTGTTGTATGCTTCAGAGGAAGTTGTGTAGTTCTTTGCAGTCTGACCACCGTGCTCACTGCTGACACCTCTGTCTGTATCAGGAATTGTCCAGAGCAGAAGGGGTTTGCTATGAGGATTTGCTCATGCTCTGGACAGAGAGCACTGTGGTCAGATTGGAAAGGACAACACATCTTCATCTCCAGTATACAGCTGATGATAAGTACTAGAAGGTCTGAGATTTTTAAATAGACGTAATTTACAAATCTGTATAACTTTCTTGCATCAGTTGATTGAAAATATTTTTTTTTCCCTCCGGAATACCCCTTCAAGTTTGTCAACAAAGGGATATGATCAGCAAATTACTAAAGAAACTTTAATATACATTGTATGCTGCCTGGGCATTTCCAGTAAGTTCCTGTGTGTGAAGGTGGGACTAGTGTCGCATTTCGAATTGTTATCGCCAATATCGCAAATTTGTGAATGCGCAAATATTGCGAATATATTCGCTGTATATTTGAGATTGCGAATATTCGCTTTTTTCCCGCATATGCGCATATGTGAATATTCGCATATTCCTTCTTTTCACTTGTGGGCCAATTAGAATGATGCAAATACACTTGTCAAAGGTTATCAACAACATTCCTATCAACCAATAGTAAAGTTGCCCACCCCCTCACTGTTTTCTTGCTCGAATACGCGAATATGCAAATATGCGAATATTCTCATATGCGAATATAACGAATACATGAAATTCGCAAATATAGGACAAATATTCGTCTATATAATCACAAAATATTGCAAATTCGAATATGGGCAATGCTGCTCATCACTAGGTGGGACCAGGAAGTGTTGATTAATGGGTATTTAGCGAGAGTATTTTTTTACCCAGCCAGACACTTTAAAGAAACATAAATGCCAGACAACCCTTTCCTGGCATGCACGTGAGCCCTAAAGCAACTCTGTACTATCAAAGCTCTAAATATAAGGCTAAGTATTATGAAAACAATATTAATAGGGGAATAAGTGGTTTTCTTTTGTAGCCCCTGCTGGTTCAATGGATTTAATCACATTGGGGGAAATTGCAACCAAAAACATGCTTTCTAATTGAAATCTCTGGCACTTTTTGGAGAGGTATCTGTTGGCACTCTGTAGATCGAAGTACTCAGTGTACCAATAGTCAGTGCATGTTTGCATTTGCATGTGTGAACACCTCTATATAGTGTGATCTCTGAAATTCCTGGTTTACAGATTGCAATAATTATTATTATTATTTTTTTTCAAATGTTAAATTTAAACAAGTAAAATCTATATTTTTTAATCCTTGAGATCCTGTTGTAAAACACAAGCAATCCATCATAAAATAACTCGTGTTAATTATTGGCAATGCTAAAGCTTATATGGGAAATCTGTCAGGACTGGCCAACAGTCTAATGTGTACTGAACTACAGTGGAGCAAAAAATTTGTCAGCCACCAATTGTGTAAGTTCTCCCACTTAAAGGGGTACTCCAATGAAAATGTTTTTTTTAAATCAACTGGTGCCAGAATGTTGAACAGATTTATTAATTGCTTCTATTTAAAAATCTTAATCCTTCCAGTACTTATCATCTGCTGTACTATACAGCATCTGATAAATCCTGGAAGGATTAAGAATTTTAAATAGAAGCAATTAATAAATCTGTTTAACATTCTGGCACCAGTTGATTTAAAAAAAAAAAAATAATGTTTTTCACCAGAGTACCCCTTTAAAAAGATGAGAGAGGCCTGTAATTTTCATCATAGGTATACCTCAACTATGAAAGAAATAATGTGAAAAAAAATCCATAAAATCACATAGTCTGATTTTTAAATAATTTATTTGAAAATTATGGTGGAAAATAAGTATTTGGTCAGTAACAAAAGTTCATCTCAATACTTTGTTATAAACCCTTTGTTGGAAATGGTCAAACGTTTTCTGTAAGTCTTCACAAGGTTTTCACACACTGTTGCTGATATTTTGGCCCATTTCTCCATGCAGATCTCCTCAAGAGCAGTGATGTTTTGGGGCTGTTGCTGGGCAACATGGACTTTCAACTCCCTCCAAAGGTTTTTTATGGCCCCATTCATTCTTTCCTTTACATGGATAAGTTTCTCTGGTCCCTTAGCAGAAAAACACCCCCAAAGCATGATATTTCCACCCCCATGCTTCACAGTAAGTATGGTGTTCTTTGGATGCAACTAAGCATTCTTTCTCCTCCAAACACGACGAGTTGAGTTTTTACCAAAATGTCCGACTATGGTTTAATCTGACCATATGACTGTAACGATGCTGGATGTGGATCCTCAGACATGTGTGGCAGATGACACGGGCCGTATCAGGGAGCGGAGTCTACGGTGCCACTGGTCTTCACCAGAGCCCACCGCAAGGCAGGATGGGCTTGCTGCGGCAGGCAACACAGGTCACTACCCCTGATACGATTCGACAACACAGGTAGCTGGGCAAGACAAGGTACAGATGGATGAGGCAGAGGTGTAGTCGGACTTAGCAGAAGGTCAAGGCAGACAGCCAAGGTGCATAGTCAAATAATGTAGCGGAAGGGTCAAATATACGGGTAAGGCAAACAGACAAAAGGAAATGCTTAATCTCAGGCTAGGAGCACTGAAGATACGGCAGCGAAGAGGGGGAGGAGCTGGCCCTTTAAATCTGTAGAAGGCGGGGGCGCACGCCCAGGGAACCAGAGAGTCGGGCAGCAGTAACGAACGGGAAGCGATTCGCATGCGGGCGCGTCCCACAATGCGAATCACGGTCCCGCTGGAGGTAGGAGGCGGCGAGTGCTCACGGTCAGAGCGCCGGACCGGAGCACTTGCTGTGACAATGACATTCTCCCAATCCTCTTCTGGATCATCCGAATGCTCTCTAGCAAACTTCAGATGGGCCCGAACATGTACTGGCTTAAGCAGGGGGGCACGCCTGGCACTGCATGATTTGAGTCCCTGGTGGCATAGTGTGTTACTGATGGTAGCCTTTGTAACTTGGTCCCAGCTCTTTGCAGGTCATTCACTAGGTCCTCCTGTGTGGTTCTGGGATTTTTGCTCACCGTTCTTGTGATCATTTTGACACTCTGGGGTGAGATCTTGTGTGGAGCCCCAGATGGAGGGAGATTATCAGTGGTCTTGTATGTCTTGCATTTTCTAATAATTGCTCCCATAGTTGACTTTTTCACACCAAGCTGCTTGATTATTGCAGATTCAGTCTTCCCAGCCTGGTGCAGGTCTACAATTTTGTTTCTGTTGTCCTTCGACAGCTCTTTGGTCTTAGCCATAGTGGAGTTTGGAGTGTGACTGTTTGAGGTTGTGGACAGGTGTCTTTTTTTACTGATAACAAGATCAAACAGGTGCCTTTAATACAGGTAACAAGTGGAGGACAGAGGAGACTCTTAAAGAAGAAGTGACAGTTCTGTGAGAGCCAGAAATCTTGCTTGTTTGTAGGTGAGCAAATACTAATTTTCCAGCATAATTTGCCAATATATTCTTTAAAAATCAGACAATGTGATTTTTATGGATATTTTTTTCTCATTATGTCTCTCATAGTTGAGGTATACCTATGATGAATATTACAGGCCTCTCTCATCTTTTTAAGTGGGAGAACTTGCACAATTGGTAGCTGACTAAATACTTTTTTGCCCCACTGTAAGTCATGGGGGTTTGTCTGACTTTTCACTAAGTGTATGGGGACCTAAGTGTGATGTGTATCATTTAGTGGCTGTACACTGTCATTCTACACTATACAAGCTTCTATATAACACAATGACCCTTTATTTTTTATTACGATCTCTTGCTAATGTGTTGCCTTCACTTTCCTCTATAAAATTTGTACTTGTTTACTTGGCACCACAATATTTTTGTATTTGATCTTATTTTATGTCGCTTACAATTTGTACTTTACTGCAGATATAAAAGGCAATTACTCTGTTACAGTCTTGACAATATTGCTGTTTGTGATCACAAATCTTTCAGAATTTTCTCTTTCAGAAATAATCATCGCATGTGTAAATTTTATGTGTAATAATTTGTAATTGGAGATGTTTTCTGTGCACGTTAATGGGGATATAAAAATATACACAATCTTTTCATGCTATATCATTCTAAAACTAAGCTTTTTGTTTTTTGTGTCCTGAAATCTTCAACATCTGCAGTTTACTTTTCATAGTTTTGGAACCGCAAGGTGGAATACACTTTAGGTATTGTTACTTTTTTTTTTTTTTTTTAAGTGTACCTTTCATTATCAAAAACGTTTTCTATAATGTAGATAATACCATTATATGTATATTTGTGATACACATTGGTTAAAAAAAATGTGTTTATTTTTGTGCAAAAAAAATGCTATGACCTTTGTGTCTCTGTGAGGAGACCAAATACTTCATTTAAGGGCAAGACAAGCAATGCTCTGTGCAGGCTCCTGGCTTGTCATTCTTCTGTGTGACCTGGGAGTGTGTCAAAGAACCTTAGTGCACAGAGCCCTGCTTATCCTCGCCGCACAGAGCTCTGCTTGTCCTCAGTGTACAGAGCCCTGCTTGTCCTCACTGCACAGAGCCCTGCTTGTCCTCAGTGTACAGAGCCCTGCTTGTCCTCACTGCACAGAGCCCTGCTTGTCCTCACTGCACAGAGCCCTGCTTGTCCTCAGTGTACAGAGCCCTGCTTGTCCTCACTGCACAGAGCCCTGCTTGTCCTCAGTGCACAGAGCCCTGCTTGTCCTCAGTGCATGGAGCCCTGCTTGTCCTCAGTGCACAGAGCCTTGCTTGTCCTCAGTGCACAGAGCCCTGCTTGTCTTCAGTGTACAGAGCCCTGCTTGTCCACAGTGTACAGAGCCCTGATTGTCCTCAGTGTACAGAGCCCTGCTTGTCCTCAGTGTACAGAGCCCTGCTTGTCATCAGTGTACAGAGCCCTGCTTGTCCTCAGCGCACAGAACCCTACTTGTCCTCAGTGTACAGAGCCCTGCTTGTCCTCAGTGCACAGAGCCCTGCTTGTCCTCAGTGCACAGAGCCCTGCTTTTCATCAGTGTACAGAGCCCTGCTTGTCCTCAGGGTACAGAGCCATGCTTGTCCTCACTGCACAGAGCCCTGCTTGTCCTCAGTGTACAGAGCCCTGCTTGTCCTCAGTGTACAGAACCCTGCTTGTCCTCAGTGTACAGAGCCCTGTTTGTCCTCAGTGTACAGAGCCCTGCTTGTCCTCACTTCACAGAACCCTGCTTGTCCTCAGTGTACAGAGCCCTGCTTGTCCTCAGTGCACAGAGTCCTGCTTGTCCTAAGTGCACAGAGCCCTGCATGTCCTCAGTGTACAGAGCCCTGCTTGTCCTCAGTGTACAGAGCCCTACTTGTCATCAGTGTACAGAGCCCTGCTTGTCCTCAGTGTACAGAGCCCTGCTTGTCCTCAGTGTACATAGCCCTGCTTGTCCTCAGTGCACAGAGCCCTGCTTGTCCTCAGTGTACAGAGCCCTGCTTGTCCTCAGTGTACAGAGCCCTGTTTGTCCACCCTCTCTTCCTGTATTTGTTCTCCTCACAGAGACACATAGGCAATAGCTGCAGGGACAAAAAGATACACATTTTTTTTATTAACAAATGTAGATTACAAACATACATATAATGTTGTTTTCTAGATTATATAAAAGGTTTTTTTGCCAATTACTTTTTTTTTTGCTAATGGCTGACTAAATACTTTTTTCCCCACTGTATAAGGTAAAGGGTATATTAACAAAGAAAATTAACACATTGAAATAATTATGTTTCTTGGGTGAAATTTTCTTAAAGTGTACCTCTTTAAGAAAATTTCACCCAAGAAACATAATTATTTCAATGTGTTAAATTTATTTGTTAATATACCCTTTACCTTATACAGTGGGGAAAAAAGTATTTAGTCAGCCATCAATACACCCTGCATCCCCGATCTTTAAAGGGGTTATCCACTATAAGGGGATACCCAATTTATATAGGTTTGATTTTATTTCACTACTAAAAAAAATGATAACTACATGCACAAAAATGAATACGTTGAAAAATGTCCTCTTCTGACCCCTATAACTTTTTTAATTTTCCGTATAAGGGGCGGTATGAGGACTCATTTTTCGTTTAACCCCTTTTTTTATTAGGGAAGGGGTTAAATCCCATTTATTAACACTTTATTTTTAAAGTCCCCATAGGGGACTATAACATTGCACACACTGATTTCCTACACTGATCAATGCCATGCAATTTATCAGTGTTATCACTGCACGCTCCTGCCTGGATCTCAGGCATGGAGCAGTCATTTGGCGATCGGACAGTGAAGAGGCATGTAGGGATCCTCCTCGTGTCCTGCAAGCTGTTCGGGATGCCGCGATTTCACCGCAGTGGTCCTGAACAGCACCACTGAGTTGACCGTCAATGTGTACTTTCATTTTAGACGTGGCGATCGTCGTGTCTAAAGAATTAATGCCGGACATCAGCCCAATCGGCTATGTCCTGCATCAGCCGTGGGTCCTGGTTGCTTATACCAACCGGGACCCACGGGGTATGATGCGCGCTCCCCTGCTGAGCGAGCGTCATACCTTGGGAGCCGCAGATGGACATTAATGGATGTCCTGTTGCGGCAAGGGGTTAAGGACTCAGAGCGTATCTGTAGACCCTGGTCCAGTTTAATGGGTTTAAACCATTCTCACCGGCGAATGGGTTAAACCTGGTGGGTCCCAGTTGCTACGGGCAACCAGGACCCACGGCTAATGCTGGGCACGGCAGATCAGGCCAATGCCCGGCATTAACCCTTTAGACACGGCGATCAAAGTTGATTGCGGCATCTAAAGCGAAAGTAAAAGAATCCCGGCAGCTCAGTGGAGCTGATCGGGACTGTCGCGACAAAATTGTGATGCCCTATCAGCTTACCGGACGACGGGAGGGTCCTCACCTGCCTCTCCATCGTCCAATCGGTGGTCTACTGCTCCATGCTGCTACTGCAGCAGGCAAGAGCAGCAGAGCGCCAGTTACACTGATCAATGCTATGCAGTGGCATAGCATTGAACAGTGTATGCAATCAGAAGAGTGCATGTTTTAGCCCCCTATGGGGGCAAAAAAAAAGGGTAATAAAAGTTAATTAACCCCTTCCCTATTAAAAGTTTAAATCACCCCCTTTTTCCCATTTTTATAATAAAAATAATCATATTTGGTACTGCCGTGTGTCCAAACATGTCCAAATGTCCAAACTATTAAAGTATAAGGATAGCTAAACCACACGGAAGATTGTGCATTTTTGGTCACTTCATATACCATAAAAATATTAATAAAAAGCGATCAAAAAGTCCCATCAAAACAATGGTACCAATAAAAACTACAGATGACAGCAAAAAAAATAAGCCCTCATGCCACATCGTACACAGAAAAATAAAAAAGCATTTTTCGCTCCATAAGACGCACTTTTTGGAGCGAATGTGTGTGCCGAAGTGCAGTGGCGGAGAGCAGATCCTGGCTTGCGGCATGAAGGAGGACATATCGCGCCCGGCAGGATGGAGGAGGGAAGGCTGCAGTGTGGAGGCTGCTGAAGCTTACCTGCTCCTGGGTCTGTACGGCGAAGTGCTCTGCTGCCCCGTTCTCTGATTGCTGCCGCGGCCCCGTTCTGCCATCCCCTTTGCTGCCGCTATCCCTTTCTCCCATCCGTATAATGGAGTCTTATGGAGGAACATGTGACACACACGTCACTCCATCTCCTCCCCTGCACCCAGCGTAATGCTACGGAGGAAGGAGAGTGACGTGTGTGTCACATGCTCCTCCATAGACTCCATTATGCGGACAGCAGAACAGAGCAGCGGTAGTGAAAAGTACGGAGCAGCGATAAGTAAGCAACTACAAGTGGGGTCCTGCTGTTTGCAAGGGGCTCCTGGTGTTTACAAGGGGGGGTCCTGCTGTTTACAAGGGGTGCCCTGCTGGCCACAAGGGGGGTTGAATAACATGGTTGAGTAATTATTCTGTTATAGTTTATTAAATCTTTTAGTACCCGTTTGGTTCAGAATATTTTTTTTTTCTTGTTCTCCTCCTCTAAAACCTAGGTGCGTCTTATAGTGCGAAAAATACGGCACTTATTTTCCCAACGTAATTTGCAAATAAATTCGTTAAAAATAAGACAATGTGATTTTATGGATTTTTTTTTTCATTATGTCTCTCATAGTTGAGGTATACCTATGAGGAAAACTACAGGTCTCTCTAATCTTTTTAAGTGGGAGAACGTGCACAATTGGTGGCTAACTAAATATTTTTTTGCCCCACAGTATAAAGAAGCCACAATTGCTGCCTGATGCCTTAGCAAGGTTATATCACCTGAACTGCCAAGGTCTCTGTCTGTCTGCTTGTCATTTTTGCTGATCCCTGCCTGTATACTGGACATTGCCTTTGTCTCATCCTCTGGTTCCTGGCCTGCCTCTCCTGTTAGGTACTTGGACTATCTACCACAATTCCTGTCCGTTTGCAGCTTGTTCTAGTCTGCATCTGTATCCATCTTGGCTAGCTGTTCTTACAGTACCTGCTCTGTTAATAAAACCTTAATCATCTCTTTGGTGTCAGTCTGTCCCATTCTGCCTGCCTGGCCGGCTGCCATTTGTGGCACAGTGGGTCCACACCCGTGGGGTGTCACACATAAATTGGAGACTCTTCTGGGCATTCTCTGTGACCTTTTCAGAGATCATTCTTCAGAAAGGGGGATGCTGATCTCTTCTGTGAATTGTGATGGATCCAGTGTTATCTATACAATCCTATCAAGATCTGAAGTCAAGATCTGCAACAAATCTAAAGCATTTTAGTCCAGTGTAAACATGCCCTACAAATATACATGAAAAAAGAAATGCGGAGCACTCACCAGGTATTAACAGTCAGAGGCTTCTTTAATGTAACTTCGTACACACGGTTTAAATGCAGGGGAGGAGGATGGGAGGAGGATTTTACTATTGTGCTGATTGCACCGAAGAGGTACCAGGAATGGCTTCCAGGGACTGTATGGATCAGGTGTTTACGCATCCGAACCACAGTGCAGCATAGGAATGATGCCCAGATAAACTGCTTCGTATTTGTGATGCCCCCTATAAATCTAAAAGGGCAACAATATGTCTTCAGAATTTGCAATGAAGCTATAACAATAAGGGCATGTTCACATGGACAAAACCATGGGGGGAGATTTATCAAAACCTGTGTAGAGGAAGAGAGGTGCAGTTGCCCATAGCAACCAATCAGATTGCGTCTTCATTTTTTAAAACGCCCCTGGCAACTGCACCACTCTTCCTTTGCACAGGCTTTGAGAAATATCCACCAATGTGTATAAAATCTGCCTTAAAAAACAACTTTAAAAAACACTCTATATTAAGGCAGGGATTTCATACAATTTCCGTTTGGCGTTTTTGTGGCCACATAAACATGCCACAAAAATGGCCCCTCATTTTCACTCCCAAAATATATTGTTTTTGTGGTGCTTGTTCTAAAAGTAGTTTGTGTTAGTATATGGTCGTTTTTTACCAAATGCTTTTTTCATTATAAGTCATGTGATCTTTAACCATGTGGCTGTATAATTTCAATTTAAAAAATTACAGAAAAACATCAATATTAAATACACATTGCATTTTTTCCCCCTAAGAAGCCTGTGGGAGGAAAAGTGACAAAATATTATTGAAAAAAAAAAAACATTCCCTCAGGGAGTTAATAGGGAATCATAATATGCCAAACTCCCTTAGCCTTTTTTAGGTTTGGCATTTTTTCAATAATTGGACATTTTCCAAATACCGTATATACTCGAGCATAAGCCGACCCGAATATAAGCCGAGGACCCTAATTTCACCCCAAAAATCCAGGAAAAGTTATTGACTTGACTATAAGCCTAGGGTGGGAAATACATCATCCCCCATGTCATCATCAAGACCCCCGTCATCATCACCCCCCCTTCATCATCACCGCCTATCAATCCTTTCAGCCATTGGCTGTCCGTGCATGCTGGAAGTTGTAGCTTTGAAACCTCTGGAGGTCCACAAGTTGAAGACCACTGCGGCCTTCGTCATCGACCCCCCCTTTAGTTTTCTATTCACCTTCCCTCGGTAGGATAGAAGGGTGAGCTCATCTGGGCCATCTATGCTGCAGGGACCATCTGGTGGGGAGGGTTAGTCGTTCCGGGCTGTCCATTTTCAACGGGGGGGCCCTCTTCTCCACACTCCGGGCCTGCCCCGGACTAGTGACATTGCCTTGACGATGACGAACAAGGACGCACATGAAGGTCCCTGTGTGTCGTGGTCAAGGCAACATCACTATTCCGGGGCAGGCCCGGAGTGCGGAGAAGAGGGCCCCACCCTGTTGAAAATGGACAGCCCGGAACGACTAGCCCTCCCCACCGGACGGTCCCTGCAGCATAGATGGCCCGGACCAGCTCACTCTTTCTTCCCACCAAGGGGAGGTGAGTAGAAAACTAAAGGGTGGTCTGGATGATGACGAAGGCCGCAGTGATCTTCAACCTGCGGACCTCCAGAGGTTTCAAAACTACAACTCCCAGCATGCTGGGAGTTGTAGTTTTGCGACATCGAGTATAAGCCGAGGGGGGTGTTTTCAGCACAAAAAATCGTGCTGAAAAACTTGGCTTATACTCGAGTACATACTGTATGCAGAATAGTGGCATAGTGGCAGCATCTACTGAGGTACTTACCTCTGCTGCCGTTCGTTTAGTAAATAAAACTATAAACTGAAACACCTGTTTTTATGCTGTGTGAAGATAGCCTTATACCTTTGATGAGTATTGTGGGCATGTGTTATGCCGTAAAGATCTAGAACCATGGTCGTGTCCATTAGCCTTTCATGATTATGAGATGACTGCGGAAAACTGATTGCTACAAAATAAGGGCTTAGTGTAAAAATGCAAAAACTTTAGCAATTTGTAGAAAATGTAGACAGAAAAAAAAAACGTATTTTAAATATGTTTAATGTAGAAAATTCATCTCAGTTCATCGGTATCATATTGTAATGATTTGATCTCTCAGGACAGGCAGCCCATATATTTTATGCAGCCAGTGAAAGATATCACAGATGAAAAATAAATATTCAAAATCAAAACTTTTGTGGAAATGAGTTTCAGCTCCAGCTCTTTATTGTTTGATAGTGTTTTATCTTGGAAGCCCTGGGAGTAGAGAATGGTCTATTTGTTATTCATGTGTACTGCACACACAAATGGGGTTATTTATCAAGAAGAGAACTGTGTTTAAGGCAATGCACCTTAAACACTGCTTTCATTAAAATGCCACGGCTGCTTAATAAATTGCCAGCAGCCCTGACACCTTGTGCTTCCCCTTCTGGAACTTCAGAAAAGGTAGGGAAAAAAAAATCAGTGATACATTAAAGTGACGTTACAATTGCCTTGCGCTTAGAGTATTAAGGCCCAATATTTCAAGACTACCTGGGATCCCTGAGGTGAGGAAAAATAGGTGACAACATGGGACTATTTCAAATAAGTTGTGTGTTTATAGACAGAAAGAATATTTAAAGGATACTTTTCTGTTTAAAGCTGTCAGATTGACAAATAAAAGCAGCAACTCATCTGGGTGGTCAGCCCTCTAACTAAAGAGCATTTTTTAAATCTCCATCCTTATATAGCAAGTAAGAAGTCACAGCCCTTATTGGCAAACCCCTTGGAGTAAACCATCAACTAAAGACCCCTCCTAAAAACATTTTTTTATTTACTAAAAATAGGTATCAGATTTTTATTAAAAGCCCAACCAGTCTCAATTAGGGCTGCCATCAGAAATTTTGGGGCCCCTTTCACAGCTCAATGCCTGCCCCCCCCCTAGAGTAGGTAGGTCTGTCCCCCACCCATTAGGTAGTTAGGTCGCTCCACGAAGTAGGCAGGTCCCTTCACGGTTTCCCTAATTGCACAGGTGCCCAGGTTGTGGAGGTACCAACTGTAGGTAGGTCCCTGTGTAGATAGCTGCCCCTTGTAAATAGTTACTCCTTGTATGCAGTAGCGGCCCCCTATAAGAAGGGGTTACTCCCTGTAGGTAGGTCCCCCTGTATATAGTTGCAGCCCCCCATATACAGTAGCAATATGTAGCAGCCCCCATATACAGTAGTAATATGTAGCAGCCCCCATATACAGTAGGAATATGTAGCAGCCCCCTGAGCTAGGAATATGTAGCAGTCCCCTTAAGTAAGAATATGTAGCAGCCCCCCTTAGGTAGGTATATCTAGCAGTCCCCTTAGGTAAGAATATGTAGCAGCCCCCCTTAGGTAGGAATATGTAGCAGCCCCCCTTAGGTAGGAATATGTAGCAGCCCCCCTTAGGTAGGAATATGTAGCAGCCCCCTTAGGTAGGAATATGTAGCAGCCCCCTTAGGTAGGAATATGTAGCAGCCCCCTTAGGTAGGAATATGTAGCAGCCCCCTTAGGTAGGAATATGTAGCAGCCCCCCTTAGGTAGGAATATGTAGCAGCCCCCTTAGGTAAGAATATGTAGCAGCCCCCCTTAGGTAGGAATATATAGCAGCCCCCCTTAGGTAGGAATATGTAGCAGCCTCCTTAGGTAGGAATATGTAGCAGCCCCCCTTAGGTAGGAATATGTAGCAGCCCCCTTAGGTAGGAATATGTAGCAGTCCCCCTTAAGTAGGAATATGTAGCAGCCCCCTTAGGTAGGAATATGTAGCAGCCCCCCTTAGGTAGGAATATGTAGCAGCCCCCTTAGGTAGTAATATATAGCAGCCCCCCTTAGGTAGTAATATGTAGCAGCCCCCCTTAGGTAGTAATATGTAGCAGCCCCCCTTAGGTAGGAATATGTAGCAGCCCCCCTTAGGAAGGAATATGTAGTAGCCACTCTTAAGTAGGAATATGTAGCAGCCCCCTTTAGGTAGGAATATGTAGCCTCTTAGGTAACAAATACAATAGAAAAAAAAAAAACATATTTACCTGGCTCCCACACGGTCCACGGCCCTTTCTCTTGTTTTCTTCTCCAGTCTGTGCTCTGGCGCATGATGATGATGTCATTAATGTGCTGGAGCGCAGAGGACGGAAGCCCGGGCCTCTTGTCAGCGCCTGCATAATTTGGGTGGGCCACGAGAGTGATTGACAGGGCGAGGAACCAAAGGCTCCTCGCTCTTTCAATCAGCCGAGCCTGTGCGCTGCATTGAACTATAGGCACGTCTGTAAGACTCGCTTATACTTTAATATGTCCTGGACCGACCATGGAAGCAGGAGCTGCAGGGGGGTGCAGCAGGGGCCCGGGCCTCCCTGGAGCTTGGGCACCTTACTGGAGTACTGGCTGTACCCCCGATGGCATCCCTGGTCTCAATGGAGCTCTCTTTTTATTTAAGCAAATTCTCAAGTTTGTGTTACCAACGGTGCACTAATCTTAAAAGGGTACTCCGCCCCTAGACATCTTATCTCCTATCCAAATCATACGGGATAAGGAGTCTGATCACGGGGGGCCCGTGGCTGGGGACCCGCGCAATCTCCCTGCTGCACCCCGCGTTTGTTTAGAGCGTCGGGTGCAGCTCCAGAGGCTTGTGACGTCACGGCCGCTCCCCGCTTTGCAAGTCTATGGGAGGGTAGACTTGCATTGAGGGGGCATGGTCGTGACATCAAAAGCGGGGCGTGACCATGATGTCACGAGCTTCCGCCCAGCATCGCCAGTCATCCGGATGTTTGGGGTGCCACAGCAAAGATCGTGGGGGTCCCAAGTGGCTGGATCCCCGCGATCAGACATTGTATCCCCTATCCTTTTGATAGGGGATAAGATGTCTAGGGGCGGAGTACCCCTTTAACCCCTTAAGGACTCAGCCCATTTTGGCCTTAAGGACTCAGACAATTTAATTTTTACGTTTTCATTTTTTCCTCCTCGCCTTCTAAAAATCATAACTATTTTATATTTTCATCCACAGACTAGTATGAGGGCTTGTTTTTTGCGCGACCAGTTGTCCTTTGTAATGACATAACTCATTATATCATAAAATGTATGGCGCAACCAAAAAACACTATTTTTGTGGGGAAATTAAAACGAAAAACGCAATTTTGCTAATTTTGGAAGGTTTTGTTTTCACGCCGTACAATTTATGGTAAAAGTGACGTGTGTTCTTTATTCTGAGGGTCAATATGATTAAAATGATACCCAGTATTATATACTTTTATATTATTGTTGCGCTTAAAAAAAATCACAAACTTTTTAACCAAATTAGTACGTTTAAAATCCCTTTATTTTGATGACCTCTAACTTTTTTATTTTTCCGTATAAGTGGCGGTATGGGGGCTCATTTTTTGCGCCATGATCTGTACTTTTTTTTTGATACCACATTTGCATATAAAAAACTTTTAATACATTTTTTATAATTTTTTTTTAAATAAAATGTATTAAAAAAGTAGGAATTTTGGACTTTTTTTATTTTTTTCGTTCACGCCGTTCACCGTACGGGATCATTAACATTTAATTTTAATAGTTCGGACATTTACGCACGCGGCGATACCAAATATGTCTATAAAAAATGTTTTTTACGCTTTTTGGGGGTAAAATAGGAAAAAACGGACGTTTTACTTTTTTATTGGGGGAGGGGATTTTTCACTTTTTTTTACTTTTACATTTTTTTACATTTTTTTTTACACTTGAATATTCCCCATAGGGGACTATTCATAGCAATACCATGATTGCTAATACTGATCTGTTCTATGTATAGGACATAGAACAGATCAGTATTATCGGTCATCTCCTGCTCTGGTCTGCTCGATCACAGACCAGAGCAGGAGATGCCGGGAGCCGCACGGAGGAAGGAGAGGGGACCTCCGTGCGGCGTTATGAATGATCGTATCCCCGCAGCAGCGCTGCGGGCGATCCGGTCGTTCATTTAAATCGCGAACCGCCGCAGATGCCGGGATCTGTATTGATCCCGGCACCTCAGGGGTTAATGGCGGACACCCGCGAGATCGCGGGCGTCGGCCATTGCCGGCGGGTCCCTGGCTGCGATTAGCAGCCGGGATCAGCCGCGCATGACACGGGCATCGCTCCGATGCCCGTGGTTATGCTTAGGACCTAAATGTACGTCCTGGTGCGTTAAGTACCACCTCACCAGGACGTACATTTACGTCCTGCGTCCTTAAGGAGTTAATATAGATAAGCCATTAATTTCTATTAGCTTATATAGATAGCCAGTAGTCATGTAAACTGGATAATTAATATACATCTGTTATGTCTTGTTTATGGCCTACTATAGGAGCTGTATGTAGGCTGTGCACATTAATACCATCTATTTGAACTCCTCAAATCACTGCTGTAATGAAGAACACTTGCCCTAACCTCCTTGACTTTTCGCTAATGTACTGGCTTTGTCAAAGTTAAGAGGTACCACAGAGCTTGACAGAGTTGGATAGGTTTTATAGTAAAAATCAAATTTCTCTAGATGAGTGTTTACCTAAAGGGTTGGTTTGGTTGTAGTATAGAGCCCTAGGACTTTTTTAGGGATAATTTTTTCCACCCCTTACAGGGACACAAAAATGGCATCCGTATTGATTATCCCTGCTCTCGGATAGATCTTGTCAGAACCTAGAGGGTTAAAAGGTTCTGAGAGGTTCTTTGTTTGTTTTTGTTGCTGGGTTGCACTTAGCTGTCTGACTGGTCAGCTGACCTTTTGATGAGAGCACCTGCGGGGTTGCCTTTTTAACCTGGCAGCTTGCTCTCATTCAATGCCTGTGAAAGAGCCTGTTTATTCTTGATTACCCGACATCTTTGACTTTTGGTTTGTCTTCTCGACTTCTCTCTGGTATTAGCGATTTTGTACTCTGACAACTCCTGGCTTTTGACGCGGAAAGTGGACATTGACTTGTGTGAGTTTGTTAGTTTTGCTTTGTTAGTCTGTCTGTTCCCTACTGTTCCTTGACCTGAGTCCGTATTATTATTTTATTATTTTGACAATTACGTCCCTCACTTGTCTAGGGAGAGACTGTCACCATGGTTACGGACCTGTCGCCTAGGGCGGGTAAGTAAGTAGGCAGGGATAGGGGAGTGTGCAAGAATAGTGTGCACTCCTTCTCTGCCAAAATTAAAAGTAGGGGAAATGTAGTGTGCATTTGAAGTAGTAAAGGAGGCTTCATTATAGTAAGTTATTGCATTTAGCTAGGACATTTAAATGGCTCTACTGTGTGATAAACAAAAAAAGTGTGGCTAGATTAAAAAATAAAGTAATATTAACCATATCAATATAAAGTAACTGCCATCCTTACAATGCCTGGATCTCATTAATTGACATTCCATGTTTTTTTCTGAACGCACAAGAAATACCTGCTCAGTCCTACACCTGTCCATGGTTTTATCTAGTTTTAAGGTGCCCATAGACTTTCAGTAACATTTACCTGAACGTTTCTGCCTGACAGCTTTGGTGGCGGCTTATCTCCTTAAATACAAGGAGTCAGGCAGTTAAAATGTAACATGCATGACCCCTTTTGCCCCTTCATTATTTGTTGGGAGTCGGGAGGGCCCCATATACTTTATGGAGTTCCCACCAAAATTGCCAGGGTTGGACTACTTTTCTCTAGGGGAGTTCCTTTCTTTCACAGTAGTTGAAGTTCAACTGTGTATGTACTGTATATGCGTGGTACACAGAAAAAAAACATAGTAATGTAAATCAACATAGTAATGTCAACTTTAGCACTTTTGTTGAAGATAAAACTGGTAATTTCTTAAGTTAACATGATCATCCTGAAAAGGAGGACAAATACATAAAAATATGACTGTAGGAAAAGCTGCAAGTAAACTAACAGGTTTCAAGATCATTGTTGTTCTGTGGTCTTTACAACTTAGCTGCATTGAAGTGAATGGGGTTGAGCTGCAATATCACAAATAACATGTATATAGGTGGTCTTACTGCTGGGCCTCCCAAAATCTCTATGGCTATCTCTCTGCACAGTACAAGGGGTAGTCCACATTCGGAAGGGGTACTTTAAGGGGTACTCCACTGGCCAGCGTTCGCAAGTAAGTAAAGTAAGTCAATATTCCAATGCTTTTTTCGTGCTGCGGGGTCGGCCACACCTTTCGTGACATCACGGCCATGCCCCCTCAATATAAGTCTATGGGAGGGGTTGTCACGCGTGACCATGATGTCTCGAGGGGCGTGGCCGACCCATGCAGTGCAAAAACAGCGTTCGGAACATTTACTTCTGAATGCTGTCCAGTGGAGTACCCCTTTAATAAATTGGGTAAGTTTGCCATTTCAATTGTTGGAAGCAGAGTGGCTTACAATTACCGATCCCTACAGCAAGGCTGGCACTTTTCAGTGAGATATGGCAGAATGTAACCTAAATAGCAAAGCCAGTGGGATTTTCAACCTCTATTCAGCAAATCGTAGTCTGAGCATCAGCAAACAAAACTATTAGAAGGACGGAGTGGCATGATGTTGGCATGTGGTCAGACAGACATAAGGCAAACAAGCACAACATATACTGCTATATACTTACCACACACTCCATTGCATACATTCATTTGAGCACACAGGCAAACATGCACAACATATACTGCTATATACTTACCACAAACTCCATTGCATACATTCATTTGAGCACACAGGCAAACACAAGAACACACACCTCAGCAAATAAATCCTCACCTGAGCTCCCTGTAAAAGTGATAGCATATAAAGAATAGCTCTGTGTACACATCACATCTATTTTAACACCTGCTTTTACTGGCTTTTACAGCTTTTCTTTTCTTTAAAAGTTAGCAAAGCACATATCATGGGAATACTTAGATACTTTACTCAACTAGATCTACCACAATATATTCTAAATGTCACCTCCACTTTTCTAACACTTTAAGTGCTTTCAGCATTATCGTATGTAGAGTTTTGTTAGCGGAGAGCATTCTGTGCACCTTTTAAGAGACCCCGCCCCCCCATTTTGTAACAGAGACCCCCTCTGAAAAGTATTGTACCTTTTATGCATTTACTTTTTTTTATTTGTTTGAGTTACTAACTCCATTTGATGTGTCTAAATTTCCAACTCATAGATATTGCAGTGAATTATAAACTATTCTACTTTCTTAGCACCACAAGGTCATGGATTGTGACTTCCTAGCATGCCCGGACAATGCTGAGAGTTGTAGTTTTGCAACAGCTGGGGGTACACTGGTTGGGAAACACAGATACAGGCTTTGGGGTTTTAGATTTTTTTTTTCCCAGAAGAATAAGAATAAAGCAGGCTCAAAGTTGACAGTAATCCAGAGGATCCTTTGTTGGGCCACATTTTTTATATACAATTGCATCATACATGCTGGAATATGTAAGGCCATTTCAAATACACTATTTCTAGTGTATTGTAGATAGCTGATCCATGGTTTGGTTACAGCAGGTAGGTTGAATATCAGTGTTTTAAAATGTGCTTTCTTTTTTAGAAAGCTTAGATTTATATCCTTCATCTCATGTTCAAGACCTCCATTAAATGGATATTCCAGCTTTATACATCTTATCCCCTCTCCAAAGGATAAGGTATAAGATGTATGATTGCTGGGGACCCCCGCGATCTCGGTGTAGCCCCCCATTGTGTGCCGAGCACTGCCTCTGAGACGGGGACATGATGCCACGGCCACGCCCCTAGTGACAGCACACCACGTCCTCTCCATTCATGTCTATTGGAGCGGGCGTGGCATGACTGCCCTGCAATCTTGGGGACTGCACCGAGATTGCGGGGGCCCCAGTGACGGGACCCCTGTGATCATGCATATTATACCCTATCCTTTGGATAGGGGATAAGATGTAAAAAAACAGAATACCCCTTTAATATGGTGATAGATAGTTAGAATTAGTATCAATATATTCTATAGACAGCCCATTGATTCCCATTGGCAGGGTGTATTGTTTAATTTTACCTGTGATGCTCCTTCATGTAAATGAAAAAAGTAGGTTTCCTTGAAGGTTACAAGTACTTGCTGGCAGGGCCGGCGTTAGGGCGGGGCAAACCAGGCAATTGCCTAGGGCCCCCAGGGGGCCCCCTACCGGCTGCTCAGCATAGGCATGCGCATGGGTTGTGCCCTGGGCACACCTTAATCAAGCCCAGGGGGGATCCACGGCCGTAACTGAGCAGCCCGCAAGGGGGCCCCCCATCACATTCTGGACATCCCTGTGTCCCGAAAGATCTTTTTGGGACACAAGGATGTCTCAGTTACCTTTCTGCGGCGGCCCCCAAGTTAACTTTAAAAATGCAGATGCCGCCGGGAGCTAGCGCACGCAGGGATGTCTCTGACGTCCCGTGCGTGCGCCCATAGCAACAGTAGAGTGGAGCATTGAGGAGGACGCACGCCGGCCAGCATGGTAAGTCACCAGCACCAGCTGGCAGCACGTCATCTTCGGTGCTCCGAATACCGCTCGGAACATTGAAGTGGGGGCAGTACACAGACATACAGCCTCCAGCCATACCATGTACAGTGGTCCCTCAACATATGATATTAATTGGTTCCAGGAGAACCATCATATGTTGAAACCATCATATGTCGAGTACATATGTCTATGTAAAAATGGTAATTGGTTCTGGGGCCTCGGAACCATTGTATGTTGAATACATATCTCTATGGGAAACAGCTAATTGGTTCTGGGATGACCATTGTATGTGGAGTGTTTAACAAACCAGGGTGCCTCCAGCTGTTGCACAACTACAACTCCCAGCATGCATGTACAGCCATTGACTGTCTGGGCATGCTGGGAGTTATAGTTTTGCAACAGCTGGAGGCACACTAATAGGGAAACAATGATGTATGGGGTGTATTGTGTGTATATGTATTGTATGTGATGTGTGACATCGCATACAATACTGTACAGCTCTTTAAATACCTTCAGGGGGGACAGAATGTCCTCCATTACGATCCTGACAACTACAGCTCTATAGGAAAGGAAGGGGAGGGCAGCCAGCAGCTCATTGGATGCCTGCAGCAAGATGCTGCAGGCTATTGGCTATGGCTGCACTGGGGGGGGGGGGGGGGGCTTACACAGAGCTCACAGTGGAAGCCTGCGTGAGTTAGCAGGACAGCATGTGAGTAACAGGAGGCAGAACGAACGGGGCACAGGGGGCACATTAAACAACTATCTGTCAGTTGCTGAAGTTGTCAGTGCTGTCAGATAGCTGTTTGTACGATGGCCCTGACACACAGCAGCATCATATGTCGATGCTGCCTTCAACATACGATGGGCTCTGAGAGGCCATCATATGTTGAAATGATCATATGTCGGGGCCATCATAAGTCGGGGGGTCACTGTATATGGCTGAAGGCTGTATGTCTGTGGGGGAACTATACCTCACCTAATGTGGGGAACTATACTGCACCTAATGTGGGGAGCTAATAGCTCCCCACATTAGGTGCAGTATAGTTCTCCACATTAGATGCAGTATAGCTCCGAGCTATACTGCACCTATTGTGGAGAACTATACTGCACCTAATGTGGGCGAACTGTACTGCACCTAATGTGGGGGGAACTGTACTGCACCTAAAATGGGGGAACTATACAGCCAACCTAATGTGGGGGAACTGTACTGCACCTAATGTGGGGGAACTGTACTGCACCTAATGTGGGGGGACTATACTGCCAACCTAATGTGGGGGAACTATACTGCCAACCTAATGTGGGGGAACTATACTGCCAACCTAATGTGGGGGAACTATACTGCACCTAATGTGGGGGGAACTATACTGCACCTAATGTGGGGGAACTATACTGCATCTAATGTGGGGAACTATGCTGCACCTAATGTGGGGGAACTATACTGCACCTAATGTGGGGGGAACTATACTGCACCTAATGTGGGGGAACTATACTGCATCTAATGTGGGGAACTATGCTGCACCTAATGTGGGGGAACTATACTGCACCTAATGTGGGGAGAAATATACTGCACCTAATATGGGGAACTATACTGTACCTAATGTGGGGAACTATACTGCATCTAATGTGGGGAGCTATACTGCACCTAATGTGGGGAGCTATACTGCACCTAATGTGGGAAACTATACTGCACCTAATGTGGGGAACTGTACTGCACCTAATGTGGGGGAACTGTACTGCACCTAATGTGGGGGAACTATACTGCACCTAATGTGGAGAACTATGCTGCGCCTAATATGGGCGAACTGTACTGCACCTAATGTGGGGGGAACTGTACTGCACCTAAAATGGGGGAACTATACAGCCAACCTAATGTGGGGGAACTGTACTGCACCTAATGTGGGGGAACTGTACTGCATCTAATGTGGGGGAACTATACTGCCAACCTAATGTGGGGGAACTATACTGCCAACCTAATGTGGGGGAACTATACTGCCAACCTAATGTGGGGGGAACTATACTGCACCTAATGTGGGGGAACTATACTGCACCTAATTTGGGGAACTATGCTGCACCTAATGTGGGGGAACTATACTGCACCTAATGTGGGGAGAAATATACTGCACCTAATATGGGGAACTATACTGTACCTAATGTGGGGAACTATACTGCACCTAATGTGGGGAGCTATACTGCACCTAATGTGGGGAGCTATACTGCACCTAATGTGGGAAACTATACTGCACCTAATGTGGGGAACTGTACTGCACCTAATGTGGGGGAACTGTACTGCACCTAATGTGGGGGAACTATACTGCACCTAATGTGGAGAACTATACTGCGCCTAATGTGGGGGAACTGCACTCCACCTAATGTGGGGGGAACTGTACTGCACCTAATGTGGGGGAACTATACAGCCAACCTAATGTGGAGGAAGTGTACTGCCAACCTAATGTGGGGGAACTGTACTGCCAACCTAATGTGGGGGAACTTTAACCAAAATATAAAATTGTACTATTCCGATCCCTATAACTCTTTTATTTTTCTGTATATGGGAATGTATGAGGCAATTTTTTTCCACTTTGATTTGTAGTTTTTATTGGTACCATTTTTGCTTTGATGGGACTTTTCAATAGCTTTTTAGATATTTTTATGGTATTTGAAGTGACCAAAAATGTGCATATCTGGTTAGTGCACTTTTACGACTTTTGGGGCCCCTATTTTGCCTAGGGCCACGCTAAACCTAAAACCGGCCCTGCTTGCTGGGGGTAGCTTTATTATGAAGAAGGTCTTTAAGATTAAAGGGAACCTGTCACAATAAAAATGCAGGCAGCATGTTATAGAACAGGATATTCTGGGCTAAATAGTCATGTGGGCGCTTCTACTTCATCTTTGGTGCTCCGACCACCGCTCGGAACACTGAAGTGGGACAGTACACAGACATACAGCCTCCAGCCATACAATGTATATGGCTGCAGGCTGTATGTGTGTGGGGGAACTATACTGCACCTAATGTGGGGAACTATACTGCACCTAATGTGGGGAACTATACTGCACCTAATGTGGGGAGCTAATAGCTCCCCATATCTTTATATATAAAACTCAACGGCTAAAGATATTAACATGAAACTTGGCACACATGTTACTTATATGTCAACAGCAAACATAGGCTAGGTGATTTAACCCTTACTTACCCCCATTTGCCAGGGGCAGGGTTTATGTTTAAAGTCCTATACAATTCTATGGGAAATATATGTTACTGCATAACTTCCAAACGGCTGGAGATATTTCAATAATACTTGGTCACATGTTACTTATATGTCCACTTAAAATATAGGATAGTTAATTTAACCCTTAATTACCCCCATTTGCAAGGTCAGGGGTTTTATTTAAAGTCCCATGCAAATCAATGGGAAATGTATGTTCTCACATAACTTCTGTACGGCTGGAGATATTTCAATACCTGGTTCACATATTACAGGTCGAAATATGAGGACGGGATGGGAGGTCGAGATAGGAGGTCAAGATAGGAGGTCAAGATAGGAGAACGGGATGGTCGGGATAGGAGGTCGAGTTAGGACGTCAGCATATGAGGACCGGATATGAGGTGGAAATAGGAGGACGGGATAAGAGGTGGAGATAGAAGGTCGGGATAGGTGGTCGGGTTAGGAGGTCGAGATAAGAGGACGGGATAGGAGGACAGGATAGGAGGATGGGATAGGAGGTTGAGATAGGAGGTAAGGAAAGGACCCCCCTGCTATGTCCCAGTTACCGTCCAATCTCTTTGATCAATGTTGACGCTAAAATATTCGCAAAACTGTTGGCGAACAGATTGGCAGACCACATGGGCTCCTTCGTCCACCCTGATCAGGTGGGCTTCATCCGTGGTCGAGAAGCACGGGACAATACCCTGGAGTCCACGCTGTCGCAAATAGGTCTTGGTCCACTGATGAGAGGGAGGATCAAGGCCCTATACACCAACCCCCAAGCACAAATCCGCGTTAATGGCCAATTGTCTGATCCCTTTTCTATCCACAATGGCACGAGGCAGGGGTTTCCACTGACTCCCCTCCTGTATGTCCTATGCATGGAGCATCTCCTCATAGACATCAGACAAAACCCTGATGTACAGGGGATACCCCTTCCTCAGTGCCACTATAAATGCTCCACCTATGCGGACGATCTCCTGTTGTTTTTGTCCTCCCCACAGATCTCCTTGCCTTCCTTATTGGCCACTATAGGGAAATACTTTAGCTTTAGCAATTATAAACTCAACCTTTCTAAATGTGAGGCGATGAATATTACGATCTCCCCCCAGGTCATACATTCCCTGAAGTTGTCGTATCCATTTAAGTGGCAGACACATTCAATTAAATACCTAGGAATTCAAGTGCCTAGAGACCACACTGACACATACCGCTTTAACTTCTCCCCACTCCTACAGACGCTGCGCTCTGGAACGCAGGGACTTCTCTTGGCTGGGAAGGATTAACATTTTGAAAATGAATGTGCTCCCATGCATGCTCTACCTCTTTGCCTGTATACCATTGTACCTGCCCTCACATATTTCCGTGAGGTCTCTGCGGTCCTGTCTGGCTTCGTCAGGGCCCGGCGCCACCCCCGCCTAGCTAGACAGATCTTGATTAGGAAAAAGAATGATGGTGGTCTGGCACTTCCAGACCTGACCTCACACTATCTGGCCACGGTCCTCACTAGAGTACTGGATGGCTTCCACCCCCGACATGACAAGCAGTGGGTGACTTTTGAAAGTAGAGCCATGCAGGTGGACATTAAATCCTTACTATGGACACCTGGTCTCCTGACTGCTGGGAAGATCTCCTCTGACATGCCCCCTATTGCTGCCTCGGTACTTAAAACATACATGTCCTATTTAGCCCGCCTGCAATTTCTCCCTTCCCCTGGGCCACTTACCCCGCTCTTTGGCAACCCAGCTTTCCCACCCGCTCAGCGCCCCCGTTCCTTCCTATCCTTCAATAGAGATGACACCCCCACACTCCATGACCTGATGACTCTGACGGCTCTGAAACCCGTGTCTGACCTGTCTCACGACTCCCCTCTCTCCATCGTGCTGGCTTTTCAATATGCCCAACTTACACACTTCCATGCTTCGCAAAGGACAGGATTGGCCCTACAAACACCCTTTGAAAATTTATGTATCTCTGCCTCCTCAGTACCTAAAACTGTCAGCGCACTCTACACACATCTCCTTGCGACCACTTCTGTGAGACCCATTTCCTTCTGCTCGGCATGGGAGAGAGAGCTGGGTGACACTATTACAACTTTGGAATGAAAAAGTGCCTTTACATGGTGCCACCGGTCTTCTGTATCGTGCAAAGCCCACGAAACCAACTATAAGATTCTTACTAGGTGGTATCGTGTCCCCTCACTGCTTGCTAGAATTTACCCGGGGGCCTCTGATACCTGTTGGCAGTGCAGAGGACCCGGTGGCACCATGTTGCACATATGGTTAACTTGCCCTGTGTTAAACGCGTTTTGGACTCAGGTTCTGGACATTATGTCTAGGCTGACTTCCCTTGTGGTCCCCAAGGACCCTAAGCTAATCTTATTATCCATTCTCCCGGACCGGGTGCCCAGGTCGTCCTCGAGATTGCTTCACTTCCTCCTACTGGCTGCCAGAACTGTGATTCTAAGGTTGTGGAAATCATCAGTTCCCCCCTCAGTTTCGGCCTGGCTCAAAGAAGTTTCTCACCTACACAGGATGGAGGAACTCCTGTCCGACTCCCATAAACAGCTGGATCGCTATCACGCTATATGGAGGCCCTGGTCAGCATTCATATCCTCGACCCTGTACCCTGAAACCCTGTACATTACTACACAGCCTCACAGCCTACTGCCTTCTGCCACTCCCTGAATATTAATTTAATTACCTTTGACGCCCTCGTATTGACTGCCTGAGTGACCCTGATGTTCGTACCCTGCCTGGAGCGCCTCTGGATTTCATGTCAGACCTCTTCCTCTCCCTCATCCCTACCTCTGCTCCCCTCCCTTTCTTTTTTCCATTCCTCTTCTGCTACCCCTCACCTATGCTCTTTCCCATCCCTTTCCTCCTCTTTCCACTGTAATTTTTTGTTCGTTGACACATGTATACCTGCCTGGGACCTGATATCTGGTTGAGTACTGCTAAACTTTTTGTACTTGTCCCCTGTATGATGCGACTTCGCCCTGCGGTGGCTTGAGCCCGCATATTACCAACCTCCTTGCTGTAATAGCCTCTCTTGCAGGTTGAATGCTGACTTCCTATTTCCCTTTCATATGACACTGTTTCCCAACTGATACTCCCGGATGGAAAAAAAAAAAAGTCCTGACCGCAAAGTACTCATGTACCTTTGTTCCTATTATGTTTACTTATGGTGACATTTTTGTTACATATGTCCTTCCCAACCTGCAAAGTATGCTATAGTTGTTTTGTTACTGAAAACTTTAATAAATTTTATTGTGAAAAAAACACACGCCTACTGTTTAAGCCCCACCCATTTTATTATCTACCCTTTTTATGCATCAGTCTGGCTTGCAAATCACGCCCCAGTCCCACAAAGCCACGTCTCCTTCTATTTTCAGCTTACAATATCTTCATCACAAATCAGTCCCGGGATATGAGGATGGGATTTGAGGTCGAGATATGAGGATGGGATATGAAGTTGGGATATGAGGTCAGGATATGAGGACAGGATATGAGGAAGGGACATGTGGAAGGGGTATGAGGTTGGGATATGAGGACGGGATATGAGGACGGGATATGAGGAAGTGGTATGAGGACACGATATGAGGTCGGGATATGAGGATGGGATATGAGGACAGGATATGATGTCGGCTTATGAGAATAACATATGAGGACAGCATATGAGGTCGGGATAGGAGGTCGTGATATAGGGACGGGATATGGAGTCGGGATATGACAACAATTTATAAGAATGGGATATGAAGTCAAAAGCTTCCTCCTTTCTTGATTTTCCTCCGCAACAAGGATTAGGAAGGAAAAACAGGGCGATGCCGGGTACTCCGCTAATATATATATATATATATATATATATATATATACCCTTAAAGGGCCGTACGCCACAGCGGTTGCCTGGAAGGTTAAAAAAAAAAGGGAGAGCACGTCTGTGCCCCCTTTACAGAGGCTGCAGCTGCGCCTGAGGCGACTGCCTCAGTCGTCTCATGGCAGTTCCGGCTTTGTGCACACTCATACGAAGATAGCTGTCAGTCACTCACTAGGACCACCCACATGACTACTTATCCTAGAATCAGCGAAGGTTTACATGAATGAATGACAAGACAATACTATATATCAAGCTGCTCAACTCCTCCTGTTCTATAATATGTTGCCTGCAGAAAGTATTTTATTTTCAATGTGTCTGGTATCAAAAGAGTTAATGATGCCAACAAAACCTGCCCTTTCTTCTAGATTTCTACCATGACATAAGTAACTACACCACATTATTTGGTATCCACTGATCAGTAACCATGCTCTATAACAGTGGTCTTCAACCTGCGGACCTCCAGATGTTGCAAAACTACAACTCCCAGCATGCCCGGACAGTCAACGGCTGTCCGGGCATGCTGGGAGTTGTAGTTTTGCAACATCTGGAGGTCCACATGTTGAAGACCACTGCTCTATAAGGACACATGAATGGAATCCCTTGTATCCATAATCATTCATGTATTGCAGAAGATTGTCAGTTTACTTGCTTTAATATCCACTAAATACTCTTAGCTTATTTTGTAGCCCTATCTATTTCTTCTTACTAAATTACTGGTTTAATGTAGCTTATTATATAATTATACTAAACTTGGGCAAATTTTAAGCCTAAGTATTAAAAAATGGAAGGTAGATCTTCTCATCCAGGTCTCTTTAATGGTATTCACAATCCACTGGTGCATCAATAACCTGATTACTAAATATACTATTGGATCAATGACCTATAAGACCTCTGACCTCTAATTAAAGGGTTTATCTATATGTCTCACTAAACAGCCGGATTACAAGCATCAGTCAAGCTACCTAAGGCACTATAGACTACAGACTGCCTGGATGTAAATGGATCCTAAAAGCTTGCTTTCCAGAGTGCTAAGCTTTCGCATTGCCAGGCTACATTTGGACTTTTTTTGCAAACCAAAGGGGAAATTTATTATTTGTCTTTTTTAGTACAGCAGTTCTTATGCTTATACATAATGTACTGTACTGCAATACGATGTTCAAGAAGTTGCATGAAATTTTGTGAATTTGTTGTATCTAAGTTGCATTATGTAAACAATACTTACCAGAGAAAGAATACTTACATGTGGGACACTCAGCATTCAGGGGGATATACACTGCTCAAAAAAATAAAGGGAACACTTAAACAACACAATGTAACTCCAAGTCAATCAAACTTCTGTGAAATCACACTTTCCACTCAGGAAGCAACACTGATTGACAATCAATTTCACATGCTGTTGTGCAAATAGAACAGACAACAGGTGGAAATTATAGGCAATTAGCAAGACACCCCCAATAAAGGAGTGGTTCTGCAGGTGGTGACCACAGACCACTTATCAGTTCCTATGCTTCCTGGCTGATGATTTGGTCACTTTTAAATGCTGGCAGTGCTTTCACTCTAGTGGTAGCATGAGACTGAGTCTACAAACCACACAAGTGGCTCAGGTAGTGCAGCTCATACAGGATGTCACATCAATGCGAGCTGTGGCAAGAAGGTTTGCTGTGTCTGTCAGCGTAGTGTCCAGAGCATGAAGGCGCTACCAGGAGACAGTACATCAGGAGACGAGGAGGAGGCCGTAGGAGGACTACAACCCAGCAGCAGGACCGCAACCTCCGCTTTTGTGCAAGAAGGAGCAGGAGGAACACTGCCAGAGCCCTGCAAAATTACCTTCAGCAGGTCACAAATGTGCATGTCTCCACTCAAACGGTCATAAACAGACTCCATGAGGGTGGTATGAGGGCCCAACGTCCACAGGTGGGGGTTGTGCTTACAGCCCAACACCATGCAGGATGTTTGGCATTTGCCAGAGAGCTTCAAAATTGGCAAATTCATCACTGGCACCCTGTGCTCTTCACAGATGAAAGCAGGTTCACTCTTAGCACATGTGACAGATTTGACAGAGTCTGGAGACGCCGTGGAGAACTTTCTGCTGCCTGCAACATCCTCCAGCATGACCAGTTTGGTGGTGGGTCAGTAATGGTGTGGGGTGGCATTTCTTTGGGGGACCGCACAGCCCTCCATGTGCTTGCCAGAGGTAGCCTGACTGCCATTAGGTACCGAAATGAGATCCTCAGACCCCTTGTGAGACCATATGCTTGTGCGGTTGGCCTTGGGTTTCTCCTAATGCAAGACAATGCTAGACCTCATGTGGCTGGAGTGTGTCAGCAGTTCCTGCAAGAGGAAGGCATTGATGCTATAGACTGGCCGCCCGTTCCCCAGACCTGAATCCGATTGAGCACATCTGGGACATCATGTCTCGCTCCACAGACTGTCCAGGAGTTTGTGGATCCTTTAGTCCAGGTCTGGAAGGACATCCCTCAGGAGACCATCCATCACCTCATCAGGTGCATGCCCAGGTGTTGTGGGGAGGTCATACGGGCACGTGGAGGCCACACACACTACTGAGCCTCATTTTGTTTTGTTTTAAGGACATTACATCAAAGTCGGATCAGCCTGTAGTGTGGTTTTCCACTTTGATTTTGAGTGTGACTCCATATTCAGACCTCCATGGGTTGATAACTTTGATTTCCATTGATAATTTTTTTGTGTTTTGTGATTTTGTTGTCAACACATTCAACTATGTAAAGACGAAAGTATACCATACGATTAGTTCATTCATTCAGATCTAGGATGTGTTATCTTAGTGTTCCCTTTATTTTTTTGAGCAGTGTATAAAGAAACAAAGAGTTGCAACTTTTTGAGCAGTGAAGCGATTGTGCAAAAAATATCAATAATAATGTATACAAAACACCATTTAAAATCCTTAATAAGTTCTCCAAAATTTTCATGTAGCTCACACAGAAACAAGCATGATGAAAACATACAAATCAAATATATACATATATATTCCTAGCACTAATTTTGTTGAAAACCACTTTGCAGCAACACATGTAAGAACATGATCATTCTATTTCTATGCAGTCTTCACAGACACCTTTTTCTGTTTCACATTGAAGACAGTAGGCAAAAATGAAAAAACAAAAAAACATTGCTTTGGATAGATATTGCTGCAGTAAAACCTGCTTAAAACAATGATTTGTCATCTGCCACAGTTCATTTCTTCTGAAAAAAATAAAATAAAATTATAGTGTAAATTTATCCTAAAAGCATTTGTACTTAGCTTCCCATGTTTTTGTGCAGACAGGTCTGCTTTATTTCAGTTTTCAATCTATATTGAAGACTTAAGTATTGAGTGTTATTTCTTAGCCTGAATATACATCAAAGCTGAGTGGTAAGAGCCCCGGCTATTATTTCACATGTGAAGTACACACTCAAGATTCAGTTTGAATAGTTGAATAACCTGAGATAATGGATCAGAGGGGAGCCTGTAACCCTAGTTCGATCCACTGAGTTGGAAATACACTACTAGAATAAGCTTAGCTGCTGTAAGTCTATTGAAGAGAGGCAAAATACTGCTAACGAGTAGGAATGATCTCGTTCTGACACTTATTGTAGACAAATAATCTGTAATAAAAGAAGTCGGAAGCACAATCCCCAAAGTTGGATGGAGTTTTTTGGAGCTTCTCCTGTTCAAAGAATTTGCCTGCAAGTGGTATACAGTAAGAATACAACATTTATTCCATAAAAGGCAAAGCCATATTTCTTGACCAGGAGAAATGGCTATAAAACATCCAACTTTGGGGATTGCGTTCCTGACTTTTTCCTTCTTCCAGTCCACTGGCCTATACCCACAGGTGTCAGGAGGACGTAGAAGCAGCTGACCTGATTTCATTGTGAGTCTACATGTATTCCGAGGTATTGCACCCTGAGCGCAACGTCATTTGGTTAGCGCAAATCATTTCAATTGTTTACACTTATATATGTGTGTTCTACACTAGGTGCACACCCCCTTCTTTTATAGTTCCATAGGAATAATCTGTAACAGGCTGTCTGTAATATTGAGTTAAAGGGGTACTCCACTGCCCCAGCGTCCGGAACATTTAGTTCCGAATGCTGGGTGCAGACTGCGGGGGTCGTGATGTCACAGCCACACACCCTTGTGATGTCATACCACGCCTCCTCAATGCAGGTCTATGGGAGGGGGTGTGATGGCCACACCCCCTCCTATAGACTTGCATTGAGGGGGCGTTGCCGTGACGTCACGATCACCACAGCCTGTACCCAGCATTTAGAACTAAATGATCCAGACCTTGGGGCAGTGGTGTACCCCTTTACAGCTTTTCACATGGCTGTATAAAATATGTGCAAAGCCATGTGCTACTTTTTATCCTTGTGCAGAGGGAAAACGCCATTGAAGTCTATAGAGAGGGATTAAAATAAACATGAATCCTTATTTCATCAGTACATCAGTAATCAGTATTTTGATTTATTATATCAACCATTTTTTTAAAGTATAATAAAATTTCCTGTCTTGAAGAAGGTCCATTGGTACTTACTGTACAGAATACAGATGCAATACTGATGTAATGCTGTAATGTTGATGAAATGCTCACAGTATTTAATCTGAAATACAGCTGTATTACCGATCTGTATTATAGACGTATTTCCATATACTCATTTGAAAACAGCCATAGTCATCAATGATCTCAACCAAAAGGGTTTATAACATTATTTGTTATAACGCCACACCCCGTTTATAATCAGTCCCCGGAGCATGTTCGCTCCGGGTCTGATTACTGTCGATCACGGGGCCGGAGCATTGTGACGTCAAGGCTCCACCCTGTGTGAAGTCATGCTCCGTCCCCCTCATTGCAAGCCTATGGGAGGGGGCATGACAGCTGTCACGCCCTCTCCGATAGGCTTGCATTGAGGGTGATGGAGCGTGACGTCACACAGGGCGGAGCCTTGACGTCACAACGCTCCAGCCCCATGATCGACAGTAATCAGACCTGGAGCGAACACGCTCTGGGGACTGAAAAGGGGTGTGACGTGCAAGGTCAGGCATCTTATCCCCTATACTTTGGATAGGGGATAAGATGTCTAAGCTCCAAAGTACCCCTTTAAGGCCCACCAAATCATCAGTTTTTTTTTTCTTTAGTTATGTCATTGGAATTGAACAGGGAAAAACTCACACCATTGTATTTAAAGAGGAACTCCAGTGGAAGCAAGCGAAAAACAAATGTTTTCAAATCAACTGGTGCCAGAAAGTTAAACAGATGTAAATTACTTCTATTAAAAAATCTTTAGCCTTCCAGTACCTATTAGCTGCTGTATACTACAGAGGAAATTGTGAAGTTCTTTCCAGTCTGACAACAGTGCTCTCTCCTGCACTGAACAGTTCCTGACATGGACAGAGGTGTCAGTAGATAGCACTGTTGTCAAACTGGAAAGAACTTCACAAATTTTTCTGTAGTATACAGCAGCTGATTAGTATTGGAAGGGTTAAAGTTTTTAAAAAGAAGTCATTTACAAATCTGTTTAACTTTTTGGCAGTTGATTTAAAAAAAAAAATTTCTCACTGGAGTTCCCCTTTAACCCCTTAACGACCAAGGACGTATATTTACGTCCTTGGCCTGCTCCCTCGATATAACGTGGGGTCACGCGGTGACCCTGCATCATATCGGGTCGGTCCCGGCATGTATCTGAAGCTGAGACCCGGGGCTAATAGTGTGCGCCAGCGATTGAGGTGCCGAGCACTATTAACCCTTTAGACGCGGCGTTCAAAGTTGAACGCCGCTTCTAAAACGAAAGTGAAAGCTGCCCGGATGCTCAGTGGGGCTGATCGGGACCAACGCAGTGAAAATGCAGTGTCCCGATCAGCTGGGACACGAGCAGAGGTCCTCTTACCTTCCTCCGGCGTGTCCCTTCGGCGATTGATTGCTCCAAGCCTGAGATGCAGGCTTGAGAAATCGACCGCCGATAACGCTGATCAATGCAAAGCTATGGGAGCTAGAACACTGCAAAAAAAAGTGTAAATAAAAGTTAATAAATGTCATTTAAAGGGGTACTCCGGTGGTTAGACATCTTATCCCCTATCCAAAGGATAAGGAATAAGATTCCGCCACTGGGGACCTTCTGGATCTTGCACGCGTGTCACCCCGTTTTTAATCAGTCCCCGGAGCGTGTTCACTCCGGGTCTGATTACCGCCGACCACACGGCCGGCAGCGTGTGACATCACGCCTCCTCCCCCGTGTGACGTCACGTTCTGCCCCTGAATGCAAGCCTACGGGAGGAGGCGTGATACGCCCCCTCCTGTAGGCTTGTATTGAGGGGCGGAGCGGGATGTCACATGCCGCCGGCCGTGTGGTCGCCGGTAATCAGACCTGGAGCGAACACGCTCCGGGGACTGATTACAAACGGGGTGCCGCCTGCAAGATCCCGGGGGTCCCCAGTGGTGGGACTCCCGCGATCAGGCATCTTATCCCCTATCCTTTGGATAGGGGATAAGATGTCTAAGCACCGGAGTACCCCTTTAACCCTTTCCCTAATAAAAGTTTGAATCACCCCCCTTTTCCCAATAAAAAAAAACATGTAAATAAAAATAAATATAAACATATGTGGTATTGCCGCGTGTGTAAATGTCCGAACTATAAAAATATATATTTAATTAAACCGCACGGTCAATGGTGTACTCGCAAAAAAATTCCAAAGTCCAAAATAACGTATTTTTGGTCACTTTTTAGATCATGAAAAAATGAATAAAAAGCGATCAAAAAGTCTGATCAATACAAAAATGGTACCTCTAAAAACTTCAGATCACGGCACAAAAAATGAGCCCTCATACCGGGGAAAGTGCAGAATTTTATTGAGGGGAGGGGAGGTTTCACATGATATCAGTGATGTGAGCACGGCCTTTAACTCCTTCCTCACCGTCCCTTGTGTATCCCATTCTTTGCCAGTCAGATGCCACAAGAAGAAGCTTGCTGTTGATTTGATAACATTCCGGAGACCCTCTGACTTCCATCAAACTGCTCTGTGTGCTGGGCACAAACCCCAGCATGCCGGCTGTAGAGAGGTGGTTGTTGTCTCTGTATTGCCTGTTTATACCACAGCTGTCATCGCATGTGTCCTGCTGTCTTTCACAGGCTTGGGGCCCATGTTGGAATAGCAGCCTCACCATCCCCTCTTTCTACACCACTAAATCTAATATCCAGTCCGCACCATACCTCTGTGATTCAATGCCGTATTCGGAATATTAATGTGTTCTTGGATGGTTATAATGTTCCAGTTACTTTTAAAACTTTTCCTTTCTCCACTAAGTACATGTTGGTAATTTTAATGATCGGCTTCCAGCAGCAAAATTTGGAAAAGTGCCAGACACGGAGCCGAACACCTGCTAAGTTCTCTGTCCAATTAAGCTGCAGCTGATTCTCCATCTCCCCTCCCTCCGCTGCAGCCGAAACTGACAGCTGTATACAGGAGACCTGTGGCAGAGCAATGGAGATACGGGCAGGTTGCTGCAAGTCAGGGAACACTCACTCCCAGGTGTCTTTTTTGTGAAATTTTAAAGCTCAAAGGAAAGGGCCAAGATATTTATAAACTAAACATTTACCAAGCCAAGTTCATTGTCTTCAGTCACAACTGAACACAAAGCATGCCAAAAAGACTTTTCTGTGTGCAAGTCCTTACTTCTTTTCTTCTTCTGCTGTTCTTATTTTTCCTAAATAAATCTTGCATAAATAAGATATATGTCACCAAAGATATATATAACCCTACATATATAGTAGGTAAAGGTATGTATTTGTAATTATAACACCAAAAAGAGAACCATACAAGAGTAATACCTGCCAAAAGTATACAATAAAGGGTGCCAAACCATACCTACACCTGAACCCCAACGATCGTTTCGCTATTATGCCGCTTCTTCAGGGGCATAATGACGCCCCTTGAAGAAGCGGCATAATAGCGAAACGATCGTTGGGGTTCAGGTGTAGGTATGGTTTGGCACCCTTTATTGTATACTTTTGGCAGGTATTACTCTTGTATCCTACCAGCTACTGTGGCATTTACTCCTTATACTTGTATATTTTGATGTATTTGGGTCCTACCATTGTCCTATATCTTTGTATGTCCACTAGTGCCTATCCATTTCTGTTTTAATTTTAATATCTATTTTTTATTACTAAATTGTATTAATAAAGTTGATTTTGTACATTCTATTACTTATAAATAAGATATAGTAGGTCTGCTTTAACCCCTTAAGGACTGTGCCCTTTTTCACCTTAAGGACTCGGCCATTTTTTGCAAATCTGACCACTGTCACTTTAAACATTAATAACTCTGGAATGCTTTTAGTTATCATTCTGATTCTGAGATTGTTTTTTCGTGACATATTCTACTTTAACGTAGTGGTAAAAATTTTTGGTAACTTGCATCCTTTCTTGGTGAAAATCCCAAAATTTGATGAAAAATTTGAAAATTTTGCATTTTTCTAACTTTGAAGCTCTCTGCTTGTAAGGAAAATGGATATTCAAAATATTTTTTTTTATTCACATATACAATATGTCTACTTTATATTTGCATCATAAAATTGATGAGTTTTTACTTTTGGAAGACACCAGAGGGCTTCAAAGTTCCGCAGCAATTTTCCAATTTTTCACAAAATTTTGAAACTCGCTTTTTTTCAGAGACCAGTTCAGGTTTGAAGTGGATTTGAAGGGTCTTCATATTAGAAATACCCCATAAATGACCCCATTATAAAAACTGCACCCCCGAAAGTATTCAAAATGACATTCAGTAAGCGTTTTAACCCTTTACGGGTTTCACAGGAATAGCAGCAAAGTGAAGGAGAAAATACACAATCTTCATTTTTTACACTCGCATGTTCTTGTAGACCCAATTTTTGAATTTTTGCAAGGGGTAAAAAGGAGAAAATTTTTACTTATATTTGTAACCCAATTTCTCTCGAGTAAGCACATACCTCATATGTTTATGTAAAGTGTTCGGCGGGCGCAGTAGAGGGCTCAGAAGGGAAGGAGCGTCAAATGGTTTTTGGGGGGCATGTCACCTTTAGGAAGCCCCTATGGTGCCAGAACTGCAAAAAACCCCACATGGCATACCATTTTGGAAACTAGACCCCTCGGGGAACGTAACAAGGGGTAATGTGAACCTTAATACCCCACAGGTGATTCACGACTTTTGCATATGTAAAAAAATATATATTTTTTTTTACCTAAAATGCTTGGTTTCCCTAAAGTTTTACATTTTTAAAAAGGGTAATAGCAGAAAATACCCCGCAAAATTTGAAGCCCAATTTCTCCCGATTCAGAAAACACCCCATATGGGGGTGAAAAGTGCTCTGCTGGCGCACTACAGGTCTCAGAAGAGAAGGAGTCACATTTGGCTTTTTGAAGGAAATTTTGCTCTGGGGGCATGCCGCATTTAGGAAGCCCCTATGGTGCCAGGACAGCAAAAAAAAAACACATGGCATACCATTTTGGAAACTAGACCCCTCGGGGAACGTAACAAGGGGTAAAGTGAACCTTAATACCCTACAGGTGTTTCACGACTTTTGCATATGTAAAAAAAAAAAAAAAAATTACCTAAAATGCTTGGTTTTCCAAAAAATTTACATTTATACAAAGGGTTAAAGCAGAAAATACCCCCCAAAATTTGAAGCCCAATTTCTCCCGATTCAGAAAACACCCCATATGGGGGTGAAAAGTGCTCTGTTGGCGCACTACAGGTCTCAGAAGAGAAGGAGTCACATTTGGCTTTTTGAAAGCCAGGACCGCAAAAAAAAAACACATGGCATACCATTTTGGAAACTAGAGCCCTCGGGGAATGTAACAAGGGGTTAAGTGAACCTTAATACCCCACAGGTGTTTCACGACTTTTGCATATGTAAAAAAAATTAAAAAAAATCTACCTAAAATGCTTCTTTTCCCAAAAACTTTACATTTTTAAAAAGGGTAAAAGCAGAAAATACCCCCCAAAATTTGAAGCCCAATTTCTCCCGAGTACGGCGATACCCCATATGTGACCCTTAACTGTTGCCTTGAAATACGACAGGGCTCCAAAGTGAGAGCGCCATGCGCATTTGAGGCCTAAATTAGGGATTGCATAGAGGTGGACATAGGGGTATTCTATGCCAGTGATTCCCAAACAGGGTGCCTCCAGCTGTTTTAAAACTCCCAGCATGCCTGGACAGTCAACGGCTGTCCGACAATACTGGGAGTTGTTGTTGTTTTGCAACAGCTGGAGGCTCCGTTTTGGAAACCATGGCGTACCAGACGTTTTTCATTTTTATTGGGGAGGGGGGCTGTATAGGGGTATGTGTATATGTAGTGTTTTTTTACTTTTTATTTTATTTTTTGTGTTCGTGTAGTGTAGTGTTTTTAGGGTACAGTCACACGGGCGGGGGTTCACAGTAGTTTCTCGCTGGAAGTTTGAGCTGTTGCAGAAAATTTGCTGCAGCTCAAACTTGCAGCCCGATACTTACTGTAAGCCTCCGCCCATGTGAGTGTACCTTGTACATTCACATTGGGGGGGACATCCAGCTGTTGCAAAACTACAACTCCCAGCATGCGCTGACAGACTGTACATGCTGAGAGTTATAGTTTTGCAACAGCTGTAGGCACACTGGTTATGTATCACGGAGTTTGTGACCTTACTCAGTGTTTCAAAACCAGTGTGCCTCCAGCTGTTGCAAAACTACAACTCCAAGCATGTACGGTGCATGGTGTAAGGTGATTGCTGGGAGTTGTAGTTTGCAACAGCTGGAGGCACACCGGTCGTGAAACACTGAGTTAGGTAAAAAAAAAAAACTCTAAGTTTCACAACCAGTGTGCCTTCAGCTGTTGCAAAACTACAACTCTCAGCAGTCACCGACAGCCAACGGGCATGCTAGGAGTTGTAGTTATGCAATCAGCAGATGCACCACTACAACTCCCAGCATGCACTTTAGCTGTTTGTGCAAGCTGGGAGTTGTAGTTATACAACAGCTGAAGGTACACTTTTCCATAGAAAAAATGTGCCTCCAGCTGTTGCAAAACCATAAGTCCCAGCATGCCCATAAGGGAATGCTGGGAGTTGTGGTGGTCTGCCTCCTTCTGTTGCATAACTACAGCTCCCAGCATGCCCTTTTTGCATGCTGGGAGCTGTTGCTAAGCAACAGCAGGAGGCTGTAACTCACCTCCTGCTGCTGCTCCATGCAGGACTGTCCCTCGCCGCCGCCGTCGCTCCTGGGGCCCCGATCCCAACATGGACGCCGGGGATCGGGGTCCCCAGCACCCGGGGTCAGAAGAGGGGCGGAGCGGGTGCGGGAGTGACGCCCGCAGCAGGCGCCCTGATTGGTCGGCCGGTAATCCGGCCGACGAATCAGGGCGATCGTGAGGTTGCACCAGTGCCACCTCACCCCTGCAAGCTCTGGCTGTTCGGGGCCGTCAGAGACGGCCCCGAACAGCCAGTAATTCCGGGTCACCGGGTCACTGGAGACCCGATTGACCCGGAATCGCCGCAGATCGCTGGACTGAATTGTCCAGCGTTCTGCGGCGATCGCCGACATGGGGGGACATAATGACCCCCCTGGGCGATATGCCGGGATGCCTGCTGAACGATTTCAGCAGGCATCCGGCTCCGGTCCCCAACCGGCTAGCGGTGGGGGCCGGAATTCCCACGGGCGTATGGATACGCCCTGCGTCCTTAAGGACTCGGGATGCAGGGCGTATCCATACGCCCTGCGTCCTTAAGAGGTTAAAGGGGTACTCCGGTGAAAAACATTTATTTTTTATTTTTTTAAATCAACTGGTGCCAGAAAGTTAAACAGATTTGTAAATTACTTCTATTAAAAAATCTTAATCCTTCCTGTACTTATTAGCTGCTGAATACTACAGTGGAAATTATTTTCCGTTTGAAACACAGAGCTGTCTGCTGACATCATGAGCACAGTGCTCTCTGCTGACATCTCTGTCCATTTTAGGAAGTGTCCAGAGTAAAAGGAAATCCCCATAGCAAACATATGGTGTTCTGAACAGTTCCTAAAATGGACAGAGATGTCAGCAGAGAGCACTGTGCTCATGATGTCAGCAGGCAGCTCTGTGTTTCAAAAAGAAAAGAATTTCCGCTGTAGTATTCAGCAGCTAATAAGTACAGGAAGGCTTAAGATTTTTTAATAGAAGTAATTTACAAATCTGTTTAACTTTCTGGCACCAGTTGATAAAAAAAAAAAAAAAAAAAATAGTTTTTCACCGGAGTACCCCTTTAACCTCTTAAGGACACAGGGCGTACCTGTACGCCCTGTGCCCGGACCCAGTTTATAACGCAGGGTCACGCCGTGACCTCTGCATCATACTGGGTCGGTCCCAGCGGCTAATGACAGCCAGGACCCTGGGCTAATAGCGTGCGGCACCAATCGTTGTGCCGCGCGCTATTAACCCTTTAGATGCGGCGTTCAAAGTTGATCGCTGCATCTAAAATTAAAGTAAAAGCTTCCCCGCAGCTTAGTCAGGCTGATCAGGACTATCGCGGGGAAATCGTGATGTCCCGATCAGCTCGAATACGAGCGGAGGTCCCCTTACCTGTCTCCGTCGCGTCCGATTGGCGATTGATTGCTCCCAGCTTGAAATCCAGGCTTGAGCAATCGACCGCCGATAACACTGATCTTTGCCATGTCAATGCATGTCATTGATCTGTGTTTGAGATCGGTATGTGCAGTGTAATAGCCATTAAGGGGGGGGGGGGGGGGCTATTACACTGTAAAAAATAAAGTGTGAAAAAAAGTTAATAAAGATCATTTAACCCCTTCCCTAATAAAAGTAAGAATCACCCCTTTTCCCCTTTTAAAAAAAACTGTGTAAATAAAAATAAACATATGTGGCATCACCGAGTGTGTACATGTCCGAATTATTAAAATATATAATTAATTGAACCGCACAGAAAAAAATTCCAAATTACAAAATAGTGTATTTTTGGTGACTTTTTATATAATGAAAAAATGAATAAAAAGCGATCAAAAAGACTGATCAATATAATAATGGTACCGATAAAATCTTCACATCACGGCACAAAGAATGAGTCCTTAAACTGGCCCATACACAGAAAAATTTAAACGTTATAGGGGTCAGAAGATGACAATTTTAAACATATAAATTTTCCTGCATGTAGTAATACAAAATCAAACCTATGCGGTATATGTAGAAAAAAGATATAGGAACAGAAATAATGGCTCTATCTAAGTGCCTTAAATTATGGTAAGAACAAGTTTTTTAGATAACCAATAAAGCTGGCTGAACAGTATTTTGATCGTGATGAGTGTAGATAGATGGTAGTAGTAATAGTATCCCACTCACCTATTTGTGTTGCGCTGCAGGCACAACACTGTTTAACGCATGGATGGAATACAATGTATCCTCAAAGTCCTCTGGCTGCCCGGCATCCAGTCCCGATCAACGGCTGTGTCGGTCTTGAGAGATTGGAGGAGTGGTCCCCAAGGAAAGCTGCTCCTGCTCACCTGAGCCTGACGAAGCGGGGGTCACCCTGCGAAACGCGTTGCTTTTAAGACTTTCATATTAAAACAATCTTGCTTTTATTGTTTTGATATGCCTGAATAAACAAGTAGCCCAACATACCCAGGACGCTTGTTGCATTGCTGTCTATCTCCAAGGCGCCACGGGTATCATCCACTTTTCCTGCCCTGGAAACTGCTGGAGCAGCTTTCCTTGGGGACCATTCCTCCAAAATCAAACCTATATGATATAGGGTATCATTTTAACCGTATGGACCTACAGAATAAAGATAAGACGCCTTTATTACGAAAAAATGCACTGCGTAGAAACGGAAGCCCCCAAAAGTTACAAAATGGCATTTTTTCTTCAATTTTGTCGCACAATTAATTTTTTTTCACTTCACTGTGGATATTTTGGTAAAATGACTGACACTGCAAAGTAAAATAGATGTCGCAAAAAATAATCCATAATATTGAATTTTAGGTGCAAAATTTTAAGCGTTATGATTTTTAGAAGGTGATGAGGAAAAAATGAAAATGGAAAAACCCTGCATCCTTAAGGGGTTAAGAGGTAGTACTACTAGCTTTTTACAAATCTGTGAAAAGTCAGCTAAACCCACCTAACTCAGCCAACTATCTAATGTGTATGGGGGCCTCGTAACTACACCAGATGAGGTCAGGGAAAGAGAAGAATGGGCATGTTGGATAGTGATAAGCTGCAGGGGCCATATTAAAATTTGCGATATTTACATGCGAAAATTCGTAATGAAATTTGCATAGTGCGCATGTGCAATCATATCTTTCACCTAAAAGAAGGGAGGGATCAGTGCCCAGTCTGGAAGTGCTGATATTCGCATAAATGCACATAAAAAAAGAACAATATTCCTCATTACAAATATATATCACTATATATATGCGAATGCCGATATTCGCGGTAAAAATGTGCATTTCGAATATTCACGCTCAACACTATTGCCAACCTATTGTTCTTCAGAAGGATAAGGAGCGGCTGCGGCTCATCTCTCCTCTCTCCATTGACAATACATGAACAAACATTTTGGTGTATAGGGGGAATGAGATAGATAGTTGTCCCATACGACAACAGGTAGTGAAAATGTATGGAGACCTTTAGTCTTAATTTAATCAGGGTGCCATTCTTACGGAGTCTATAAACACACTGACAGGTAAATGGGCTTCTGAATAAAGTCATCCTGCTGGACAGAGACAGATGTGAATGAAACTGAAACTTCTTCAAATGACCATCTCTTTGAGAAAACCACCACTTTTTCTAGACCACATTTTAGTTATTTCTTATACTATGTATACTGGCCACCTTCTTTGAGAGGACCAACCCATTAGAAGACCACTTTAAATGCAATATAAGTTGGTTGTCTCACTGGAATATGAAAGTCATACGTTGAACTTTACAAACCAATATGACAATAAAATCTACTTCAAGGATTCTGGTATCTTTAGAGTCCATATAACTAGGTTAGTTCACACGTGCATATTTTCTGCTGCAGGTTTGCTTTAGCAGATTTTGCTACCCATTGAAGTCAATATGCAACAGATCTACAGCAGAAAATATGCATATGTGACCCTACACAAAGAGTATTTTAGCCCATAACAATTTTTTACAATCAGCTAAATAGAGAAAAATAAATAAATATCAGTGAGGTGCATGTTCTCAAGTGTCAAGATGGCCAAGACAACATGTCTTCACCGAAAGTGTGTAACATGGAACCATCAGTGCAGGAGCACCTAGGTGCATGAAAGGTCTTCCTATTACTTTGAGCCTTCATCGCACCCCACCCCCCTTTTTTTTTTTTTTTTTTTTAGCACTTTGAATGAAATGAAAATTTTAACTTGTTACATTTTTAAGATTTCTTTTTTTGGTGTTTTTCATATTCTTTAGAAACTCTCTAAACACCAGACAAAAAGTCCTCATTCGTAGAGCATACTGCATTAAAAAATAAATAAAAAGCCTCTGATCTAAAGAAAAGAACAAGTAAAAGTCACTACTCAATGCTTTTACAGGTTTAAAAGTTCACTATACTGTCTGCTCGACATACAAAAAAAACAACTCTGAAGAACACTATTAAACACACAATTTAAGTCATGAATGGGATATTTCTATTTCAGAAGGAAAGAGATTTAGCTACAAATGTTGATGAAAAGTTGATGAAATTATCATTTTACATGAAGATCTGCTGGATACTTTTATTATTAGAAACAACATTAATGGGCCACTCCAATACCATGTGATATTCTCCTCCCAGTATAAACATGGTGGGAGTACACAGCTGCCCTGCTCCCCCTCTTAATGGGGTCTATGTGCGGACTGAAGTTACGTACATTTACACTGGCCATGTTACTACTGATCCACACAGCAAGCAATCTGTGATTCCACAATGTTTTGGGGACCAGAACCAGCATTCTATTGGGAAAACAAAACACCTGGTTAGGGGGGTTTAGCAGGGTAGTTGTTTACCCTCCGTGCTTATGCTGGAAGGGAATATAACATGGCATTAGAGTGGCCCTTCAATGGGGTTTCCGATAATAAAAGTATCCACTAGATCTACATATGAAATGAACAGTAAACTCGGGTCACTTTGAAAATAACAAGCATCAGATACCTGTTTACAACATGATAATCACCCCATCTCCCTTCCCCCCAAAAAGTATTGAAGGGATCGCATATTTAATTAAGGTACGTGGCCGCAATATCAGGAGATCTGATTCTCAGATCAGTGTGGCCATGCCCTTTTCATTAAATATGCACACACCCCACTACAGTCACCCCATAGCTATGTACAGGTGACATGTGCAGCCAACAAAACAAAATATTTAATCAGTCAAACAGTGACTATTCACTTGTTCATTGACTGATCACCGGATACATTAGATGAGGCCGTGTTGGCCCAGTTGGACGATAATCACTCCATGTAGTAGGGCCCTTTTAGCCTCTCCACTTTTTAATTAAAAGGGGTACTCCACCCCTAGGCATCTTGTCCCCTATCTAAAGGATAGGGGATAAGATGTCTGATTGTAGGGGTCCCACCGCTGGGGACCCCTGCGATCTCTCCTGCAGCACCCCATGTCATTTTGTGCACGGAGCGAAGTTCCCCTTTAAAGACTCACCTTTCTAGATAATTTATTATTTTCACCATGAATAAGATAGACACTATATACTTTTAAATTGAGTAGTTGCTTAACTTAAAATAAGATCTAATTTACTGCTTAAGACTACGTTCAGTCCTCTGAATATTCTCTAACTCAGTTTACAGCTCTTAGCATCATTACAGCCGGTGTCATTATCATTACAGAACCCTATCCAGGGAGATTTTCCTTGGGGCTAGTTTAATCTGCCAGTTTTCAAGCTCCATGTACCCGTTTTGTCTATTCCATTAGCAGGTTCACTGCTGTTGAAAACAGAATCACTTACATTGTACAACCTGTTTGAATTCCCCATTCCGTTCCGTGCCATATGCAGTTTCCTGTGCTTTTCTAAACTTACCAAATTGCTTTATAATAGGTTTTAGCCAGCTGCCTCACTTTGTTGGATGTACAGAATACTTTACTAGACTTTCCATTTCCAGTCTAAGTGAGAGAATATCACAGAGTTTAATACAGATTCAATTCTAAGTGTGTCATGTCTATAATTGGCTAGAAAAAGGGATGTATATTGTTCATCCGAAATGTTCTATTTATTAGACCGTTATGTCCATTCCTTTGCTCGATGGATCTTGAGACAAAACGATTTAACTGTAAAACATACATAGATGATACTGATAGCGACACCCGGCTCATTGAAGACATCTAATTCAGTGCTGGATGTAAAGCAGTGAGTTACGGTACCTGAATAAAATGTGGCGCCTACGGATTAGGAAATAAACGCCCAGAGGAATATCCTTGTGTATTGGGAAGTGTCAAGAGGGTTGAAAATGTCTTCTGGGACTAGGGTTATCTGACCCTATCCTCAAGATTGGTCATCGATATGAGAACGACAAGGGTCTGACTCCCCACAGATCAGCTTGTTTGAAACAACCGTGGTGCTCATGCGAGTGCTGCGGGTTCTTCAATGTCCACTGCTGCTCGCACATGCTATACTAACAGTGGCAGTGGTGCAAGAAACTGCAGCATAGTCCTATTCACTTGGCAAAAGAAAAACAATATGATATGATGAAATGATGGTCTATAGCAGGCCAACCAAGAGATACAAGTAAGAGAAAATTGTTTAACATGTCTACCAATATGCCCAAACCCATTCACACACTGGCCCTGATTTATCAATCTGAGACAAAAACGGTCTGATTTGCGCATAGTAACCAATCAAAGCTCAGCTTTAATATCATATTGAGCGCTTGTAAAACAAAAGTTGATCTGTGATTGGTTGTTATGGACAAATCAGTGTTTCTCTCTGTTTAATACGTTTGGGCCACTGTGATAAATTTGCCACTTCATCTACCTTTTTAATTTACCTACACAGGTCATTATTTAGTATTGTAAAGCTGGCCTGCTTTTGTCAGGTTTTTCACTAAAATGTGGCGCACTTGGCCACAAATTGTGCCAAATTTTGACACCAGTACATTGTGCACAATTCACACTCGAGTCTCATCAGGGGGATGTTCAAGAGTACTTTTAGTATTAAGTTGCCCAATTGTGTACTTACACCCTGTTCCAGATTATTATGCAAATAATATTTTTCTCTTTACCTAAATAATTGATGGAAATAACAGTCAGCATAATTCTCATGTTATCAACTATTGAGTACAATTCAAATTGTATTGAACAAACCTCCTAATGATAATAGTATATATTTTTTAAACATAAAAAACGTACAATGCACTGTTCCAAATTATTATGCACAGTAAGTTTCAAAACACTTTATAGGTTGTAAAGAACTGAAAATTGTCATTTGCTGTGTTTGCAGCATATTTACAGAAATCAAAAGCTATTTCACTCAAACTTTTAACAACATTTTAACTTTGTAAACATTTTGACAGGTCACATAAACATTTTAACATAGGACCCCTTATTTGATAGCAGCTTCACAAGTCTTTTTGCATCCTTTGAACTTGTGAGTTTTTGGACAGTTTCTGCTTGAATTTGTTTGCAAGATGTCAGAATAGCCAGAGCTGCTGTTTGGATGTAAACTACCTCCCACCCTTATAGATATTTTGCTTGAGGATGCTCCAAAGGTTCTCAATAGGATGGAGGTCACACCATGATTTTCTCTCCTTTTAACCCCATAGCAGCCATTAATGCAGAGGTATTCTTTGCAGCATGAAATGGTGCATTGTCATGCATGAAGATGATTTTAATAGGGAAAGCATAGTTCTTCCTTCTGTACCAGGGAAGAAAGTGGTCAGTCAGAAACTCCACATACTTTGCAGAGGTCATCTTTACACCTTCGTGTACCCTAAATGGGCCGACCAGGTCTCTTCCCATGATTCTGGCCCAAAACATGACTCCACTACCGCCTTGCTGATGTCACAGCCATGTTGGAACCATCCGCTACTCCATCCATCTGGATGAACCCGTCTGTGCTCTGAATCCGCCACAAATCTCTTAATAGTGCAATGCTCAGGCTTTAGTTTTCGTGAAATATCTAATGTTTTGATACCTCGTCCAAGGCATTGAACTATTTCACTCTTTTTGGCAGCAGAGAGATCCTTTTTCTTCCCCATATTGCTTGAAAATGGTGCTCTGCTTAATAATGTGGAACACCCACCTTTAGTAGTTTTTCCTCAAATTGGGCTCACCTGGCAATCTAATTATCACAGGTGTCCGAGATTGTTTTCAGTGATCAAAAAAGCCCTGAGACACAATGCCATCCAAGAGTTAACCTCTTAAGGACTTAGAGAGTACCTGTACACCCCGAGTCCGCTCCCTTTCTAAAATGGCTGGGACCCGTGGCTATTTACCCTTTAGATGCGGCGTTCAAAGTTGATCACCACGTCTAAAGTGAAAGTAAACTACTCCCGGCTAGCTCAGTGGGCTGCTTGGGACTGCCGCACCAAAATCACGGCATCCCTAATAGCTAGAGCACACAAGGAGGGCCCTTACCTTCCTCCTGTGTGTCCAATCGCCGAATGACTGCTCTGTGCCTGATATCCAGGCATGAGCAGGTAAGCGGAAGAATCATTGTTCAATGTTATCTTATGGGATAACAATGATCAATGTAAAAGATCAGTGTCAGCAGTGTTATAGCCCCCCTATGGGGGCTATAACATTGCAAAAAAAAGTGGAAAAAAAAAAGAAAATTTAACCCCTTCCCTAATAAAAGTTTGAATCACTCTCCCATTTCCCATTAAAAAAATAAAAAATAGTGTAAATAAAAATAAACATATGTGGTATTGGTGCCTGCAGAAATGTCTGAATTATAAAAATATATTGTTAATTAAACCACACGGTTAATGGCGTACGCACAAAAAAATTCCAAAGTACAAAGTAGTGTATTTTTTGGTCACTTTTTATATCATGAAAAAGTTGGGAAAAAAAGCGATCAAAGTCTGATCAATACAAAAATTGTACCTCTAAAAACTTCAGATCACTGCGCAAAAAATGAACCCTCATACCGCCCCATACGTGGAAAAATAAAAAAGTTATAGGGGTCAGAAGATGACAATTTTAAACTTATAAATTTTCCTGCATGTAGTTATGATTTTTTCCAGAAGTACGACAAAATCAAACCTATATAAGTATCATTTTAATTGTATGGACTTACAGAATAAAGAGAGTGTGTAATTTTTTCCGAAAACTTTACTGCGAAGAAACGAAAGCCCCCAAAAGATACAAATTGGCGTTTTTTCTTCAATGTTGTCGCACAATGATTTTTTTTTCTGTTTTGCCATAGATTCTTGGGTAAAATGACTGATGTCATTGCAAAGTAGAATTGGTGGCGCAAAAAATAAGCCATCATATCGATTTTTAGGTGCAGAATTGAAAGAATTATGATTTTTTAAAGGTAAGGAGGAAAAAAAGAAAGTGCAAAAATGGAAAAACCCCGAGTCCTTAAGGGGTTAATATAAAATATTTAATCTTTGTGACACTTAAAAAGAATTTGCAGAATAATTTGGTACAGGATTTATATTGACTATTACTAAGGGGATGTTGTTTGAATTTATGAACAAAGGGATAGTTATTATGGAGGTTCATCCCTCCATAATAACTATCCCATAATCTACGTGCTATATGCATGATTTGTGTGAATTGTAGCAACATATTTTCAATTAGATTATTCCATTAATTTATAAAACATACCATTCAGTCCCGTTTAATGCCTACATCTGATTTCATAGGGAGATCACACCATATGACATACATGTCGTCTGTATAGCAGTATTTGTGGCTAATACAGTACAGTTTGTGGTGAACACTACATCCAAATGAAACAGGGTTGAAATCTTAAAGAGGTACTCTACTGCTCAATGTTTGGAACAAACTGTTCCAAAAGCTGGAGCCAGTGCCGGGAACTTGTGACGTCACAGCCCGCCCCCTCATGGCGTCACGTCCCGCCCCCCCCTCAATGCAAGTCTATGGGAGGGACAGCCATCATGCCCCCTCCCATAGACTTGCTTTGATTGGTTCCAAACGCTTAGCAGCGGAGTACCCATTTAAAGGAGTACTCCGGTGCTCCAGTGTTCTGAACATTTTGTTCAGAACGCTCGGAGCCGGAGGCTTTGATTGTGATGTCACGGCCACGCCCCTCATGACATGACTTCACGCCCCCTCCATTCATGTCGATGGGAGGGGGCGTGTCGGCCGATATGCTCCCTCCAATAGACATGAAGGGAGGAGGCATGATGTGACATCATGAGGGGTGTGGCCGTGATGTCATGACCACTGCCGCAGGAACCCGCCGTTTGTTTAGAATGCTGCGGGAGATCGCAGGGGGCCCCAACAGTGGGACCCCTGCGATCAGACATCTTATCCCTTATCCTTTGGATAGGGGATAAGATGTCTAACAACCCCTTTAAGGAATGCATTAAGAAATTTGCATACAAAGGAACTACATTGCAGTGATCGGCTAAGGCAATGTTCACACTGTGCTCTGTCTGATTCTGGTCCATTTGGCTCCTCTTTTGCGCCAAACGGCCTCATAAAAGACCAGAGGACTACTGACTTCACCGGATCACTACTGGATCCTTATTTTATTTTGTAAGCCAGTCAGAGCCTATAAATAAATATTCCACCTTGTAAGGAATAAGTGCCTTATCCAAAACTTTCTTTCTATGTATCAGGACCTGAGAGAGTGGATAATATCGTAATATTCTTTATAAATGTCAATATCATTCAGATGAGACATCACGTCAACCACATAATTAAATGTGTTCAATATAACTAAGCTTTTCGGGGAACGGAGGAATCATTTTTATAAGTTAATTAATACTTTGATCTTCTTTCTCATATAGTTAAATGCATATTTTTCCTGTTCTGTGTAAGCAATTTATCATATCATGATTCACATTGTGAATACATCAACATGTAACAAATGTTTCAATGGGAGTGTATGGGGTAAGTGGATTAACTTTACTTTTTGAATATAAGCCTATTTGTTTAGCTGTAAGGCAAGAGGGATTACTTACATATATTACAGGTTGGCTCATCGCATAATATGTTGACTCAAATTCGTATGGAATTGGTAAAAGTCCTGTTTGACATCATAAGTATCTATATTCAGTATAAGGTAAAAATGTAATTATTTATTTATTATTGAAGTCTTAATAGGTGAAATACTGTCACGATGCCGGCTGGCAGGAGGTGGATCCTCTGTGCCAGAGAGGGATTGGCGTGGACCGTGCTAGTGGACCGGTTCTAAGTCACTACTGGTTTTCACCAGAGCCCGCCGCAAAGCGGGATGGTCTTGCTGCGGCGGTAGTGACCAGGTCGTATCCACTAGCAACGGCTCAACCTCTCTGGCTGCTGAAGATAGGCGCGGTACAAGGGAGTAGACAGAAGCAAGGTCGGACGTAGCAGAAGGTCGGGGCAGGCAGCAAGGATCGTAGTCAGGGGCAACGGCAGGCGGTCTGGAACACAGGCTAGGAACACACAAAGAAACGCTTTCACTGGCACAATGGCAACAAGATCCGGCGAGGGAGTGCAGGGGAAGTGAGGTATAAATAGGGAGTGCACAGGTGAACACACTAATTGGAACCACTGCGCCAATCAGCGGCGCAGTGGCCCTTTAAATCGCAGAGACCCGGCGCGCGCGCGCCCTAGGGAGCGGGGCCGCGCGCGCCGGGACAGGACAGACGGAGAGCGAGTCAGGTACGGGAGCCGGGATGCGCATCGCGAGCGGGCGCCACCCGCATCGCGAATCGCATCCCGGCTGGAGACGGTATCGCAGCGCACCGGGTCAGTGGAGCTGACCGGAGCGCTGCGGTAGCGAGAGTGAAGCGAGCGCTCTGTGGAGGAGCGGGGACCCGGAGCGCTCGGCGTAACAGTACCCCCCCCCTTGGGTCTCCCCCTCTTCTTAGAGCCTGGGAACCTGAGGAGCAGACTTTTGTCTAGGATGTTGTCCTCAGGTTCCCAGGATCTCTCTTCAGGTCCACAGCCCTCCCAATCCACCAAAAAGAACCTTTTTCCTCTGACCGTCTTGGAGGCCAGTATCTCTTTCACTGAGAAGACGTCAGAAGAACCGGAGACAGGAGTGGGAGAAACTAACTTGGGAGAGAAACGGTTGATGATGAGTGGTTTAAGAAGAGAGACATGAAAGGCATTAGGAATACGGAGAGAAGGAGGAAGAAGAAGTTTGTAAGAGACAGGATTAATTTGGCACAAGACTTTGAAAGGACCAAGATAGCGTGGACCCAGTTTGTAACTGGGGACACGAAAGCGGACATATTTAGTGGAGAGCCATACCTTGTCTCCGGGAGCAAAAATGGGGGGAGCTCTTCTTTTCTTATCGGCAAACTTTTTCATGCGAGATGAAGCCTGTAAAAGAGAATTTTGGGTCTCTTTCCATATGGTGGAAAGATCACGAGTCACTTCATCTACAGCGGGCAAACCAGAGGGCAAGGGAGAAGGGAGGGGGGGAAGAGGGTGACGGCCGTACACCACAAAAAATGGGGATTTGGAGGAAGATTCAGAGACTCTGAAGTTATACGAGAATTCGGCCCATGGTAGAAGATCTGCCCAGTCATCCTGGCGGGAGGAAACAAAATGGCGTAAATAATCACCCAGGACCTGGTTAATTCTTTCCACTTGCCCATTGGATTGAGGGTGATATGCAGAGTAAAAGTTTAATTTAATCTTTTCTTGAGTTGTTTACAGAGAGCCCTCCAGAATTTTGACACGAATTGGACGCCTCTATCCGAGACGATCTGCGTGGGCAACCCGTGAAGACGAAAAATGTGTACAAAAAATTGTTTTGCCAACTGAGGCGCTGAAGGAAGACCAGGAAGAGGGATGAAATGTGCCATCTTGGAGAATCGATCAACGACCACCCAAACAACAGTGTTGCCACGGGATGGGGGTAAGTCTGTAATAAAGTCCATACCAATCAGAGACCAAGGCTGTTCGGGGACAGGCAGAGGATGAAGAAGACCAGCGGGCTTCTGGCGAGGAGTCTTATCCCGGGCACAGACAGTGCAGGCTCGCACAAAATCCACAACATCCGTCTCCAGAGTCGGCCACCAATAGAAACGAGAGATGAGTTGCACGGATTTCTTGATACCCGCATGACCTGCGAGATGGGAGGAGTGACCCCATTTGAGGATTCCGAGGCGTTGGCGTGGAGAAACGAAGGTCTTCCCTGGAGGAGTTTGCCTGATGGAGGCTGGAGAAGTGGAGATCAGGCAGTCAGGGGGAATGATGTGTTGCGGAGAGAGCTCTACTTCCGAGGCATCCGAGGAACGAGAGAGAGCATCGGCCCTAATGTTCTTATCGGCAGGCCGAAAGTGAATTTCAAAATTAAATCGGGCAAAGAACAGAGACCACCTGGCCTGGCGAGGATTCAGCCGTTGGGCAGACTGGAGATAGGAGAGGTTCTTGTGATCGGTGTAAATAATAACGGGAAATCTTGATCCCTCCAACAGATGCCTCCATTCCTCAAGTGCTAGTTTAATGGCTAGAAGCTCTCGGTCCCCGATGGAGTAGTTCCTCTCAGCCGGAGAGAAGGTCCAGAAAAAAAAACCACAAGTAACAGCATGCCCGGAAGAATTTTTTTGTAGAAGGACCGCTCCAGCTCCTACAGAGGAGGCATCAACCTCCAATAGGAAGGGTTTAAATGGGTCAGGTCTGGAGAGCACGGGAGCCGAAGAAAAGGCAGACTTGAGCTGTTTAAAGGCGTCTTCCGCTTGAGGAGGCCATGATTTAGGATTGGCATTCTTTTTGGTTAAAGCCACAATAGGAGCCACAATGGTGGAAAAATGTGGAATAAATTGTCTGTAATAATTGGCGAACCCCAAAAAACGTTGGATAGCACGGAGTCCGGAGGGGCGTGGCCAATCTAAGATGGCAGAGAGTTTGTCTGGATCCATTTGTAGTCCCTGGCCAGAGACCAAGTATCCTAGGAAAGGAAGAGATTGACATTCAAACAGACATTTCTCCATTTTGGCATAAAGTTGATTGTCACGAAGTCTCTGAAGAACCATGCGGACATGCTGGCGGTGTTCTTCTAAGTTGGCAGAAAAAATCAGGATATCGTCCAGATATACAACAACACAGGAATATAAGAGATCACGAAAAATTTCATTAACAAAGTCTTGGAAGACAGCAGGGGCGTTGCACAGGCCAAAGGGCATGACCAGATACTCAAAGTGTCCATCTCTAGTGTTAAATGCCGTTTTCCATTCATCCCCCTCTCTGATGCGGATGAGATTATAGGCACCTCTTAAGTCCAGTTTGGTAAAGATGTGGGCACCTTGGAGGCGATCAAAGAGTTCAGAGATGAGAGGTAGGGGGTAGCGGTTTTTTACAGTGATTTTATTAAGACCGCGGTAGTCAATGCAAGGACGTAGGGAGCCATCTTTTTTGGACACAAAGAAAAATCCGGCTCCGGCAGGAGAGGAGGATTTGCGGATAAAGCCCTTCTTTAAATTTTCCTGGATATACTCAGACATAGCAAGAGTCTCTGGGACAGAGAGAGGATAAATTCTGCCCCGGGGTGGAGTAGTGCCCGGGAGGAGGTCAATAGGACAGTCATAAGGCCTGTGAGGAGATAAAGTCTCAGCTTGTTTTTTGCAAAAAACATCCGCAAAGTCCATATAGGCCTTAGGGAGACCGGTTACAGGGGGAACCACAGGGTCACGGCAAGGAGTACTGGGAACCGGTTTAAGGCAGTCCTTGGAACAAGAGGGGCCCCAACTCTTGATCTCCCCAGTGGACCAATCCAGGGTTGGGGAATGGTGTTGAAGCCAGGGTAGTCCAAGGAGAATTTCGGAAGTGCAATTGGAGAGGACCAAAAACTCAATTTTTTCGTGGTGAGGTCCAATGCACATTAGGAGGGGTTCCGTGCGGTAACGCACGGCACAGTCCAATCTTTCATTGTTAACGCAATTGATGTAGAGAGGTCTGGCGAGACTGGTCACTGGGATGTTGAACCTGTTGATGAGAGAGGCCAAAATAAAGTTTCCTGCAGATCCGGAGTCCAAGAAGGCCTTAGTGGAGAAGGAGAAGGTAGAGGCAGATATCCGCACAGGCACAGTAAGACGTGGAGAAGCGGAGTTGACTTCAAGGACTGTTTCACCTTTGTGCGGAGTCAGCGTACGTCTTTCCAGGCGGGGAGGACGGATAGGACAATCCTTCAGGAAGTGTTCGGTACTGGCACAGTACAGGCAGAGATTCTCCATGCGGCGTCGTGTCCTCTCTTGAGGTGTCAGGCGAGACCGGTCAACTTGCATAGCCTCCACGGCGGGAGGCCCAGGAACGGATTGCAGAGGACCAGAGGAGAGAGGAGCCGGGGAGAAAAAACGCCTCGTGCGAACAAAGTCCATATCCTGGCGGAGCTCCTGACGCCTTTCGGAAAAACGCATGTCAATGCGAGTGGCAAGGTGAATGAGTTCATGTAGATTAGCAGGGATTTCTCGTGCGGCCAGAACATCTTTAATGTTGCTGGATAGGCCTTTTTTAAAGGTCGCGCAGAGGGCCTCATTATTCCAGGATAGTTCTGAAGCAAGAGTACGGAATTGTACAGCGTACTCGCCAACGGAAGAATTACCCTGGACCAGGTTCAATAGGGCAGTCTCAGCAGAAGAGGCTCGGGCAGGTTCCTCAAAGACACTACGAAATTCCGAGAAGAAGGAGTGTACTGAGGCAGTGACAGGGTCATTGCGGTCCCAGAGCGGTGTGGCCCATGACAGAGCTTTTCCAGACAGAAGGCTGACTACGAAAGCCACCTTAGACCTTTCAGTAGGAAACTGGTCCGACATCATCTCCAAGTGCAGGGAACATTGTGAAAGAAAGCCACGGCAAAACTTAGAGTCCCCATCAAATTTATCCGGCAAGGATAATCGTAGGCATGAGGCGGCCACTCGCTGCGGAGGAGGTGCAGGAGCTGGCGGAGGAGATGATTGCTGAAGCTGTGGTAGTAGCTGCTGTAGCATCACGGTCAGTTGAGACAGCTCGTGGCCTTGTTGCGCTATCTGTTGTGAGTGCTGGGCGACCACCGTAGTGAGGTCAGCGACATCTGGCAGAGGTACTTCAGCGGGATCCATGTCCGGATCTACTGTCACGATGCCGGCTGGCAGGAGGTGGATCCTCTGTGCCAGAGAGGGATTGGCGTGGACCGTGCTAGTGGACCGGTACTAAGTCACTACTGGTTTTCACCAGAGCCCGCCGCAAAGCGGGATGGTCTTGCTGCGGCGGTAGTGACCAGGTCGTATCCACTAGCAACGGCTCAACCTCTCTGGCTGCTGAAGATAGGCGCGGTACAAGGGAGTAGACAGAAGCAAGGTCGGACGTAGCAGAAGGTCGGGGCAGGCAGCAAGGATCGTAGTCAGGGGCAACGGCAGGCGGTCTGGAACACAGGCTAGGAACACACAAAGAAACGCTTTCACTGGCACAATGGCAACAAGATCCGGCGAGGGAGTGCAGGGGAAGTGAGGTATAAATAGGGAGTGCACAGGTGAACACACTAATTGGAACCACTGCGCCAATCAGCGGCGCAGTGGCCCTTTAAATCGCAGAGACCCGGCGCGCGCGCGCCCTAGGGAGCGGGGCCACGCGCGCCGGGACAGGACAGACGGAGAGCGAGTCAGGTACGGGAGCCGGGATGCGCATCGCGAGCGGGCGCCACCCGCATCGCGAATCGCATCCCGGCTGGAGACGGTATCGCAGCGCACCGGGTCAGTGGAGCTGACCGGAGCGCTGCGGTAGCGAGAGTGAAGCGAGCGCTCCGGGGAGGAGCGGGGACCCGGAGCGCTCGGCGTAACAAATACCATGAGGAAATATTATAGATAGTCTCTCATTTTGTGTTATTTCTACTTGTTCCCTCCCGTTTCCTGGCGGCCATTAACTGTTTTTTTTTCTATCACTCCCCAGCTCTAGCAAATAACTTCCTCACCTACTGGATTGGAATTTCCATAGATTTTCCGTGTCCACCTTTGGTGATAGCAACCATAGATTTAAGCAGCTCCTTTAAAAAGGTAATGATATGTTCCCACTATGAAATCTTTGCAAGGAATTCCGCTGCACAAATCTAATACAGTGACCCCCGGACCTACAATTGCCTCGATATACGAGCATTTCAAGATACGATGGCCTCTCAGAGGCCATCGCATGTTGAAGGCAGCATCAACATACAATGCTTTTGTATGTCGGGGCCATCGCATAAACAGCTTCAGCTGCCACTGGATAGCCATTTACGGTGCCCTGTGTGGTCCGCTGACGATCACTTACCTGTCCTCGGGGCTCCGATGCGTCCTCTTCGTGATCCCCTGCATCGTCGGTGCTCTCACGTCGCTGCGCAAGCCGTCCCGTCATCCAATAGGAGCAGCGTGCGTAGCGACATGACGGCGGCGACGGAGAATGAGGATGGCGGGGAAGCAGAGGCCTTACCGGAGCATCGGGGACACCCCGGGGACGCGGCGACAGCGATGGAAGGAGACATCCAGGGCAGCGGTGACGGTCCGGAGCGGCGGGGACACGTGAGTATAACATCCAATACCAGTGGTCTTCAACCGGTGGACCTCCAGATGTGGCAAAACTACAACTCCCAGAATGCTGGGTGTTGTAGTTTTGCAATATCTGGAGGTCCGCAGGTTGTAGATCCCTGTCCTATAGTTTACATTGCACGGATCCCTCAACATATGATGGTTTCAACAAACGATGGTCCATTTGGAACAGATTACCATCATATGTTGAGGGACCACTGTATTTGTACGAATTGGTCTTCCATTGACCCATTTACACTGCAAAATTTCCGCAGCAGAAAATTCAGTCACAGGAACTGAACCACCGAAAGACTGAATATGTTCATTCCTTCTCTGGAATTACATATGGACTGCTTGGCCATTAATGGTGACAGCTCAGGAGTCTTCTGGATATGGCAAATATGGCTAAACATATGCAAACATGAATCAAAAAATGTGTATTTCAATGTAACTATAGAGTCATTCATTATCAAATAGTCCCGACTTTGTTATTTAAAAGTGATTGGAGATTAATTGTTTCTATTGCTGACTTGCAGGATTCCACATTCTCTGTTCAGTGATCAAAGCCCAAGAAAGCAAAAATGTATTTTGGTAAGATCACTAATTCTATTTCCACCAAATGTTTTCTGTTATGTAATCAGGATATTTTGCTATTAACATCATAACTGCACAATTGCTGAGAACAGAGCTACATACATTTGGGAATGCTTGCTTCTCTGAGCACATCCATTATACCAGAGTGCTGACTACTCTCTCTACATGGAATGGACAGGAAAAATGATACGAATGACAGCACAAGTTTACCTGCCTGTTCCATTCATTATACTCTGCTGAATTCTAATATTAGGACATGTACAGTCTATAGGGAGTTTTTTTATACTCTTAAGTCATGGCGTCATCGGTTGCTATGTCAACAAATCTATTTGCACCAGAAGCAATTACATTTTTGTCTATTAAGGCAAGTCTAACTATTCAGATTGTAATATTTTAGAAGGAGATTTATCATTCTTTTCAAACGTATTTCTTTTATATGACAATTTTTTTAACTTACTTTTGCTTACGTGCAACCTATTTATTAAATAGTCACACAACCTTGATAAATAAATCACACGTAAGCAAAACTCGGGAAACCCGCTTACAAATGCATTTTTTAAAGCAGAATAGTTTCCCCTTATGTTAATTGCCGAAGTTCTTTATCAAGAACAGTAAGCTGTTTGCTGGGCTAGCTAATTTTCATTTTTGTAAGATCCTGCAGTAGAGTGTGATTGTGTGTGAGTAAGTGTTTTTGTGACTGTGTGTGTCTGAATGTGTGTGAGTGTGTGTGTGTAGGGTTGCCACCCAGCCGGTATTGTACCGGCACAGCTGGTATTTTCAACCTGTTGCCAGTAAGTTCTCATCACAAAGACTGGCCATGCCAACGGCCGATATTTTCCATTGAGGGCCGCCCTGTGCCCGCCCCTGGCCGGCCGCCAGCAATATTGATTTCTGCGCAGAAGTCGCCACTAACTGTCTGTGCTAAGTGGCCATGGCCATGGCCCGACATTACCCCTGTAGGAAGCATGTGCCGCGGACACATTAAATAAGTGAGCTGCGGCAGTGATGAGTGACATCCTTTTGTGCCAAGGGCCTGTGCAGGAGGACGTTACATGTCACTGAAGGAGTCCCCCTCTCCAGAAAGCCCGCCGACATTAACACATTTCTGTGAGAAGCTGCCTGCAGTGAAGAAGTACAGGCAGCTCTCTGTGGCTGGCGCTAGCAGGGAAATGAAGGAGGGGGTGGTCTCTAAATGGTATTATAGTATGGTGGGGAGTGGGACTGGGGACCGGACCGTAAGATTTAAAGGACATCTGCAGCTTTATAACACTTATCCCCTATCCACAGGATAGGGTATAAGTGTTTGATTGTGGGGTGGTCTGACCACTGGAACCCCCCGCGATCTCCTGAACGGGGCCCCCGTGTTAGCGCTCAGTGAGAGCGCTAATGCATGTTGTGTTGACCCAGAGAGGTCAACGGTACGCCCCTTCCGCATACAGTTCTAATGCTGACTCCTCGCCTCTCCCATAGAACTACATGGAGGAGGCGTGTTGGCCGCAACGTCATGCTCCTCAATGTGCAAGCCGCACTGGAGAGCCGCGGCAGAGTCGTGGCCCCCGTGCAGGAGATCACGGGGGTCCCAGCGGTCGACCACCTCGATTAATCCTGTGATTGGGGGATAAGTTGTTTTCAGACACAGATGGCCTTTAATGTCATCCATTTGCCCCCGGTTTATACTATCCGTTATCACTTCTGAGCATACTCAGAAGAGGTGAAATCAGCAGACTCCTGCAGTGTTGTGGGACTACTACTACTCCCATCATGGAACAGACTTGTTTCCATGGTGGAAGTCGTAGTTCCCCCTGCTGCAGGAGGTCTGCAGGTGGCTGGGGAGACTACATTAGTGCTCGTACTACTACCCCCATCATGGAACATAATCTCTTCCATGTTGGGAAGTAGAAGTACAGGGGCTTAGGGATTGATCGCACTGGGTTTCACTTCTGAGACCCGATGCGATCAAAAGTTATTAACCAGGGGAGCATGCTCTGATCCCCTGCAATGTAGATCGTGCATGTTTTACTTTCATTTTCAAATACCCCACCAGGAGCCTTGATTGGCTGGTACTGAGGAGCCATTCAGGGCTCCCGGTGGGGTTTTTAAAGTCATAAGTGATTATTGTAATGTTGGAATACACTGGCGGCTGGGGAATCATTGCGCTACATTTTCCAGGTGCCCTAATGCCCTGCAGGACTATATATATATTATATATAAGCGCTGAAGGGGGGCAAGATCTATAGGTAGCACAGTGAGGAGCAATATACATAGCTAGCGCAGTGGGGGGTGCAGACATAGAGCACTATATGTCTGGCCTCCCGCTGCTCTACCTATGTATATTTCCCCCCAACTGCACTAGCTATATATATTGTCCTCTCAGCACTCACATATGTCCCCCCCATCGAGTGCATACATATGTCCCTCACAGCGCTATCTATAAAGTATACTATCAGCAGCGCATCATGCTGCTGGCTGGGAAAGGCAGCCCAATGCTGCTCGCTTCCCGGCCAGCAGATGTGCTGCTGATAGCATACTTTACAGATAGCACTGCGAGGGAAATATGTGTATAGAAGTGCTGCAGGGGACACATGTAAGCACTGGGGGGTGGGCAATATATATAGCTAGCGCAGCGGGGGGGCAAATATATATACCTAGCACAGTGGGGGACAATATATATAGGTAGCGCAGCGGGGGCAATATATATTGGTAGCACAGTGGGAGGTGTTAATTAAAGTGGGTGTCAATTTCCTTTCATGGGATTTTGCTGTCAGCACACAAAATTTATCAATGGTAATCAGATTTATCAACCCATGGAGACCTGGATATGGAGTCACACTAAAAATCTAAGTGGAAAACTACACTACAGGCTGATCCAACTTTGATGTAATGTCCTTAAAACAACTCAAAATGAGGCTCAGTAGTGTGTGTGGCCTCCACATGCCCGTATGACCTCCCTACAATGCCTGGACATGCTCCTGATGAGGTGGCGGTCTCCTGAGGGATGTCCTCCCAGACCTGGACTAAAGCATCTGCCAACTTCTGGACAGTCTGTGGTGCAACGTGGCATTGGTGGATGGAGCGAGACATGATGTCCCAGATGTGCTCAATCGAATCCAGGTCTGGGAAACGGGCGGCCAGTCCATAGCATAATGCCTTCCTCTTGCAGGAACTGCAGACACACTCCAGCCACATGAGGTCTAGCATTGTCTTGCATTAGGAGGAACCCAGGGTCAACTGCATTAGCATATGGTCTCACAAGGGGTCTGAGGATCTCATCTCAGTACCTAATGGTAGTCAAGCTACCTCTGGCAAGCACATGGAGGGCTGTTCGACCCCCCCCCCCCCCCCAAAGAAATGCCACCTCACACGATTACTAACCCACCGCCAAACCGGTCATGCTGGAGGATGTTGCAGGCAGCAGAGCATCTTCAGACTCTGCCACGTCTGTCACATGTGCTCAGTGTGAACCTGCTTTCATCTGTGAAGAACACAGGGTGCCAGTGGCAAATTTGCCAATCTTGGTTTTCTCTTGCAAATGCCAAACGTTCTGCACGGTGTTGGGCTGTAAGCACAACCCCCACCTGTGGATGTCAGGCCATCATACCACCCTTATGGAGTCTGTTTTTGACCGTTTGAGTGGACACATGCACATTTGTGGCCTGCTGGAGGTCATTTTGCAGGGCTCTGGCAGTGCTCCTCCTTGCACAAAGGCGGAGGTCGCGGTCCTGCTGCTGGATTGTTGCCCTCTTACGACCTCCTCCACATCTCCTGATGTACTGACCTGTCTCCTGGTAGCACCTTCGTGCTCTGGACACTACGCTGACAGACACAGCAAACCTTCTTGCCAAAGCTTGCATTGATGTGCCATCCTGGATGAGCTGCACTACCTGAGCCACTTGTGTGGGTTGTAGACTCCATCTCATGCTACCACTAGAGAGAAAGCACCACCAGCATTCACAAGTGACCAAAACATCAGCTAGGAAGCATAGGAACTGAGAAGTGGTCTGTGGTCACCACCTGCAGAACCACTCCTTTATTGGGGGTGTCCTGCTACTTGCCTATAATTTCCACCTGTTGTCTGTTCCATTTGCACAACAGCATGTGAAATTGATTGTCAATCAGTGTTGCTTCCTGAGTGGACAGTGTGATTTCACAGAAGTGTGATTGACTTGGAGTTACATTGTGTTGTTTAAGTGTTCCCTTTATTTTTTTTGAGCATTGTAGTAAGTTAAAAATTCTTATTTGTTGGTAGCACTACTCCCATGTAATAGGGATGTGTGGCTGAGGAACGATGAAGTAAAGGGCCTCACAAATGATCCCACAATCCTTTGTGTGGCCCTGACTACATAGTTATCTAGTTGCGGAAAGGCTCATTTAAAGGGGTACTCCATTGCCCCAGCAAATGCTCCGAACGCTTGGAGCAGGCGGGGGGGGGGGGGGGGGGGGGGGTCGTGACATCACTACCACGCCCCTTGTGACATCATGCCATGCCCTCTCAATGCAAGTCTATGGGAGGTGGCATGGTTGCAGCCATGACCCCTCCACTAGAGGTGCATTGAGGGGGCGTAGCATGACATCACCAGGGGTATGGCAGTGACATCACGACCTCCGCCACTGGCACCCAGCATTCTAACCGAACGCCAGGTGCTGAACAGAGCATGGGGGTACCAGCGGTGGGACCCTTAGGTTCAAACATCTTATCCCTTATCCTTGGGAACAAATCTACGTATAGGGAACCGGGTTGGCCTCTCAAAAAGCCCCAGAAACGTGTCCAGTATGCCTTTAAAAATCGCTTCCACTATTCAAACAACAAAGTTGAAACTATAATAGCAAAAAAACATGACTTGAAAAGAGGAGAAATTCTAAGTAACAACACATTTGTAACTCTTGGGATACAGTCTCGATATTATAACTTCCACAGTCTAAAACCCACAGGCTTAACAAGTTAGGTTTTTCTACCTTCAAATTACTGCATGAGAGAAGCCTTAAGCAAAGGGATTAATTACTAATTCTAATGTATTCACTCTTAGGTTACAATGGAGTTAGCGCTACAATGCCGTCTTTATTGTAAACCGTTGCTCCCCTTGATAGAGAACAGTGTATTAGGAAAATAACTCTCTCAAGGATTCCTACTAAGCCACACAAGATTTTTATATAGGGAAATAATTATTGAAGTGACAGCTGAGAAGAATTAATGTCAGCGGTCTTTTAAATGGACACAAATTTTTCACTAAACCAGGCGCCATGAAGCTGTCAGAGCAGCATGCGCTATTATATATTTACTTTCATAGCCATTTTGGAAAAAAAACTAACAGGGGCGAAAGAGGTTAAATCAGATACTACTTAACTTTGGTGGCACAAATCTTGGCATATTTCCTCTGTAGAGATATTGGAAACAATTATTTCCTTTCCTTATTCATCTGTTTTTTGTAAAGATTGACAATGAACTCCCTAGGGTTCCCTGTTCACTATGAAGAAACCTTCTTAATCATGAACTGCTTACCTTCTGCTGAACGTGATCCCCCTGGGCTGGTAGCACTCCATAGTTCTGTGTGACTTACAACTCACATTCCCCATCAATTATAGTGAGCTACTTCCTTTTCTTGTCTGCCCCTTAAGTTCCAGCCAGGGCACTCTTCTTTTCAAAAGCAATTCTAGTGTGGTTTTTAAAATATTGTAAATCCTCAATAGCTGTTTTTCAATGCATAAGCTCCACAAAAGTGTGTAACAGGATGGCAGAATCCATGTATATTGGATGCATCTGTGTTATTTCTTTATTTACTTTTTAATTTTTTCCTACACCTGAATAGCAAATTAAATAAAACACACAGCAATAACTGTTGGGGTGGAGCAACGACTACAATACAATCAAATACAATAAGGGAAAATAAAAGAAAGGAATCAAAATAAAGGTAGGCAGGGGCTTTAGAATTTTTCAGAATAAGCTGTTGTGTGAGTACTGGAGGAGTAGCATTTCTAGGCACTGTATATTGTACCTTGTATGAGGCATTTTTTTTAACACTTGCTCTGCTCCAGAGTGGGTACAGGCTAGCTGCCATGATGTCTCCAATAAATTGCATACAGAAAAGAGTTCCTAGTCCCATATAATGTTATAGCACACGTTCAGAAACAGCAGCATAAAGGGCATTACAGAGCAGTACTGAGCAGTTTAAGCAGTAAAGCATTAGGGTTACATATAACACTTAGAACAACTTGCAGTCCCTTGTCCCCTAGCATTTCTCTGTTCCTCCACTTCCCCTTGCATAGACCTGTATTGACAGCATGGCTCCATTTTAATATGGATTTTGCAAGGAATCAATTGTGAATAACAAAAGTGGGAAGCTGGAAGGGGAGAAGCATGTTATATTTTAGCTCCAAATATGCCACAATAAATCCCTGTATCAACATCTCACCTTAACTATAGGTACCACTCCCTGTATATTGTACCAAAGGGTTAAGGCAAATAAATAATAGTAATAGAGAGCGATGTGGGGGATTTTGTACAAATTGATAAACTATTAATAAAAAGCATGTGGTAAATGCATACACATACATGTTGCCGAAATAGATTAAAGAATAACTGGAGAAGTAGATTCAAAATTAGGAGTAGTGTCAAAGCTGTATGCTGCAAAAAGCAGGGTAAAAGGCTATTAAAAATCGGGAGTATTTATTCTATCCTTCTAAAAAATGTGCATATATTTTTTTTTTAAAATCAGATAATAATCATGAGCTTCAAATTAACTGATCAGCATACCTCTTATTTAATATGGATCAGAGAAATCCTCCATAGTTAGTGATCGCCTATTTATCCTCTAATATTCAAAAGTTAGTGTAAATTTGTAAGGTGCAATTCCCAGTCACTGGTTATAGAGCGCTGTTGTATTTCGGTGCTCTAATAAGATACCTGCTTAGTTTGGCTCCCAGTTGTTGTCCTCTTCCCGGATGTTGATGCAGTTTTGTTGCTGTTTTCCTGCAGTTTTTCTGTAGTATAGGGATGTGCTGCTATTCCGGATTGCGTGTGGGTCCAATGTAGAGGAAGCAGCGGGAGATTGCCCCGGCCGGCGGCGTCTCAACCGGACTGCATGCAACTTAGGGTCGGCTGTTGGAGCTGGCGTGCGATAGTGACGTCACAAACGGTGGCTCCTGAGGTCCACAATACCATGCAACTCATTTCGGAAACATAGAATCGGTCTCCTTCGTCTAGGCTGGTAAGTACAGGATATCAGTATGTAATTTATACCCTTCGTTTGCTGCTCCTTTGTGATTAACCCTTCGTATACCGTCTATGTTATAGTAGTTTTTTTTATTTCATGTTGATTGTTAACTTAACCCTTCCTGTACCTGTCATCCGGTTTCGGTTAGTTTTACAGCTTAGTTTCCATTTTATTTAATTTCTTATGTGTTTATTTCTGTTGGTTATTTATTCTATTGTGCAACATGAATATTTTTTTTTTTTTAATGAAGATGTTGAATTCTGCATTTAGCCCGTGTGGGATCAAACAGTTGAGATTAAAAATGCACTTTGATTCTGCTCGCGAAAGTTGTGCTATGTAATTACTTCCCCTCCAGTGTCGGGGATTTTTTTTCAATCCCAAAGAAGGTAGAGCCCTTGGTGGATTGGCTATGTTTCTCTTTATAATGTTGGGACAAAGGTTGCTCCTCGTACCCACATTGGATATTATAAACATGTTCCGATGTCCTTACTTTTTGTGTTCTCTTTGTACGCCCTATGTATAGTTTCCCACTGGGACATATAATTCCATATATAAGACCTTTTATTGCACAGTGAAGGGGATATTTAATTTTATATTGCACCCTTTCCTTCCGATTTTGGACAGTTAATCTGAGTGTGTTATTATTCATCATTTTGCATGCTTTGCACTGCTTACAGGGAAAGAAGCCATTTTTTTCCCCCAAAAAAGTTGCTTGTACTCATTTTGATGCTAGAGGGTGTAAAATTATTTTTGTTTCTATTGTTAGTTTGTTTTACTGTAGGTTCTATGAGGTTTCTCACATTTTGTGCTTTTTTTATACACAAACATAGGGACAGGGTGGATATGTGCTCCCACTATTTTGTCATTTGATAAGGTTTTCCAATGACGTCTTACTATTTTTTGGAAAATAAAAATATGTTTACTATATTGGGTAATGATTGGAATTTTTGTATCTTGGTCAGAGTCACCAATTTCCCTTTTTGTGTATTTGGAATTGTCCTTTCCCTTAAATATAAGTGGTTCTTTATCAGTTTTTTGTACTTTGATTTGTTCCTCGTTAAGAGATTCTTCCTCGCATCCCTTACATATGAACTTCTCCTTTAATTTTTGGGCTTCCTCATCATACTTTTCCACATCGGTGCAGTTCCTCCGCAACCTCAAGAATTGACTCCGGGGGATGTTGCGCAGCCAGGTTGGTAAATGACAGCTGTCCATTCTAATAAAGCTTTTGCTGTTGGTTGGTTTGCTGTATGTACTAGTGACAATTGGGTTATTTTCTATATTAATATTCAAGTCTAAACAGTTCACCATAGTTTGGCTATAGGAAGCTGCAAAATTTAAAAAGTATTCATTTTTATTGATATTTGTTAAAAACGTATTTGAACTAGATTTCCCCCTATCCCAAATAAATACCACATCGTCAATAAATCTTTACCAGAGGACCAGATTCGCACCCAGACAGCCCCCAGGGAATATATTAGATTCTTCCCAATAGGCTACATACAAATTAGAATAACTGGGTGCGAATCTGGTCCCCATCGCTGTATCTCATTGCTGGTTATAGAATTGCTGATCATAGTTAAAATAGTTGTGTTCTAAAATGAAACTAATACATTTTCCTAGAAAAAAAAATTGATCCTCTGGCATGTTATCCTTTTTCGTTAAAAAATACTTCTTTGGAATTGGAAAAATTCCCCGATACTGGAGGGGAGGAATCAAGGTGTATTTTTTATCTCAAATTCATGGTCCCACATGGGCTAAATGCAGAATTCGAATTTTTTTTTTAATTTTTTATAAATATTCATGTTGCACAATTGAACAAACAACCAACAGAAATAAAAACATAAGAACATTTTTTTTTTTATGGAAACTAAGCTGTAAAACTAACCGAAACAGGATGACAGGTACAGGAAGGGTTAAATTAACAATCAACATGAAACAAAAACTACTTACATAGTAACGGTATACGAAGGGTTAACCGCAATGGAGCAGCAACCGAAGGGTATAAATTACATACTGAGATCCTGTACTTACCAGCCTAGACGAAGGAGACCAATTCTAAGTTTCCGAAATGTGTTGCATGGCATTGTGGACCTCAGGAGCCACCGTTAGTGACGTCACTATCGCATGCCAGCTCCAACAGGCGACCCTTAGTGACGCCGCCGGCCGGGGCGGTCTCCTGCTGCTTCCGCTGCATCGGATCCACACGCAATCTGAAATACCAGCACATACCTATACTACAGAAAAACCGCAGGAAAACTGCAACAAAACCGCATCAACATATGGGAAGAGGACAACAACTGGAAGCCAAACTAAGCAGGTATCTTATTAGTGCACTGCAATACAACAGCGCTCTATAACCAGTGAATGGGAATTGCACCTTACAAATGTACACTAACTTTTGAATATTAGAGGATATATCGGCGATCACTAACTACGGAGGATTTCTCTGATCCATATTAATTAAGAGGTATGCTGATTAGTTAATTTGAAGCTCATGATTATTATCCAATTTGAAAAAAAAAAAAAAAAACAACTATATGCACATTTTTTAGAAGGATAGAATAAATGCTCCCGATTTTTAATAGCCTTTTACCCTGCTTCTTGCAGCATACAGTTTTGACACTAATTTTGAATCTACTTCTCCAGTTATTCTTTAATCTATTTCGTCAACAGGTATGTGTATTCATTTACCACATGCTTTTTATTAATAGTTTATGAATTTGTACAAAATCCCCCACATCGCTCTCTATTACTATTATTTATTTAGCTTCATAGATCTGCCCTACTGGGTTAGAAGTAGTTGGTGCATAAAGGAGGTTCTTTAGTGCATGGAGGAGGTTCTTTAGTGGGTGGCGGAGGTTCTTTAGTGCGTGGAGGAAGTTCTTTAGTGTGTGGAGGAGGTTCTTTAGTGGGTGGAGGAGGTTCTTTAGTGGGTGGAGGAAGTTCTTTAGTGTGTGGAGGAGGTTCTTTAGTGGGTGGAGGAGGTTCGTTAGTGGGCGGAGGAAGTTCTTTAGTGCGTGGAGGAGGTTCTTTAGTGGGTGGCGGAGGTTCTTTAGTGCGTGGAGGAAGTTCTTTAGTGTGTGGAGGAGGTTCTTTAGTGGGTGGAGGAGGTTCTTTAGTGGGTGGAGGAAGTTCTTTAGTGTGTGGAGGAGGTTCTTTAGTGGGTGGAGGAGGTTCTTTAGTGGGTGGAGGAAGTTCTTTAGTGCGTGGAGGAGGTTCTTTAGTGTGTGGAGGAGGTTCTTTAGTGGGTGGAGGAGGTACTTTAGTGGGTGGAGGAAGTTCTTTAGTGCGTGGAGGAGGTTCTTTAGTACATGGAGGAGGTTCTTTAGTGGGTGGAGGAGGTTCTTTAGTGCATGGAGGAGATTCTTAAGTGTGTGGAGGAGGTTCTTTAGTGGGTGGAGGAGATTCTTTAGTGTGTGGTGGAGATTCTTTAGTGCGTGGAAGAAATTCTTTAGTGCGTGGAGGAGGTTCTTTAATGCATGGAGGAGGTTCTTTAGTGGGTGGAGGAGATTCTTTAGTGCGTGGAGGAAGTTCTTTAGTGTGTGGAGGAGGTTCTTTAGTGGTTGGAGGAAGTTCTTTAGTGCGTAGAGGAGGTTTTTTAGTACGTGGAGGAGGTTCTTTAGTCGGTGGAGGAGGTTCTTTAGTGCGTGGAGGAGATTCTTTAGTGCGTGGAGGAGGTTCTTTAGTACGTGGAGGAGGTTCTTTAGTGGGTGGAGGAGGTTCTTTAGTGCTTGGAGGAGATTCTTTAGTGCGTGGAGGAGGTTCTTTAGTGGGTGGAGGAGATTCTTTAGTGCGTGGTGGAGATTCTTTAGTGAGTGGAAGAAATTCTTTAGTGCGTGGAGGAGGTTCTTTAATGCATGGAGGAGGTTCTTTAGTGGGTGGAGGAGATTCTTTAGTGCGAGGAGGAAGTTCTTTAGTGTGTGGAGGAGGTTCTTTAGTGGTTGGAGGAAGTTCTTTAGTGCGTGGAGGAGGTTCTTTAGTACGTGGAGGAGGTTCTTTAGTGGGTGGAGGAGGTTCTTTAGTGCGTGGAGGAGATTCTTTAGTGCGTGGAGGAGGTTCTTTAGTGCGTGGAGGAGGTTCTTTAGTACGTGGTGGAGATTCTTTAGTGCGTGGAAGAAATTCTTTAGTGCGTGGAGGAGATTCTTTAGTGCATGGAGGAGATTCCTTAGTGCGTGGAGGAGGTTCTTTAGTGCGTGGAGGAGGTTCTTTAGTGCGTGGAGGAGGTTCTTTAGTACGTGGAGGAGATTCTTTAGTGGGTGGAGGAGATTCTTTAGTGCGTGGTGGAGATTCTTTAGTGCGTGGTGGAGATTCTTTAGTGCGTGGAAGAAATTCTTTAGTGCGTGGAGGAGGTTCTTTAATGCATGGAGGAGGTTCTTTAGTGGGTGGAGGAGATTCTTTAGTGCGTGGAGGAAGTTCTTTAGTGTGTGGAGGAGGTTCTTTAGTGGTTGGAGGAAGTTCTTTAGTGCGTGGAGGAGGTTCTTTAGTACGTGGAGGAGGTTCTTTAGTGGGTGGAGGAGGTTCTTTAGTGCGTGGAGGAGATTCCTTAGTGTGTGGAGGAGGTTCTTTAGTGCGTGGAGGAGGTTCTTTAGTACGTGGTGGAGATTCTTTAGTGCGTGGAAGAAATTCTTTAGTGCGTGGAGGAGATTCTTTAATGCATGGAGGAGGTTCTTTAGTGGGTGGAGGAGATTCTTTAGTGCGTGGAGGAGATTCTTTAGTGTGTGGAGGAGGTTCTTTAGTGCGTGGAGGAGGTTCTTTAGTACGTGGAGGAGATTCTTTAGTGCGTGGAGGAGATTCTTTAGTGCATGGAGGAGGTTCTTTAGTGCGTGGAGGAGGTTCTTTAGTGCGTGGAGGAGGTTCTTTAGTGCGTGGAGGAGGTTCTTTAGTGCATGGAGGAGGTTCTTTAGTGCATGGAGGAGGTTCTTTGATGCGTGGAGGAGATTCTTTAGTGCCTGGAGGAGGTTCTTTAGTGCGTGGAGGAGGTTCTTTAGTGCGTGGAGGAGGTTCTTTAGTGGGTGGAGGAGGTTCTTTAGTGAGTGGAGGAAGTTCTTTAGTGGGTGGAGGAGGTTCTTAAGTGGGTGGAGGAGGTTCTTTAATGAGTGGAGGAGATTCTTTAGTGCATGGAGGAGGTTCTTTAGTGCATGGAGGAGGTTCTTTAGTGCATGGAGGAGGTTCTTAAGTGGGTGGAGGAGGTTCTTTAGTGGGTGGAGGAGGTTCTTTAATGAGTGGAGGAAGTTCTTTAGTGAGTGGAGGAGGTTCTTTAGTGCATGGAGGAAGTTCTTTAGTGCGTGGAGGAGGTTCTTTAGTGGGTGGAGGAGGTTCTTTAGTGCGTGAAGGAGGTTCTTTAGTGGGTGGAGGAGGTTCTTTAGTGCGTGGAGGAGGTTCTTTAGTGGGTGGAGGAGGTTCTTTAGTGGGTGGAGGAGGTTCTTTAGTGCGTGGAGGAGGTTCTTTAGTGCGTGGAGGAAGTTCTTTAGTGGTGGAGGAGGTTCTTTAGTGGGTGGAGGAGGTTCTTTAGTGCGTGGTAGAGGTTCTTTAGTGGGTGGAGGAGGTTCTTTAATGGGTGGAGGAGGTTCTTTAGTGACTGGAGGAGGTTCTTTAGTGCGTGGAGGAGGTTCTTTAGTGCGTGGAGGAGGTTCTTTAGTGGGTGGAGGAGGTTCTTTAATGCGTGGAGGAGGTTCTTTAATGCGTGGAGGAGGTTCTTTAGTGAGTGGAGGAAGTTCTTTAGTGCGTGGAGGAGGTTCTTTAGTGTTGCACATTAATTTTGTAGGAAGAAACTATATTTCTATACCCAACAGGTTACCCCCCAAAGTCTCATACATTCCTAACTGTGGATAGTGAATCCTTTAATACCAGTGGTCTCAAACTGTGGCCCTTCAGATGTTGCAAAACTTCAACTCCCAGCATGCCCAGACAGCTGTTGTAGAGGGCCACAGTTTGAAACCACTGGTTTAAACTTTATGAATACAACGTGAAAGTATCTTTAAGCCCCCCCCTTTTGTATATATTTTTTTGTTTGTTTTATATTCTCTCTCTTGGACCTCATCCTCAAATGTATATATTGCAGGTTGGCATTCTATTCTAATATCCACCTTGCTTTTACTGCTGTCATAAACCATGCAGCTGGCATAATGTATGGGATGGTTACAGCTATCTGCACATTGCTCGTCACTTAGCAACAAGTGAACGCAGCCTACATGTAAGGCTACTTTCACACTATGAGGTTCTCCCGTTAATACACGTACGTTTGAAACATAATTATTAACACACGTTAAACAACCCCATTCAAGTCAATGTTTTTTTTTGTTTACCCTTCATCACACATTATAGCCCATCATGACTAACGTACATTAGTTGTGACAGGAGAAATAACGTGACATGCACTAATTTTTCGCACGTCACAAGAAACGGGTATATTAACGTATGTTATTTTTAACATTGAAGTCTATGGCCGGACATACCTTAGAAAATATACCCGTTAATGCCCGTTATTATAACGGACATTATTTTTACCGAGCATGCTCAGAAGAGGTGACATCAGTAGACTCTTGCAGTGCTGAGGGACTACTACTACTCCCATCATGGAACAGACTTGTTTCCATGCTGGGAGTGGTAATTACCCACTGCAGGAGTCTGCCGGTGGCTGGGGAGGTTACATTAGTGTTTGTACTACTACCCCCATCATGGAACAGACTGTTCCATGATGGGGGTTGTAGTACACTGGCTGAGGGATTGATCGCACTGGGTCTCACTTCTGACACCCGATGCGATCAGGAGTTATTAAGCAGGGGAGCCGGCGGCATGGTCCGCAACCCTGCGATCACCGATGTATTTTTTACTTTCATTTTTTAATTCCCCGCGGTGAAGATAAGTATATATCTAGACCCCCAGCCAGCGCATACTGTGACCCCGCCAGCGCATTTGTCCTAATTTTCTATTGCAGCTATTCTGATGATATGGTTGTCCTAATAGCTGCAATAGAAAATTAGGACAAATGTGCTGGCAGGGTCACAGTATGCGCTGGTGGGGGGTATAGATATATACTAATAAATGCGCTGGCGGGGTCACAGTATGCGCTGGCGGGGGCTAGATATATAGCGCTCTATGCCCCCCCCCCCCAATAAACACTTTTATTATACATATGTCCCCTCACATTGTCCATTTTTAAAACCCCAGGGGGATCCCTGATTGGCTCCTCAGTACCGGCCATTCAGGGATCCCCGCGGGGAATTTAAAAATGAAAGTAAAAAATACATTGTGATCTCAGGGTTGCATGCCGCCGGCTCCCCTGCTTAATAACTTCTAATCGCATCGGATGTCAGAAGTAAGACCCGGTGCGATCAATCCCTCAGCCCCTGTACTACAACCCCCATCATGGAACAGACTCAGTTCAGCTCAGCTACTAATGTAGCCTCCCCAGCTGTCTGCAGACTCCTGCTACTAGGGAATTACTACTCCCATCATGGAAACAAGTCTGTTCCATGATGGGAGTAGTAGTAGTCCTGGCTGTGGGAGTCTGTAGGCAGAGGTGTAAAAACGTCCGGTACATGACAGATGTTTTGTAGCATCCCTTAATTCACCCGTTTTTAAACGTCTGTTAATAATACATAATAACACACGTTTATTAACGGGTGAACTTCATAGTGTGAAAGCAGCCTAATACACAAGCCCCTGGAAGTGTGGTACACAGTCGGACCAAAAGCAGTTCACTCCACAGACATCATTCCCTGCTCCAGTAAAAAGTTGCAAAATTACCCAAAATGTTTGTGCAAAAATAATTGCACAACATGGTACTTTGCATAAAACATTTCCTTTGCAAAGATTGAGCTTGTAAGAGATAGATTAAAGGGGTACTCCACTGGAAAACATTTTCTGTTAAGTCGATTCGTGCCAGAAAGTTAAACAGATTTGTAAATTACTTCTATTAAAAAATCACAATCCTTCCAGTACTTATCAGCTGATGTATACTACAGAGGAATTTATTTTCTTTTTGATTTTCCTTTCTGCCTGACCACAATGCTCTCTGCTGACACCTCTGTCCATGTCAGGAACTGTCCAGAGTAAGAGAGGTTTGCTATGAGATTTGCTCCTACTCTGGACAGTTCCTGACATAGAGGTGTCAGCAGAGAGCACTGTGGTCAGGCAGAAAGGAAATTCAAAATGAAAAGAACTTCCTCTGTAGTATACATCAGCTGATAAGTACTTGAAGGATTAAGATTTTTTAATAGAAGTAATTTACAAATCTGTTTAACTTTCTGGCACCACTTGACTTTAAAAAATTTTTTTCAAGTGGAGTACCCTTTAAATTCATCCCCTAAGTCTATATTGCTTGCACTATCTCCACCTGATGAGTATAGGATACTGGATGAAACACGTTGGGAGCATGCTAGGGCTTAGATAGAGCTATTATGAGATAGTTTGCGGCAGGGTTTACCCCTCTTAGGGCAGGTGCCCCAATAGTTCCCTGGACTAGGAGGTCCAGTGATGGCCCTTGTGGACTTATAAGTAATCCTAAATACTCAGACTTCTTATATCACACTATAGCCTTTGCTGTACTCTGCAGGTAACAATTCTGCCTACCTCTGCTTAACTGACAGACATGATTCAATCGATTCATAGTAAAGCACAAACCGTAGAATGCGCAGTTGAGAAGAGCTGTATAAGCAGAAAGAAAAGACGGCCTATAAATAGTGCTGCCTATGTAACATTTAAAAGATTGCAGGCCAATAATGCAGATTACTCATTTAACCTCTATGCCTCCAATGTCTGACACTATTTGACAAGGGATATTATAGGCTGGCCACTATGAATGGCAGAACAAGTGTCCGGTAACACCAAACAGTGTGATGGATCACTAGCCCTTCATGAACATCTGCTTCACTTTCTCTCTATGACGGTTTTTACCTGCAGGCTGCTGAAAATAAGAAGTCACAGTACTATCCATATCTGAATGACAGTGTGGTATAGACCGCGCAAAACCACGCTAAAGCCATTTCGTCAGCGTTGTAAGTAAAGATGTATGTCTCACGGTTCTTTAGTGCGTGGAGGAGGTTCTTTAGTGCATGGAGGAGGTTCTTTAGTGCATGGAGGAGGTTCTTTGATGCGTGGAGGAGATTCTTTAGTGCCTGGAGGAGGTTCTTTAGTGCGTGGAGGAGGTTCTTTAGTGCGTGGAGGAGGTTCTTTAGTGGGTGGAGGAGGTTCTTTAGTGAGTGGAGGAAGTTCTTTAGTGGGTGGAGGAGGTTCTTAAGTGGGTGGAGGAGGTTCTTTAATGAGTGGAGGAGATTCTTTAGTGCATGGAGGAGGTTCTTTAGTGCATGGAGGAGGTTCTTTAGTGCATGGAGGAGGTTCTTAAGTGGGTGGAGGAGGTTCTTTAGTGGGTGGAGGAGGTTCTTTAATGAGTGGAGGAAGTTCTTTAGTGAGTGGAGGAGGTTCTTTAGTGCATGGAGGAAGTTCTTTAGTGCGTGGAGGAGGTTCTTTAGTGGGTGGAGGAGGTTCTTTAGTGCGTGAAGGAGGTTCTTTAGTGGGTGGAGGAGGTTCTTTAGTGCGTGGAGGAGGTTCTTTAGTGGGTGGAGGAGGTTCTTTAGTGGGTGGAGGAGGTTCTTTAGTGCGTGGAGGAGGTTCTTTAGTGCGTGGAGGAAGTTCTTTAGTGGTGGAGGAGGTTCTTTAGTGGGTGGAGGAGGTTCTTTAGTGCGTGGTAGAGGTTCTTTAGTGGGTGGAGGAGGTTCTTTAATGGGTGGAGGAGGTTCTTTAGTGACTGGAGGAGGTTCTTTAGTGCGTGGAGGAGGTTCTTTAGTGCGTGGAGGAGGTTCTTTAGTGGGTGGAGGAGGTTCTTTAATGCGTGGAGGAGGTTCTTTAATGCGTGGAGGAGGTTCTTTAGTGAGTGGAGGAAGTTCTTTAGTGCGTGGAGGAGGTTCTTTAGTGTTGCACATTAATTTTGTAGGAAGAAACTATATTTCTATACCCAACAGGTTACCCCCCAAAGTCTCATACATTCCTAACTGTGGATAGTGAATCCTTTAATACCAGTGGTCTCAAACTGTGGCCCTTCAGATGTTGCAAAACTTCAACTCCCAGCATGCCCAGACAGCTGTTGTAGAGGGCCACAGTTTGAAACCACTGGTTTAAACTTTATGAATACAACGTGAAAGTATCTTTAAGCCCCCCCCTTTTGTATATATTTTTTTGTTTGTTTTATATTCTCTCTCTTGGACCTCATCCTCAAATGTATATATTGCAGGTTGGCATTCTATTCTAATATCCACCTTGCTTTTACTGCTGTCATAAACCATGCAGCTGGCATAATGTATGGGATGGTTACAGCTATCTGCACATTGCTCGTCACTTAGCAACAAGTGAACGCAGCCTACATGTAAGGCTACTTTCACACTATGAGGTTCTCCCGTTAATACACGTACGTTTGAAACATAATTATTAACACACGTTAAACAACCCCATTCAAGTCAATGTTTTTTTTTGTTTACCCTTCATCACACATTATAGCCCATCATGACTAACGTACATTAGTTGTGACAGGAGAAATAACGTGACATGCACTAATTTTTCGCACGTCACAAGAAACGGGTATATTAACGTATGTTATTTTTAACATTGAAGTCTATGGCCGGACATACCTTAGAAAATATACCCGTTAATGCCCGTTATTATAACGGACATTATTTTTACCGAGCATGCTCAGAAGAGGTGACATCAGTAGACTCTTGCAGTGCTGAGGGACTACTACTACTCCCATCATGGAACAGACTTGTTTCCATGCTGGGAGTGGTAATTACCCACTGCAGGAGTCTGCCGGTGGCTGGGGAGGTTACATTAGTGTTTGTACTACTACCCCCATCATGGAACAGACTGTTCCATGATGGGGGTTGTAGTACACTGGCTGAGGGATTGATCGCACTGGGTCTCACTTCTGACACCCGATGCGATCAGGAGTTATTAAGCAGGGGAGCCGGCGGCATGGTCCGCAACCCTGCGATCACCGATGTATTTTTTACTTTCATTTTTTAATTCCCCGCGGTGAAGATAAGTATATATCTAGACCCCCAGCCAGCGCATACTGTGACCCCGCCAGCGCATTTGTCCTAATTTTCTATTGCAGCTATTCTGATGATATGGTTGTCCTAATAGCTGCAATAGAAAATTAGGACAAATGTGCTGGCAGGGTCACAGTATGCGCTGGTGGGGGGTATAGATATATACTAATAAATGCGCTGGCGGGGTCACAGTATGCGCTGGCGGGGGCTAGATATATAGCGCTCTATGCCCCCCCCCCCCCCAATAAACACTTTTATTATACATATGTCCCCTCACATTGTCCATTTTTAAAACCCCAGGGGGATCCCTGATTGGCTCCTCAGTACCGGCCATTCAGGGATCCCCGCGGGGAATTTAAAAATGAAAGTAAAAAATACATTGTGATCTCAGGGTTGCATGCCGCCGGCTCCCCTGCTTAATAACTTCTAATCGCATCGGATGTCAGAAGTAAGACCCGGTGCGATCAATCCCTCAGCCCCTGTACTACAACCCCCATCATGGAACAGACTCAGTTCAGCTCAGCTACTAATGTAGCCTCCCCAGCTGTCTGCAGACTCCTGCTACTAGGGAATTACTACTCCCATCATGGAAACAAGTCTGTTCCATGATGGGAGTAGTAGTAGTCCTGGCTGTGGGAGTCTGTAGGCAGAGGTGTAAAAACGTCCGGTACATGACAGATGTTTTGTAGCATCCCTTAATTCACCCGTTTTTAAACGTCTGTTAATAATACATAATAACACACGTTTATTAACGGGTGAACTTCATAGTGTGAAAGCAGCCTAATACACAAGCCCCTGGAAGTGTGGTACACAGTCGGACCAAAAGCAGTTCACTCCACAGACATCATTCCCTGCTCCAGTAAAAAGTTGCAAAATTACCCAAAATGTTTGTGCAAAAATAATTGCACAACATGGTACTTTGCATAAAACATTTCCTTTGCAAAGATTGAGCTTGTAAGAGATAGATTAAAGGGGTACTCCACTGGAAAACATTTTCTGTTAAGTCGATTCGTGCCAGAAAGTTAAACAGATTTGTAAATTACTTCTATTAAAAAATCACAATCCTTCCAGTACTTATCAGCTGATGTATACTACAGAGGAATTTATTTTCTTTTTGATTTTCCTTTCTGCCTGACCACAATGCTCTCTGCTGACACCTCTGTCCATGTCAGGAACTGTCCAGAGTAAGAGAGGTTTGCTATGAGATTTGCTCCTACTCTGGACAGTTCCTGACATAGAGGTGTCAGCAGAGAGCACTGTGGTCAGGCAGAAAGGAAATTCAAAATGAAAAGAACTTCCTCTGTAGTATACATCAGCTGATAAGTACTTGAAGGATTAAGATTTTTTAATAGAAGTAATTTACAAATCTGTTTAACTTTCTGGCACCACTTGACTTTAAAAAATTTTTTTCAAGTGGAGTACCCTTTAAATTCATCCCCTAAGTCTATATTGCTTGCACTATCTCCACCTGATGAGTATAGGATACTGGATGAAACACGTTGGGAGCATGCTAGGGCTTAGATAGAGCTATTATGAGATAGTTTGCGGCAGGGTTTACCCCTCTTAGGGCAGGTGCCCCAATAGTTCCCTGGACTAGGAGGTCCAGTGATGGCCCTTGTGGACTTATAAGTAATCCTAAATACTCAGACTTCTTATATCACACTATAGCCTTTGCTGTACTCTGCAGGTAACAATTCTGCCTACCTCTGCTTAACTGACAGACATGATTCAATCGATTCATAGTAAAGCACAAACCGTAGAATGCGCAGTTGAGAAGAGCTGTATAAGCAGAAAGAAAAGACGGCCTATAAATAGTGCTGCCTATGTAACATTTAAAAGATTGCAGGCCAATAATGCAGATTACTCATTTAACCTCTATGCCTCCAATGTCTGACACTATTTGACAAGGGATATTATAGGCTGGCCACTATGAATGGCAGAACAAGTGTCCGGTAACACCAAACAGTGTGATGGATCACTAGCCCTTCATGAACATCTGCTTCACTTTCTCTCTATGACGGTTTTTACCTGCAGGCTGCTGAAAATAAGAAGTCACAGTACTATCCATATCTGAATGACAGTGTGGTATAGACCGCGCAAAACCACGCTAAAGCCATTTCGTCAGCGTTGTAAGTAAAGATGTATGTCTCACGGTTCTGAGGTGCACTTCATAGTGGGCCACTGCATTCTTCTTTTGTCAGAAAGCGAAAAATAACTGTATAAAATGAAACATATCCTGTTACCTTTCTCCTGATTCTTGTATTGTCTTAGTCGAACACAGGGAAAGTAATGGAAGTTCTGACACATATCAGCATAATATGCAGGGTTCTTCCACCACCGCAGTGTGCTGAACAGAGAGCCCCCATCTAATTATATTCTAGATGCCTGAGCCCAGTGATGTATGATACCAAGCTGCATGTGGATATTTATGACTTTAATAAAAAAAAAAAACACTGAAAATCCCCATATTGGCGTTTATATGAGCCATGCAAATGGAATTAAATGAGCACTAATGTATCTTGTCACCGCATTAAGAAAGCAGTTGAAAAAATAAAAATAAAATGGCAGGAACAATGTATGAAACTAATTGAAATGACATATGTGAGCCGGCTTTATGTCTTGTTTCATATATTACTAGAAAAGTAGTGGTGATACTGACACAGTAGAGACAGACTTAAAGGGGTACTCTGCCCCTAGACATCTTATCCCCTATCCAAAGGATAGGGAATGAGATGTCTGATCGCGGGGGTCCAGCCGCTAGGGACCCCTCGCAATCTCAGCTGTGGCATACCCAGACATCTGGTGCACAGAGCGAACTTTACGCCGTGCCGGATGACTGGCGATGCAGGGTAGAGTCTCGTGAAGTCACTGCCATGTCAGTCTATGGGGGGTGGTGTGATGGCCATCACGCCCCCTCCCATAGACTTGCATTGAGGGGGCGTTGCCGTGATGTCACGAGCGGATGAGGCCGTGATGTCACGAGTCTCCAGTGCTGCACCCGGCGCTCTAAACAAATGCCGGGTGCAGCAGGGAGATCAGATCTGCGATCAGACATCTTATCCCCTATCCTTACTTCAGTTATGAAGTAAGGGTTAAAGTCAATTTTTATATTTTTAACAAAGTGTTTTTTTTTAAGGGTTTATTCACATTAGCGTTATGAAATATGCACCATAAAATCTGCAGCATTTTCTCAACTACTGACTTAATTCAGTTAGAAGGCCGTATATGTGTTGAGTGTAAAGGAGTATTTACTATGTTCAAGTCTATACTGACTATTTTTAGGTCAGTCCTTTCACTATATACAAAAAATCTTGCCTTTCACACTTTCAAAGAATTGATGCTGGGATACCCATGGCTTTCGGACGTGAGGTTGCTGAGACAAAAATATATCTGAAATGGAGGTTTCCGAAACTAACCAATGGCTAGGTAATATCCACAGCCTTGACCATGCTGCCCCTTTATTCAATAACACTCAAGTAAATGAACAAAGAAAATAGTTTACCCCCTTGCTTGATCCACTTGTCCACCCGCCAGGTGCTTTTCAGGTTTGGAACACACAGCACGATAAAGGAAGTTGTCTAGCACCAGGAAAATACAGGAATCCACTTCCTTTATTTATATTCAAAATATATATACCGTATTTTTCGCCCTATAGGACGCACCGGCGTATAAGACACACCCAATTTTAAGGGGCAAAATCTAAAAAAATAAAGATTTTGAACCCAATAGTGGTCTTCAACCTGTGGACCTCCAGATGTTGCAAAACTACAACTCCCAGCATGCCCGGACAGCCAACGGCTGTCCGGGCATGCTGAGAGTTGTAGTTTTGCAACATCTGGAGGTCCGCAGATTGAAGACCACTGCAGGAGGAGGTAATACTCATGTGTCCCCGCCGCTCCGGACCCGTCACCGCTGCCCTGGGTGTCGCTCCATCGCTGTCGCCGTGTCCCCGTCGCTCTGGAACGTCTCTGCTGCCGGCCGGGTATCCTCGCTCTCCGTCGCCGCCATCACGTCGTTACGCACGCCGACGCACGTACGCGACAACGTGATGATGAGGAAGGAGAGCGGCGGCATACAGGGGATCCCTGAACAGAGAAGACACCGAGGAGGCAGGCAAGGTCCCGCCCCCCCCCCCCCCCCGGTGTCCTGTAAGCACTAACCCGGCTATTCAGGCGGGCTGTTCGGGACCGCCGCGGTGAGATCGCGGCGGTCCCGAACAGCCCGGCTGAACAGCCGGGTTAGTGTCACTTTCCCTTCAGACGCGGCGGTCAGCTTTGAACGCCGCGTCTGAAGGGTTAATACAGGGCATCACCGCGATCGGCGATGTCCTGTATTAGCCGCGGGTCCCGGCCGTTGATGGCCGCAGGGACCGCCGCGATAGGTGTGTATTCGCCGTATAAGACGCACCGACTTTTCCCCCCCAGTTTTGGGGACGAAAAAGTGCGTCTTATACGGCGAAAAATACGGTAATATTTACATATACATAAAAACTCAAGAGAAGTACAGCAAAAACACTGACAGGTTTCGTATTATGTGCCCTTACTCATGGTACATCGAGAGTTTTCAAATGGATTTTGTAAATCAATAAAGTAAATGCATTCCTGTATCTGCCTGGTGCTGGACAACTTCCTTTTTTTGTTACGAAAATGATCTTCTATGTCATCAGTCTAGTGACTATATTTATTCTATGCACAGTTAACCCTTTTCTTTTCCAGAAACTATAGGAGTAAACTGAAGCCCAATCATTTGTTTACTTGAGTATTTTATTTTAACTTTACATGCGGTGTTAAAAACCCCAAAGTACAGAATTATTTACACATTCACAATACAACTTTACAAGATATCTACACGTTAAAGTACTCTACAGAACAGGATAGAGCAACTTATTTCAAAGGTTACTTTTATATGCTGGACGAATATAAAAAAGATACAATCTGCTTTTACCTTTTGCACAAATGGATAAAGCACTTTTTTTTAATTAATTTCTTTTAGCCTAGATTGAATGTTAGAAACATCAACATAAATACTGATCTCACATTACGATCTACAAGGCAGTACAATGTTATCCAGGTTAACAGTTTGTGGGTTGGCTTATTCAGTCTCTAGTGCTCACACCACAATCTTACACATGAAAACACGTCAGCATTTTCACCTTAAAAAAAAAAAAAAAAAAGTGTGACAACGTTGACATAGATTGCATAACTGGTATTATTTAAATTAAAATATTGCCCCATATCTAAAAATTAGAGTTCTCAGCTTTGGCCACGAGAAACACTTTAACATATGCTTTTTTTTTAATAGATACATTTTATAGAACAAAATAGTGAGAGAGTGAATTCTTTTTCCCTTCTGTTTAAAAAATATAGTCTTGTTAGACATGATTTAGTTGTAGGAATCTTTGTGTAATGCTAAAACGGATGCAACCTCTGCCTTCAGAACAGTCTGTCTGCGCAATAAATGTTCTGTTTAAGTGCATCTTTAGTAGGTACAAAAAAGACATCTGTGCTTCATGTCAGTCACAGAGAGGTACTAGTAAGAGTTGCATTAGCTGAGTAGTACTTTCCTTTATTGGGTTGATCCCTTATCGTTCCGGAACAGAATTATCCTAGTTAGGAATCGAGTTGCAAATGGTGTCCTATATAGAGGTCAATGGGGCTTTTCCCAAATGTTTCTGACACTCAGAAAATATAGTGTGCTATACAGAAGACACTTGACATACTATCATAAATTGTATTTTCATGAATAAGGCACAAAATGCACAGATTCAGGTACCCTCACATATATTTACAGCACATTGTCATTACCGGCATGACCCATAAAACCACTCACGCATGAAATACACATACTGTCATTGCACTATTGTTAAACTTCCTATTTTATAGTGGGCAGTGGTGGCCGTGATCTATGATGTAGCCTAGTCACAGCGGCCTCTAGATTAATCCAGTCACACCTCAGACAGCAGTTGTTTGAGAAATGCTGCTGTGTTTAGCCTCTATACTGTATTGCTCTAGTCGCACTCGTGCTTGCATTAAGGTCCAAGACGTCTGTCAAGTGTATGGCATTTAGTGCTTCTTCATTACTAAAGGCATTATATGACTTCCTTAAAAACACTAGCCTTTTTATATAGTCTCTGTTTCTGCTTCTAAAAACCTAACATATGTGGCTAGGGAGTAAGGTATGGACTTGGGCTTATTAGTGCTGAACTACTGCCATTTGGGAGCAAAGTGTAACTTAAAGGGGTACTCCACTGCTGGGGCAGGGCTGCGGGGATCCTGATGTCAGTGATGTCACGACCACACCCCTCGTGACATCACGCCCCTGCCCCTCAATGCAAGTCTATGGGAGGGGGCGTGCCACGCCCCCTTCCATAGACTTGCATTGAGGGGCAGGGGTGTGACATCACGAGGGGTGTGGTCATGATGTCACGACCCCCACAGCCTGCACCCAGCGTTCAGAACAAAATGTTTCGAACACTGGGGCAGTGGAGTACTCCTTTAAAGCCTAGAACTTGAAATGTGTCAAGTAAAATTTTTGAGGCCATGTCATGCATTTTCACTAGGGGACTTAGTGAAAATGACCAAATCCGCTTAGGAGCAGCCTTTAATATGATGGAATAGAGGTGATGTCTAGGGTCATACTTGTCAGGCATTATGTTTGTGGGTCATGCTTGACAGGGCGGTTGTTAGGCAACATTCTGTATAACAATATTAGTCTGTTCCAGATCTGGGCCACAATGGCAATGATCTGATGGCAAAGTGGCTCAGCACTATCCAAGTGATTTGCCATTCCATAAACTAGATCTTTAGAAAGAGAACCATCATAAAAAATAAGCCCTTGTAAGGACTATTAAACCTGAAATGAAATTGGCTTCAAACAACATTCACAGACATACATGTAAGAGGTTGACGGGGATTTATTAGTAAAACATGGGAAATAAGGCTATGGTTGGGTGGGGGCACTTTATATTTAGGTATACTTTCCCTACCTCAGTTAACGAACAAACACCCTCCGCTAAACAACAAGAATATACAATGTAAAGTTTTGCATAGATATTTATTAATGTTACCGGTTGCTGTCTCCCAACGGGTGAATTGACATATAGCGGTCAATGAAATTTCTGCCACAGACAGAAAACACTGCTAAAAAAAAGTATAGACCACATGTTTGATGTGTCTGGATTTTAGAACTGCCCCTTGATGGCTGGTAACATATACATATGCAAACATTTTCCCCTTATAATGAATAGTAGCTTATTTCTGAAGAATACAGTATGAAGCACGTTGGCTTTATTGTTGGATTCCCGTGTATGCGTTAATAAAATGCATTCTTGTCTTAGCCAACGCAACCACAGAAGAAAAGGGAATCTGTGTGAACACAGCTTTCATATTATTCACAAGTCCGCTGTAATAATGTCACAAAAAAACAGAAAAAGGCTTTATTTAGGATCCAACCTTTTTCTGAAATTTCTATTACATCCTTCTCAATGCCCTTCATTCTATGTCCAGCTTTTGTAATCACGGCTTAAGGTAACACACTACTTCTACTACAAATAAGATGCCCTAGCATTTATACCCTACAGCAATGTATGCCATTGTATACTGTCATCTTAGGAGGTCTGCAATTTGTTTAGTGCAAGCTTTATTTAAAAAGTATCCTTTTTTTTTAGTACACTAGCCATTGTGATCTTATTTTTTAACACTTTTTTTCCTAAACAAAACAAAAAAACACTCTTAAAGGCTATGAAAACTTTTGTTTTTTTACTGTACCTTTGATTGTTAAATGCAGCATTAAGTACATATTTCTAAATATCGGTCATAACATTTTCTTACCATTTTGTAGTATGCAAAATGTATTAACAGAGCTGGCTGTCCTACAAAATTGCCAGCACACTGCTCCTGGCTGCGTCAGTTCTCTCAGCTCTCCCCCTACCTTCTCTTGGTGTTAAAGGGATACTTCACCCCTAGACATATTATCCTCTGTCCAAAGGATAGGGGATAAGATGTCTGATTGTGGGACCCCCACGATCAGACATCTTATCCCCTATCCTTTGGATAGGGGAGAGGATGTCTAGGGGCGGAGTATCCCATTTAGGTAGCCATACTCAAGATAATGGTTCGTCAATTTTGGCAATTTCGGCTGACCATCTGGTGGAAGATCAAAGTCTCATGTGTATGACCAGCATTAAAGATAGCAGCAGGGAGGGAGAGAAGGTTGTATACGGCATATCAGAGAGTGGAAAAGGAGAAAAACATTCATGGAGGTAAAATTACAGACTTTATATAAGGAGAAAAGTAGAGGGGAAGATAGGGTGAATCACATAGGTAGTGTATCAGTGTAGAGAGACCTCCAAGCAGTCTGCAGAGAAGGGAGAATAGCACACTCCTCAGCATCAATGTCTGTCAGGACATGGGAGAGGAGATCCATCATAAGGAAGGGGAGCTGAGGAAGGTGTAAATGGTACAGAAATGAAGTTCTATTGATACAAGAAAGTTAGTGATGGCAGAAATACTCTGGGCACACAACTCACTTTCAGCATGTATTACTGGGAAGACAGACCAACAACCGGCTAAGCACAAACTAGGAGCAGGTTGCAAACTGCATATCAGGGTGTCTAAAAAAATATAACAAAGATTGTAGACTGAAACTTAATGCAACTTTCTTTTTTTAAACTCAGAGAATTCACCAACAATAAGATAATATTTTCATGCCAAATGTGTCCATAGCCTTTAATTCACAGTGGCAAGAGTTTTCTTAGGACCAATAAGCAAGAACATAGAATCTCCTCATGACATCCAGTGAATTATACAATATTGTTTATATAGCAGCATAACAGTTCTAAGAAATCTTTACATTCTTGCATTAGGTACCATGTTCAGCCAAGTAAATAATCTAGAAGACAAGGAGGGGGAGATGACTGGTGCCCTCAGTTGCACAACCAGCAGAATACTTGTGGAAGGAAATTAACTGTTTGTTCAGACATGCTCAATGTAAACAGTTCCATAGTATAGAAATGTCAATGAGAAACCTAACGTGCACGTGTTTGTGTGTATGGAACATTTATGCACACATACAAAAACACACACACACACCTAAATCATTTGTGACATACATTTTTATGCCACTCAAGACTAAGGATATGTTAAATGGCCTAAAATGCAAACGTTACTAACCGGGACACTTTTTGTGACACTTGTGCAAGAGGCAAGGTGAATGCATACATAGTAATATGTTCACATTTAATGGGATGGCTACACACAGCGGCAGTTTAAAATGAATTCCCGTTTTTTTTTTTTTTTTTTTTTCTGTTCAAGTATATTTTTCAAACTTGGTACTGTATCAGTAATGGAAGTAGCTCCCACTGTGCTACATGTCCACATTTCTCCAAACAAAAGAAGCAAAATGACCAGCACTTTCCTTTGCTTTGTTCCTACCAAACTTGTTCTGAAGTTCCTCTGTTTGGCACAACAACTAGATGTTGCCAAACTAAAGACAGCTTCTTTGGCCACTTAGGGACTGATTCGGCAAGCATGTCTCTGCCTAACAGGTCCTTTTATAACACCATGCCTTATCACTGTATACTTTTTTATTGGGATGATAGATCTCAGTAGCTGTATTTGTTATGCTGTCTAATTGATGTGTTTTGCTGAGCAAATGAGGGTTTTGGTGGCACATCAGGTTTTATAGATGGTGTCCTCTTTACTCCCATACGAGGGAGAGTTCCATGTCCCGTATAACTGCTCTGCCGCGACAAGGAAGTCTGTTGATGAACAATAACAGGTGTTCCTTGCATGTAGTCCATCCTTGGGTTAGGACTTGGAGGCATATAACCTCTATTAACACTGGACTGTCTTGAAATCAAAACACCATTTGGTGAGTTCATAGTTTTAGGCATTGCTGATATTGAATGCCTCTGTGAAGAGTTTTTATGATAACTTCTTTGTGATTCTAGAGATGTAATTTGCCCATTGGGGGTGGAAGGCACATCCACCCGTTTTGTTGGGCTATTCCTTGGAAGAGTTGAGGAGGGAGAATATAAGGATGCCTCCCTATTTGGAACTTTAGGTGGCATTTCAGACATGTTTCCCATTGTATCAAGCATTAACGTTTGTCGTGGAGGCTGATGGGAATTTTGATGGGCTACTTGAATATCTGCCATCATTGCTTTGGGATTTCCTTGGGATTCATTGAGGTGTTTTAAGAAATCATTCAGTGTGTTTCTTGAATCCACAGAGCGTCGCTCCCTTTTACTTGACTGTTTTACTAAAGAATGCTCAATATTGTGGAGTTTTTTATCTGATTTGTGCGCATTTGAATTAGAAAATGATGTATTGTAATCATGAGTGGCATTCGGAAGAACAACTGCACTTGGGATTTGTCCGTGAGCTAAAGGTGAATGAGGAGGAGGACTGGAAGGAAAAAACTGTGGACTTTTCAGAGGTGCTTCTTTCCGTGAAATGTTTAAATTATTTTGTGCCTTTTCCCACTGGTTTTTGATGGGCTGTAAGCTCTTTTGCTGAAGCACAGGAGTAGATTCTGGAGTTGGAAGTGCAGCTAGTTCTGGCGGTTGTCCTTGACTGTCCATCATCATGGACTTTGTGTCGCCATTGGGTGGCAAATCCTTCCTACTAGTCAATATATTTGTGTAATGTTTAGGTGAATCAATGCTTTGCTGATACTCTTTGACGGGGCTGTCAAACAACCCATTTAGTTTGGCAAAACTTCCACTTGAGTCTGTACAGGATTGTGCAGACTCTGCATCTTTGTGCATCTTCCTGGATTTCCGTGCAAACATTTCCCGGTAACAGTAGACAACCACTCCTGCAATGAACGCTCCAAGGACAAATGCGGCAAGGACACAAGTGATCAGAACATTCATGTGGACCATTTGGTTAGATTCTCCTGACTGTACTTCCCATCTTACACCTGTTAAAATAAATAGATGCCAAGTTTTAGGAAATAGCTGTACAATTTAGAACAACTCGACAATTAACAAAGCAGAGGCAGCTCATTAAATGTGTTTATCTTAATCAGATCATTTGCATTTTGTTCTCATCTTTCTTTCTATCAGTCCCCGTGTCAGTCAGGATGGAAAACAAATTGGAAAGGGGAAGTGATGAAGCTAAAAATGAAATCGAGTGACAGCTACAGCAGATTTAGGGGCAATTGTTGTTTGTGCTCGGTATGGCGTATGCAATGTCTGGTACCAGTCTGTTCACTGGGAAACTGAGAATGTTAAGTATGATTTAAGTTACCATAGACATTTTATACAAAATATGTTGTATACTATCAAATCCTTCCAGGGTACTGTAAAGGGCATTACAAAAAAACAAAAAACATGGAAATACAGTAAGTGTATCATGGTTCATCCCTGGGGCTTATATCAGCCCTAGTCTTGATGTGATTTGTACCAATCTCTTGTGTGAGTGAACCTGTGCTTCTAGCCACGTTTACTTAAGCTAATGAGATTTTGGCTGCTGTGATATGATTACATGGAGTCAAGGCTGAGAAAGCAACGCACAAGCACTAAATAAGGCTGATGGAAAGTCAAGCAGAAAATCAGAAGGAAAAAGGAAGGTAATTACTAGTGGACACACACACTCAATTTTTCACTGCTCTACAAAAATGCAACAATACACAAACTTATGATACAAAAAGTTTACTCATTTACCTTCCCTATATGGCCAATTTAATTTAGTCTAATATTTTAGGATTAAGGCATGTTCATTAAGTATATATATTGTTGTGAGTTTTATGATCCACAGCAACATGAACTGCTACATTAGGCAGCTCTTACCAGGTGTAGATCAGAATGAATTAGATAATAAAAGAACAGGTGCTACTCATACTCTTGGTTTGGAACGGATTACAAAAAAAACGGATTAAAAAAAAAAACGGTAGAAGTAGCACCAGTTCTTTATATTATCTAATTTATTATGATCCACATCTGGTTTTGGCTTCAAAGCTGCAGCAAAAACATACAGTGTAAATGCAGCCTTACTGTATCCTGAGGGCCGCAAAGAAAATAAAAACCTTGTGTTGTATAACATTTTTTACATTGTTGCTTGTAACTTTATTTCCATATGGAAACATTAAAATATAGCATATGGGTCACAGGAATGCTGCCATTTTATTACAGTTAGGCCCTAGTCTATTACTTATTATGGTATATTGTCCTAGTTGCTACCACTAAGTGGTATTTCCATCATTAATTCATAAGTAGTATTCCCATCATTGTGCCACAGTTCCCTAAAGAAAGTTGGCCAAGTGCCCATGTGCATAGCTAAATCAGTGCTGTGGCCCCTTTAGTCTCCATGGCCCTTGGGAATCCCAGAGGTCGGAGCTCCACCAATCATAAGGACATTTCATATCCTTGCGAAATGTGATCACTTTTTGATATGGGAAGACCTCTTTAAGATTTCCCTGCACAATACAGATACAGTCATGGCCATAAATGTTGGCACCCCTGATATTTTTCAAGAAAATAAAGTATTTCTCACAGAAAAGGATTTCAGTAACACATATTTTGATATACACATGTTTATTCCCTTTGTGTGTATTGGAACTAAACAAAAAAAGGGAGGAAAAAATGCAAATTGTCACACCAAACTCCAAAAATGGCCGGGACAAAATTATTGGCACCCTTTCAAAATTGTGGAAAAATAAGATTGTTTCAAGCATGTAATGTCTTGCACTTAGTGTTTGCATTGTTTGTCTGTGTGTGCCACACTGAGCATAGACAACAGAAAGAAGAGAACTGTCTGAGGACTTAATAACCAAAATTGTGAAAAAATATCAACAATCTCAAGGTTATGAGTCCATCTCCAGAGATCAAGATTTGCCTTTGTCCACAGTGCGCAACATTATCAAGAAGTTTGACAGAAGTTTGGGCGTGGACAGAAGAGAAAAATTGATGAAAGTTGTCAATGCAGGATAGTCCAGATGGCGGATAAGCAGCCCCAAACAAGTTCCAAAGATATTCAAGCTGTCCTACAGGCTCAGAGAGCATCAGTGTCAGTGCCAACTATCCGTCAATATTTAAATGAAATTAATCGGAGCGGGCATCTAAAGAGACATGTACTGATACAAAAAACAGATTATGGCGCAAAAAGTGAACCCTCATACAGCCTTGACAAAAAAGTTACAAGGGTAAAAAAAAATGCAATAAAAATTTTTTGATAAAGTTCTGATTTTTTTTTTAATTAGTAAAATATCACAGAAACTATACAAATCTGGTATTGCTGTTATCAGTCCGGCCTAAAGTATCAAAACAATATGTAGCTCAACCACAAGGTAAATGGCGTAGAAAAGAAAAACCACCAAATTTGCTAATTATCTTTTTTACTATTTCAATTTCACCGAATATATATATATATATATATATATATATATATATATATATATGTATATATCAAGGCTTGAACTGTGAGCCACTCACCATTAGCACGCCCACCTCTCCACCTGTGCCACGGGCTGACCGGTACCGCCTCCGGCTAAATGCTTGTACAAAGCTGTACAACTTCCAGCTTTGTACTGCGATATCTTCAATAAAGCAACAAACAGTTTTTACCTGCAACTACTCTAGTGCCAGACCTTATTGTTCTTTTCATATATATATATATATATATATATATATACCGTATTTATCGGGGTATACCACGCACCGGCCTATAACACGCACCCTCATTTTACCAAGGATATTTGGGTAAAAAAAGTTTTTTACCCAAATATCCATGAAAAAATGAGGGTGCGTGTGTGTGCGTGTATACCCCGATATACCCCCAGGAAAGGCAGGGGGAGAGAGGCCGTCGCTGCCCGCTTCTCTCCCCCTGCCTTTCCTGGGGGTCTAGAGCGCTGCTGTCGGCCCTTCTCACCCCCTGGTTATCGGCGGCGCTGCCCGTTCTGTCTCCCTGACTATCGGTGCCGGCGCCGATAGCCAGGGGGAGAGAAGCGGCGCCGACAGCCAGGGGGAGAGAAGGGGCAGCGGCACCCATTGCCGGCGCCGCTGCCCCCCCCCATCCCCGGTGGCATAATTACCTGAGTCCGGTCCGCGCTGCTCCAGGCCTCCGTCGTGCGTCCCCAGCGTCGTTGCTATGCACGGCGCGGCGCTCTGACGTCATGCGCCGCGCCGTTCAGCGCATTGCAATGACGCCGGGGACGCACGACGGAGGCCTGGAGCAGCGCGGACCGGACTCAGGTAATTATGCCACCGGGGATGGGGGGAGGCAACGGGGCAGCGGCGCCGGCAATGGGTGCCGCTGCCCCTTCTCTCCCCCTGGCTGTCGGCGCCGCTTCTCTCCCCCTGGCTATCGGCGCCGATAGTCAGGGGGACAGAACGGGCAGCGGCGCCGATAACCAGGGGGTGAAAAGGGCCGACAGCAGCGCTCTAGACCCCAGGAAAGGCAGGGGGAGAGAAGCGGGCAGCGACGGCCTCTCTCCCCCTGCCTTTCCTGGGGGTGTATCGGCGTATAACACGCACACAGACTTTAGGCTAAAAATTTTAGCCTAAAAAGTGCGTGTTATACGCCGATAAATACGGTATATATATATATATATATATATATATATATATATATACACATTTTTTTGGGGGGTTCGGGGAATGTTATTGAAAAATTAAAAGGTATCATTATAGTAGGTAGTTATGGCTATTCTAGGGCGAGGAGGAAAAAATGAGAGTGTAAAAGCAAAAATTGATCCAGACAAGTGGATCGTCATGAGGGACAAGTAGATTTTGCTCTGTTTTAGTCCCGTGGACAAGTAGTTTTTTATTAAACTTCCACACCCCTGAAGACTACATTTTGCCAAAATGAACTTGCGTAAGCAAAATTCTTCAGGGAAACATCTTGAAAACAGATGAGACCAAGACAGAGCTTTTTGGTGAAGCACATCATTCTACTGTTTACCGAAAATGGAATGAGGCCTACAAAGAAAAGAGCACAGTACCTACAGTGAAATATGGTGGAGGTTCAATGATGTTTTGGTGTTGATTTGCTGCCTCTGGCACTGGGTGCCTTGAATGTGTGAAAGGCATCGTGAAATCTGAGGATTATGAACGGATTTTGGGTTTCACTGTACAGCCCAGTGTCAGAAAGCTGGGTTTGCGTCAGAGATCTTGGGTCTTCAAGCAGGACAATGCAGGAGAAAACCTGTGCAAAGGAAAAGTTGCCCATAGCAATCAATCAGATCGCTTCTGTTCTTCTGCAGAGGCCTTGTTAAAAATGGAAGAAGCAAGCTGATTGGTTGCTATGGGCAACTGGGCAGCTTTTACTCTGCACAGGTTTTGAGAAATCTTCCCTAATGACTCCACACATATGTCAAAAAGAACCCAGAAATGGATGGCAACAAAGCACTGGAGAGTTCTGAAGTGGCCGGCAAGGAGTCCAGATCTAAATCCCATTGAACACCTGTGGAGAGATCTTAAAATTGCTGTTGGGAAAGGCGCCTTCCAATAAGAGAGACCTGGAGCAGTTTGTAAAGGAAGAGTGGTCCAACATTCCGGCTGAGAGGTGTAAGAAGCTTGTTGATGGTTATAGGAAGCAACTGATTTCAATTATTTTTTCCAAAGGGTGTGCCACCAAATATTAAGTTAAGGGTGCCAATAATTTTGTCCAACCCATTTTTGGAGTTTGGTGTGACATTATGTCCAATTAGCTTTTTTTCCCTCCCTTTTTTGGTTTAGTTCCAATACACACAAAGGGAATGAACCTGTGTATAGCAAAACATGTGTCACTGCAATCCTTTTCTGTCAGAAATACTTCATTTTCTTGAAAAATTTCAGGGGTGCCAACATTTACGGCCATGAATGTAGATATAGGTAATAATGAATGGTTTAAGTTCTATTTTATTGTTTCCTAAGCATAAATTGTATTGTCTAAAAAAATACTAAGCAATTTGCGAGTTGACCGCAAGTGCTGTAAAGATAATTATCCAGGACTAGTAATTTGTATACATGCCATGAAAATAATCTTCACTTCAGGGAATAGGAGGAATCTACTGCTGCATTCCCTGGGCACCTGAAGCTAATTGTGCTCTCTGCCTGAAACTCCATCCTACTGCGTCATAGTCATGAGTGCCAACATCTATAAAGGATGGCAGCTGAGAGGACATTCAGTATATGTGGAAATCTTGGGTGTTCTATCCACTCATAGCTTATTAATAGCTCATGATAGGTGAAGGCTTCAGGGCCCTTTCTGATGATGCACTATACAACTGTATGTAAGTTTTTTGTTTTTTATTCATCTTATTTATTTCTATAACGTCAGCATATTCCACAGCTCTGTAAAGGAATTGACAACACTTATTATTTAACAAGTCAGTAAGCAATTCAGACATTTCAAATGTATCGGTAGTTAAAGGGGTACTCCGGTGGAAAACATTTTTTTATTTTTTTATTGACTGGTGCCAGATAGTTAAACAGATTTATAAATGAAAACAAAAATAGAGAAAAAGAAACACAGGTGCCACAATTTGTACTTTGATCTACTTGTTAGTATACATTTTGATCAAAAAGTACAAGCCCACTCGCCACGTCAAGGCCACCTATTTAGAGTGGGTCCCTAACCCAACATTGGCGTAGCGCCGGGCGGCGGCCACTACAACCACCACAACACCATGCCCACAGGGGGAGCGACCCAGTGGCCAGGCAGCCCCATTGCTGCCCAACCAAGCTCCTGACTCCGGGCCCCACCACCCCGCAGACAAAGCATCACAGTAACAAAGACCGCCGCAGTGCAACCACGCCAATGTGAATACCTACCAAGTGCTCCCTGCCACAGGACTGGGAGAATGCTAGGAGGAAACCCTTATGCAGTCTCCTGCTAATTAAAAAGAGTGCTGGCTATGAAAGAGGGGACAGACTACAATTGTAAAACAAAAATAGAGGAAACGAAACACAGCTGAACATCCACAATTTGTATTTTGATCTACTTGCTTCTCAGCATAAATTCAAACACTAACAGGTTGTTAGTATACAGATTAATAAATGACTTCTAGTTAGAAATCTTAAAGGGGTATTCCAGGAAAAACTTTTTTTTTTTTTATATATATATCAACTGGCTCCAGAAAGTTAAACAGATTTGTAAATTACTTCTATTAATTTTTTTTTAATCCTTTCAGTACTTATGAGCTGCTGAAGTTGAGCTGTTTTTTTCTGTCTAAGTGCTCTCTGATGACACTTGTCTCGGGAACTGCCCAGTTTAGAAGCAAATCCCCATAGCAAACCTCTTCTACTCTGCTCTCTGCTGACATCTCTGCTTGTCTCGGGAACTGCACACTGTTGCCAGACAGAAAACAACAACTCAACTTAATCCTTTTAATTATTGAAAGGATTAAGATTTTTTAATAGAAGTAATTTACAAATCTGTTTAACTTTCTGGAGCCAGTTGATATATTAAAAAAAGTTTTTTGATGGAATACCCCTTTAATCCTTTCAGTACTTATCAGCTGTTGTATGCTCCAGAGGAAGTTCTTTTCTTTTTTTTATTTCTTTTCTGTCTGACCACAGTGCTTCCTGCTGACACCTCTGTCCATGTCAGGAACTGTCCAGAGCAAGAGAAAATCCCCATAGCAAACTTATACTGCTCTGGACAGTTCCTGACATGGACAGAGGTGTCAGCAGAGAGCACTGTGGCCAAACAGAAAAGAATTCCTTTGTAGTATACAGCAGCTGATAAGTACTGGAAGGATTAAGATTTTTAATTAGAAGTAATTAACAAATCTGTTTAACTTTCTGGCACCAGTTGATTGATTGTTTTCCACCTATGTACCCCTTTAACCCACCTCCCATTTGTCACATTCACAGGAAGCAGCGATATGGGCTGTTTGGTGATCTCTTCACCTTAGGGAGCTACTCTAGCTGTCCTTCTTTCTAAAATATATCAATACAGATGATTTTCTTTCTCTAACAAATCAAGTAAGAAAAATCTATTTTAACTATATAAAGTCATGTTTATGTGGAAGAGAGAGAAAAATCACTATTCATATTGTTTTAACATTGTCATTGGCATTAAAAGGGACAATCAGAATACAGATTTCTGCTCCTGTAAGATGGACTCTGGGGGGTGTATATAGGTACATATTCTGTTAGTAGAATTGCTTAGTGTTTGCAGTTTTTCATCGGGAGTGTTTTTTTTTTTTTTGTTTTGTTTTTTACATATGACGATACTGCAAATTGTTCTTCTTAGTACCATTTATAGACTGAAATAAAAGTATCCATGGTTACATATGCAATATGTTTTGGAAATTAACATTAACACGCCCCCTCCCATAGGCTTGAATTGAGGGGGCAGGGTGTGACATCATGAGAGGGCGGGGCTATGACATCACAAGCTCCCGGTGCCGGCCTCAGTGTTCAGAACAGTTTGTTACAAACACTGAGCAGCGGAGTACCCCTTTAAGGGCCTCAAGTATGAATTTTTGAGTAGTACAACATGGCACAATGGTGGTTAAGGCAGTGGTGCTATGTCACTCAAGTTATATGTTATACAAAAACAGCTATGTGAACTGATGCTTTTTTCAGGTGGGAATTTTATTTCTAGACAGTAGATCTAATTCAGCAAACCTACTGGCCATACATTTACTAGCGGACTAACCACTAACTACAAATACTACAGTAAGATAGGAACATAACTATTCATCATTCCTTATGGTACAGTTACTTTGTCCTTTACTGTTACACAATAAAAAATCTTTATTTTATTTACCCTGATGATTCTAACAAAAACTGGTTATTTTTCTTTATTTTTGCATATTTGTCCCACTGAGAAGTGTTCCTTAACTGGATGAAACTAGCTAGATATAGCAAGAATTGTAACCACTTCCAAAAATGATGTAATAGTCTTCCACATGCCTGTTGAGGAGTTCTTTGTTGATTCTTATTTGCAGAACTACTTTTATTCAGAAATACTCTACTGTGAGGTTTTCATACATGAATTTCTTATTCATTCTTTTTCAGCATTTCTATAGGTTTGTTGTCAAGGCTCAAGTCCTGCAGGACCGCACAGAAACGGAGTTCCTGCACTTTTTCCAGAGCAGGAACACAGTTCCCATTAGCAGGAGTCCTGCAGGACTAGCCCTTGAGTGGAAATCATGGGTGAGTTCCCACACTTTTTTCCCCAGGACTTGACCTTTGTTTGTTGTACATTTATACCTAAACATATTTTATTTTAAAGTGTAACTCCGATCACACTGCAGCGGCAGAATATCTGTTTAATTTCCCGCAACTTTGCAGCCGAGACTTGCCTGAGACTACAGCGATCAGGATACAGATTTGCCTAAAGTCCAATGCAAGTCTATGGGACTTCAGGCAAATCCATATTATTAGTTATGGAAGATTAAACATGTATCCTGCCACCAGAGAGTGATCAAGGCCAAAACTTTTTTTTTTATATATATATATATATATCAACTGGCTCCAGAAAGTTAAACAGATTTGTAAATTACTTCTATTAAAAAATCTTAATCCTTCCAATAGTTATTAGCTTCTGAAGTTGAGTTGTTGTTTTCTGTCTAACTGCTCTCTGATGACTCACGTCCCAGGAGCTGTGCAGTTCCTATGGGGATATTCTCCCATCATGCACAGCTCCCGGGACGTGACATCCTCATTGAGCAGTTAGACAGAAAACTTCAGAAGCTAATAACTATTGGAAGGATTAAGATTTTTTAATAGAAGTAATTTACAAATCTGTTTAACTTTCCGGAGTTGATATATATAAAAAAAGGTTTTGCCTGGAATACCCCTTTAAGCACTGGTATGTGTGATCTTACCTAGAAGGAAAACATTTAGATTAGTACTCATTTACTTTTCATAACTATCAGTAAGGAAAGTTGGCAACCACAGACATACAAGAAGCAAAAAGTTTTTCGTATATAGTAAAGACTACAATAAATGTTAAATATGGTGGGTTAAAATGAAGCCATTTGCTCTCACTTGAGCTCCATACTTCATTCTGCCATTAAACAAATTGATCTAAGAATTAATAGAGGTTACGTTTCTAAAGAAAACTAGATTCTGTTAGTGGGAAGGCCTTTGAACATTTAGCAAGAAATGCTCCGGGTTATCAATTGTATTGGCAGTGTGCAAAGTAAATAAAAAACTTAAACAACAAACAAAAGAAAGAAAATCGTAAAGGGAAAAGAAATTTAGAACTTAAAGCCACAAACAATAGAGAAGTTGGTAATCATGCACACAAAAAACAGCAGAATAACTGATAAGCAGCCAAGACAGGAAGCACATTGATGATTTTTATATGAGGATCATGTGTGGATAATGTATAATGTATGGCCTCAGTGAACCCCATGCTGTGTCCTGTCTAGTCCACATTATCTTGTCCATCTTGCCATTTGACTTCTCTATAACAGATTGTTTTCATTATCCTTATTTTGCTGGTGTATTCTTACTGTCTAGATCTCCTGAGAGAGAGAACACACCTGGCCCTTCAGTTTGCCAAATGTTACCTTTTGTAATGTTGGAAAAAAAACTAATGTATAAAAAACAATAATATATAATATTGAGAGTTGGGAAACAACTTATGTCTCTTCATCAGGGGTACCTTTCATTACAAAATAAAACTATTAGACTATGGTACTTTTAAGACGATATAGTACTTAGTGTGGCGTCATCAACTTATAAAAAGAGTACTATTTTAACTGCACTACAGGTCCTCAGGTATTGGGTAGAGACCTTTTGGACTAAGAATGGTCAGGAGGGAAAATCAAAGCTGTACTCCTATTTGTCTAGGAGAAATAAAGAAACTTTTTCTGGGTACTTTGTCTCCTTAGCACATTTTTTTTTTTTGGTGGTGTATTTGTGCTGAAATATGCTTCAGGTGGTACTATATAAGGGATTTTTCTACATTACTGCCTAGAACAAAAATGAAGGACTGGCCATAAAGCAGCTACTGAAAATGCCAAACTATCTGTCTGCTCAGGAACTGTTATTGTATTGTTGTTACTGTTGTTATTGTTGTTGTAGCAAGGATCAGGTCTTGTTGTATAAAGCACATGGTAAATGTTTCGGGGAGGTAGAACAAATGAAGGGATGTGTGATGGAAAATTCATACAAAATCACATATGTAAATGCATAATTAATGATGGCAAAAAAGAAAACTACCATTCCATAAATAAATCATATAGAACAAAATATAAATAATACAAAATAATCTAAGCAAAACAAAAATACACTGCCATGCCTGAGAGGAAACCGGCCAAACCTCCTAGATGTTGGAATTACTTAGAGAGCTTTGTTATAGGAAGCAGAATTCACAGCCAGGCCAGCTAGAGCCAGTGTGTATGTAAATCTGCTTCAAATCCTCATAAATGACGTCACAAATCAGGTGTTAAATATAATCAGCGGAGGTGGCAGATTTCCACTCAGTTAATGTTCGTCCCCTTTAAGGCCTTACCATTTGGGACACCTGTTAATGTATCAATGTAATCAGAGGAGTTTGGGTCATCTTCATACACAAAGTTCCGAGAACCAGTCATTCTGGGTTTCCAGGAACCAATCACTTTAGGAAGAATGACTGGACTACTTGTCATTGAGGTAACAGAAGTGGAAGGAGCTTCAATGTCTGTGGTAGCAAACAGATGTTTATTACATTTTATTCTGATGCACAGCTACAATACAATGACCACATCAATATATTATGGCCTATAGTAGCAGAACAAGGGGCAATATGTAAAGTCTGAAAGGGGTACTCCACCGGCCAGTGTTTAGAAGTAAATATTCCGAACGCTGTTTTCATGCTGCTGGGGCCAGCCACGCCCCCCGTGACGTCATGGCCATACCCCTCAATGCAAGCCTATGGGAGGGGGCGTGACGTAGCCATGCCCCCTCCCATAGACTTGCATTGAGGGGCGTGGTCATAAGGTCATGGGGGCGTGGCTGACCCCTGCAGCGCGAAAACAGCATTCAGAACATTCAGTTCCAAAAGCTGGGCAATGGAGTACCCCTTTAAAGCAGCATTAATTCTTGAAATGAATGATAGAAGTAAAACAGAACATACTCTTAAACCCCCCCAATCCCCAACCATGTCAGCCAGAAAGGTTTTCTGCTAGCTCCTAAAACAGTCTCTAAGAATTCCTGCAGAGAATACAGGGGTTGAAAAACTGTTGAAGGCGTAGGGCATAGAAAATGGGTGGAGCTCAATGACTTTTTGTTCTACTGCAAACAGGGTAGAGGAGCGGGGCTCCTGCGCTAGGTGCTGGTTGCCTTACAGCCAGACACAGGGCACTGAAGAAGAAAAGTAGCTGGTGTGGGGGGGATGGTGCATGCTGTATCACAGGGGACACATATTTATTATTTTATATTTCTCATTTTTAATTGTAATATAATTTTTTTTTTTTTTTTTAGCATTTCTTTAAGTGATAAACAGTTATCGCCATCCAAAACAAAGACAGCAATCATTTTGTGTGTTGTCAGATAAATAGTTAAATAGGATGGGTAAATTTTTAAAGGGTCCTTGCCAACACACACACAAAAAGATACCCCTTTTTAGCAGGAAATGCTCCCTTAGGACAAGGGCAGGTGTCAGTCCTCCAGCACATGCTACTTACATCAGAACCGGACTACAGTGCACAATATAATGGCCCCCAAGGGACCAATCATGAATCTGTAGGATGTGTACCGTGCCTTAAAGCCTTCTTACAAACAGGAACTGTCTTATTTCTAAAGTAGGTACTGAGGGGATGGAATCTGGCAAATATTGGCACTTTGGGAAGCTGCATCCACAAAAAACCATTAAGAAATATTGGCAGTCCGTATAACACATATCCCATACACATATATATTGGAAGGAATTTCATTTAAATTTACACCTTATATTACAGCCCTGGTTGTGAAACAAGTTTATATTGTATTTTAGCAATGATATCAACAGGGGCAAAGAAGTGGCAACTTATCTTTCAAGATAATAAGATGGTTATGAGTAATTTAAGGTGTCGGAATTTCATGAACAATTTTATCAACTTTTACCATGGCTGCACAGGTAAGCAACAAGGGAAAATTAAGCATTGAGATAGGAGTCACTTGTCAATTATTTACATTTTTCATTGAATATTTTGATCCATTTAAGTCATACATAACAGGGTAAGACAAACGTTCACAGCCCAGCAGTACACAGTAAAGTACGTATGCAATCAAATACAGAGATGTTGTATGAAAAATGTGACCATCATCTATAACTAATAGATGAGAAACACGCTTTGACAAATGTATGGGGAGCCATAATGAAAGCTGGCTGGCTTTCATGCTGTGGAAATGTCACATACTAATTAAAGACTTTTAATAAAAGATTAGACGCATCAATCAATGACGGGCAATCGGGTAACATGCGGTCACACACTCTGCTTCTTAAAGAAAAAAAGAACAAAAACAAAAAAAAAGGACAGATATCTATCCTTGCAATTTGTGAGTGCATGAGGTTGAAGCACAAAAATGAGGCCAACTGCGAAAGGGTGGGGGGGTCATAAGAGCAGAAAATGCTGAACCGAAAGATAAAGGCAGTTAATTTTAGATAAAATTAGTAAAACTAACCAGATGTTGGATCGCCAAATATTTTGTAATCTGGTGTAGTTGTAGTAGACATTTTTTCTAAAATTAAAGGAACAGGTCATCAGTAAAAGAAACAAAACCAAACAAAAAAAAGTCTAATCTAAAACGAAAAGCAAAAAAAAAAAATGTTGATTCTTTTTCACTATGTCCTTAAGCAGTTGCACATAGCCAAAAAAGTAATATACAAAGAAAAATAAAAAAAACATCATTTCACAACTGCTACTAAATGCAAAACAGCTTAGCCCATGAAAAAGGAAAAAAAAAAGGTTACGGTCAAAAGGTGGTATGTGCATTATGGGAGCACTGTATTCTACTACTACTACTACTACTACTACTACTACTACAACGCACACACTAAAAGGCCGTGATGAGCATTGATTGGTTCTTACCATGGCAATCGCCGAGCTGTGCCGTGTTACCATGTTCCACATCTTGTTCGTAGCCGAAGCTGCGGATTGAGAAGGAGATTTACTGTGAAATATTAACAGCGCACACACACTCCACACTTAGATATAAAGAAAATACATTATAACAGCAAACACAAAAGCGACCAAATATTGTGTAAACATAGAAAGCCAATTTATGCTTGTTTGTACAGGAGAACTGCTTTGTGATAATTAATAGGAATCTCCAGAGGAGCAATACTTTACCTCCCAACTGGATTCAAAGCAGATATTACAATTCCCGCTAGGATTAATGTTTTCTGTCTCCAAAGTATTACGTTAGAAATACAATATAAAATACACAGCGTAATTTTTATCACTAAGCACAAATAATTTCAGTCACATCTACAGGCATTGCGGATGAAGGGAGAAACACATAATCCTAATAAAACAGTTTACGTATAGCTATAATCTTAGATCTATCACTACTGTAGGAGTGTAATCACACTTACAACATGCCAGGCTTGACTCTGCCGCAGGTTTCGTGGTTTAGCCAGGCGCAGTAAGGATCTCTCGAACCAATACAAGACCTGTTTAATAATAAGAATGATTTTGGTAAGGAATTGTTATGGAATGGGCAGTCACTTGCAACCTCGAGGAAACTTTTACATACTTTTTGCACGAGCCGTATCTCTCACAACGACTGAGTGGGAGCCTGATCATGCAACTTGAAAAGGCTACGAATAAGGCATGGTGATCTTTGTCCATCTGCAAGGACAAGACTCGTCGGTCTTCGTCGCTGTCACCGTAACACCTGCAGAGAGGAAATCGCGAGGTTTGTAAATATAAGAGTAGTCATGGGGAAAAATACAATAACAATGAGAATACAATAGAATCAAAGGAAGGACAGGCCTCACTCCCTTCTCATTCAGATAAATGGGTTGTCTCACAATCAAAATAAAGGTAAATTAAAAATACATTGTAAATATACATATACTTTAAAGTGGTACTACAGTGATTTTTCAACTGGTGCCAGAACATTAAACAGATTTGTAAATCACTTCTATTTAAAAATCTTAATCCTTCCAGTACTTATCAGCTGCTGTATAATGTAGAGGAAGTTCTTTTCTTTTTATATTTCTTTTCTGTCAGACCACAGTACTCTCTGCTGACACCTTTGTCCATTTTAGGAACTGTCCAGAGTAAAAGCAAATCCCCATAGCAAACCTAAGGATAGGGGACAAGTTTCAGATCGCAGGGGGTCCGACTGCTGGGACCCCCCGCGATCTCCCGTACGGGGCCCCAGCAGTCTGCAGGAAAGGGGCGTGTTGACCACCGCATGAATCGGCGAGTGAAAGGTCCCCTTAATACAACTATGGTAGAGTTGGAGCGCTGTAGCACTGTATTCTCGGCGCCATAGCGCTGTATTGAGGGGATGTGTCGGCCACGCCATCTGGCCGGAGAGCCGGGGCCCCGTATGGGAGATTGCGGGGGGTCCCAGAGTGCGGACCCCCCGTGTTCTGAAACTTATGCCATATCCTTTGGATAGGGGATAACTTTTCCTATACCGGACTATTCCTTTAAATCAGTGTTGCAAAACCACCAACATCCAGCATGCCCAGACAGCCAAAGGGTGTTGTAGTTTTGCAACAGCTGGACACACACTGGTTGAGAAACACTGCCTTAAACTGTTAAAACATTGGTCTGCGTTCTGCATTTATTTGCAGTAAAATAAAATAAAAAGTTTTGGTGTTTCCCACTTTGAAGTTCTGATCCAATAACTATAACTATTCAATTTTCGTTCTGACTGTAGCCATAATAGCTGGAGGTAATGCAGGCAACACATTAACTTCTAACTCAAAGCAATTGGAATTTAAAGGGGTATTCCAGGCAAAAACTTTTTTATATATATCAACTGGCTCCGGAAAGTTAAACAGATTTGTAAATTACTTCTATTAAAAAATCTTAATCCTTCCAATAGTTATTAGCTTCTGAAGTTGAGTTGCTGTTTTCTGTCTAACTGCTTTCTGATGACTCATGTCCCCGGGAGCTGTCCAGCTCCTATGGGGATATTCTCCCATCATGTAAGGGATATTCTCCCATCATGCACAGCTCCCGGGACGTGACATCATCATTGAGCAGTTAGACAGAAAATTTCAGAAGCTAATAACTATTGGAAGGATTAAGATTTTTTAATAGAAGTAATTTACAAATCTGTTTAACTTTCCGGAGCCAGTTGATATATATACATAAAAAAGTTTTTGCCTGGAATACCCCTTTAACTGCATGACATCATTTCTTTTTTCTCCTGGATGGGGCAGTAGTCATGCGCTTAACACCATTCATACACACCTCATGGAAAGTCTTAACTAGTCTGAACTGATTGATAGTTGTTAAGCAAATAAAACACTCAATGCAAGTCTCCTCATAGAACTTTGCTGCAAAAAGCCTTTACAGACCTATAGAAATGTTATCTGAAGTACGCAATGTGGGTTACACACCAAAAAATCAATATATGATCACTTATTCAGAAGTAGTCAGATACCTGGAAGTTATATATGGATCTATACGAACCATTTACAGTAAACGTACAATTCGCTTTGGTCCAATAAGAACATAACACTCTCAAAATGGCCCATAAAGATTTTCCGGGATGCTGGAAAGAGTCCTTCTGATTTTGCCTAAGATTACTTTTAAGATACGTATTGTTTGACTTATAAATATTTCATGTTTACTGCTGTCGAGAATGTTACCGAGGAATTATGTAGGAGCGGTTAAGTCCCGGTTCTCAGTATATTTATATGAGAACATGGATTATGACATAAACTGTATTATTTTGTGTTTATTACTGTTACTTAAACCTATACTCTTGTATATTTGACAATGTTCTTTTCTCGGTGATATCATTAGGAGTAAATAGACTGAAAATGTGCAATTGTGTAGGAGACGAACTTGCATGTGAAATCAATACATTTGTTTTGTACAAGGTAATGCTTACTTTGCACGGTTGTAGGCATCAATTTCTTCCAGTAATACACTGTCATTCAGGGAAAATGGATTAGTCTTAGCCAAGATCTTTAGCACAATGCCGGCTTCAGAGCCCACAAACATGACTGTATAATTAAGGTAAGGTCCGGCGAGGTGATCCACTGCTACAGCGGTCAATCTATACCTGAAATGAGAAGACATGGATGATATGACTAATATTAGTCATCATTTCAATGGAAGGGAAAGGTATAACTGTTTTGTTTTCAGGGCCGTTTGGGGGCCCCAAGCAAAATAGAAATGCTATGTTTTTTTTTTTTACTCCCCCCCCCTCTATGTTTTTTACCCCTCCCTACCCTACCTATGTTCTCACTTACCTCCTCCGGCTCCTTCCCTGGACCTTGTAACGTGGCCGAGTTCCTCCTGACTGTCACTCAGTCCGGGTACCGCGTGGTACAGGAGATTCAGTTTCCTGTTCCCAGCCGGACTGAAAGGAAGTGAGTACTCAGTGTACACTTCCTGTCAGTCCAGCTGGGAACAGGAAATTGAATCTCCTCTTCCTGTACTGTGTGGTACCTGGCCGGACTGACAGCCAGGAGGAAGAGGAGCTCGGCCACGCTACCGGGAAAGGGAGGAACTCGGAAGTTGACCAGGAGTGCTGCAGCCGCTTGAGGCAATCTATAGAGCCCTAAGACGGCTGCAGCCTTATAGGAAGCACAACAAGCACCGGCTCTGCTTGGGGCCCCGGGCCAGCTCGGGGCCCCAAACAATTGCTTGCTTTGCCTGTCCTTTAGCGACGGGCCTGTTTGTTTTCATTTCTAATTACAAATATTTTGTTTAAACAATTTTAAGACTTTTAGTAACATTTATTTTCTGATTGTATATTTTAGTTTTTATTTCATTTAAAGGGGTACTCCACTGGCCAGCGTTCGGAAGTAAATGTTCCAAATGCTGTTTTCGTGCTATGGGGGTTGGCCATGCCCCTCGTGATGTCATAGTCACGCCCCCTCAATGCAAGTTAATGGGAGGGGCATGACCCCCACGGACCAAAAACAACGTTCAGAACATTTACTTCCGAACACTGGCAAGTAAAGTACCCCTTTAAGGCTGCAGTCACCTTCTAGAGAGCTTATGTTCCAAGCTGAGGATAGTGGATAGGAGAATAATGATAGGAACTGAGGATATTGGCTAATACAACATTTTGTACTGGGAATGCTCTGCCCTTCTGTAATTGGCAGTTAGCTAGCAATTAAAGGTGGGAATTATAGGCAGGCTGTGGCTAGTAGTTAAAGGGGGACTATGGCAAGTCATTATAGAGGCACCTGTGGCTTAACATTATTTTTATATAGATAATAAGCACGTATAAATATATAGAATTTATTATTATTATTAATAATAATAATAACAGAATATCTGACGTGTATAGACTAGTGTATAGAGGCTTCAGTAATACAGTAATTATAGCCTCCAATGATAAGATGATTCTGATAACACATGCCAACATGCACAGCACAAGTAAGAGGTGTGCTTGTTGTGAATGCTGTAGTGGCCAAAGGGAAATAAAATAGAAAACAGCAAAAATGAGAACAATAGATTTTCCAAATAATATGTTATTTAGTTACAAGGGTTTTTAAATGCATAAATGTGAATATGATAAAAAAAATGTTTCAGGATGAATAATAAAATTATTGTTTCAGAGAGGGCCCCCCCCAAGTAAAAAAAATAAAAATAAAATAAATAAATTACAATTAGTGGCTCTGAGTAGCGATATATCACATGGTAGGCCATCCCCGTAAGAGCATGACTGTAAGTGAAATGTCTGGCCATGCTGCAAACATTTTTTTTTACCCTTTAACCTTTATTTTTCTTATTTATATACAGTACCTGACACGAGTTTTCGTGAACCAAGGCTCTTCAACAATAGAAGGGACTGCAGAATCCATTAAAGGGTGGGACTTTATAAAGGCCAGGGTTTCATCAGGGAATTCAGTAGAGGACCTGAAGCCTTCACCGAGAGCATGTCTTGCACAGCAGCCTGGCCTAAAAAAGAGGAACATGATACATTACCCCGATATAATATCAGGTATTTTCACTGGTTTCCTACAAAGTGAAGCACACCTTTATGTGCTTTTGGTAAATATCTGTGGAGCTGATCTTTTTTTCTCTAATACCTTGGTTTGGGTACTTTATCTTCAGGAACAGCTGTCCAAACAGAGTCTGGAGTCTTTTGTTCTTTAAACCTTCCTCTGAATACTTTCTCAATGTCATCCATAGTAAAAGCGCAAACCGCTGAACCTGGTATGCTGAGAAAGAAGCCGAAAATAAGAAAATCTTTCTCATGCACATTGCACAATAGAAACAATTGGAAATGCAAGAAGAAAGTGGAGAACGTATTTGATGTCAGTCTCTTCTTTTTACCTATTTAGCTGTGTAGTAAACACGCCAACAACAGTTGGAACTCCATTGATTTCTATTATGTCTGTTATGGACTGCAGAACATCAAAGTAGAAGAAAGAATCCCCTGGAACAGAGCAGTTGAGTCTTGCCTTCACAAATGAAGTCCAATGTTTTTCAAGGACCCTTTGCGACCCTCCTAGGTCATTTTTGCATATACGTGCTACACGGGAATGTACAGCCTAGAAAATAGAGGTGAATTGATAAAGCGTGAAGAAGTACAAGCACACGTATACGTTCAATCATAAACATTGCATGAGAGGTCATGGGACCAAACTGACCAAGAACAAAAGAGAATGCATTTACTACATTATGCTGTTACTTTACAGGCAGTAAAACTGTAACGTCCTGTGTAGCTTACAAAGAGCAACCTTTTCTAGATAGAGAATGCTATGTACAGTACAGACCAAAAGTTTGGACGCACCTTCTCATTCAGAGTTTTCTTTATTTTCATGACTATGAAAATTGTAGATTCACACTGAAGGCATCAAAACTATGAATTAACACATGTGGAATTATATACAGAACAAAAAAGTGTGAACATATGTCATATTCTAGGTTCTAACCACCTTTTTCTTTGATTACTGCTTTGCACACTCTTGGCATTCTGTTGATGAGCTTCAAGAGGTAGTCACCTGAAATGGTCTTCCAACAGTCTTGAAGGAGTTCCCAGAGATGCTTAGTACTTGTTGGTCCTTTATGCCTTCACTCTGCGATCCAGCTCACCCCAAAACCATGTCAATTGGGTTCAGGTCCGGTGACTGTGGAGGCCAGGTCATCTGGGGTAGCACCCCATCACTCTCCTTCTTGGTCAAATAGCCCTTACACAACCTGGAGGTGTGTTTGGGGTCATTGTCCTGTTGAAAAATAAATGATGGTCCAACTAAACGCAAACCGGATGGAATAGCATGCCGCTGCAAGATGCTGTGGTAGCCATGCTGGTTCAGTATGCCTTCAATTTTAAATAAATCCTCAACAGTGTCACCAGCAAAGCACCCCCACAACATCACACCTCCTCCTTCACACCAGCACACCTGTGAAGTGAAAACCATTTCAGGTGACTACCTCTTGAATCTCAACAAGAGAATGCCAAGAGTGTGCAAAGCAGTAATCAAAGCAAAAGGTGGCTACTTTGAAGAACCTAGAATATCACATATTTTAAGTTGTTTCACACTTTTTTGGTATGTATATAATTCCACATGTGTTAATTCATAGTTTTGATGCCTTCAGTGTGAATCTACAATTTTCATAGTCCTGAAAATAAAGAAAACTCTGAATGAGAAGGTGCGTCCAAACTTTTGGTCTGTACTGTATATCCTATAGTTTCATGGCATATAATAGGACTCTGCACTGTAGATTTTTCAGTAGCTTTCCAGACTTAGAATCAGGCACTATAACCAATTTGAAGGAGGTTAAATCAGAGATCGGGGGGCCTGATGAAACGCCTAACGGTGTGAAACAGCAGTTGTCGTCCAGCTGTACGCTCCTGCTGTCCTAGCTCTGCTCGTGACACTGGGTCCAGCTATGTCTATGTTCCATTTATGAACGCTGAATAAACTGTTGCAGCAGGATTTACAGGTGTGTGCCAAGATTTCCTCTCCTTCAAATTGGTTATTATGTCTACATACCTATGTTCGTGCAGCACCGCACTGTCCCTGGACTGCTAAAGACATCTACTTCAGCTGAGTGTTTGTGGCATATTGCTCCTTATTACTGTTCACACAGGCAGTGCCCCATCATTTCTTTGTTTTGGATTATTTTAGCATCAGGCACTGTTTACATAGTTCTGCTTTTGCAACCATATTACTGCATCACTTTTGCAAAGTCCTCATATTTTGACTCAGTAATATTAGTATTCTGAGCAACCTCCTGTGCTAGATAATGCCTTTGGATCTATAATGACTGCCCCTGCCATGTGGTGCCCTGTTATTAATACAAAAGCACATGAATGAACAGGTCACTGACTCCTGACACCATCAGCACACTCCCTTCCTGCTGTCTTATAATAGTCTGGCCACAGAACCTTCTACCCGTGCCCATAACTTATCACGGCAAACGCTAACAAAATAGAATAGGGACATTTAGCACAAATGTTGATAAGATCAAAAACTACCGATATAAAAAGGTACATTAAAAAGGATTTCAAGTTTTTTTTTAAATTATACAAAAAAGATATATACCGTATATACTCGAGTATAAGCCGAGTTTTTCAGCACGATTTTTCGTGCTGAAAACGCCCCCCTCGGCTTATACTTGAGTGAACTCTCCGTCTGTCAATCCTTTCTCAGTGGTCTTCAACCTGCGGACCTCCAGATGTTGCAAAACTACAACTCCCAGCATGCCCGGACAGCCGATGGCTGTCCAGGCATGCTGGGAGTTGTAGTTTTGCAACATCTGGAGGTCCGCAGGTTGAAGACCACTGATGAAGGGATTGACAGGTGGTGATGATGAAGGGGGGGGGGGATGATGACGAGGGGGATGATGACAGGGGGATGATGAAGGGGTGGATGATGAAGGGGGGGATGATGAAGGGGGGGATGATGAAGGGGGGGATGATGACAAGGGGGATGATGACAGGGTGATGATGACGGGGGTGTTAATTAAGGATCGACCGATATCGTCTTTTAGGGCCGATACCGATATTCTGTGGAGGTTAGGGCCGATAACGTATACCGATATTCTGGCGCACTGCACCACACCGCACCCCCCCTGCACTGCACCCCCCCCCCACACAAAGCACCGCGCCACACCCCCCACCCCGCACCGCTCCGGCCAGAGACGCCGCCCCATTGCCTCCCCTATTCCCCGTTTTATAATTATCTGCTCCCGTGGGGCCCGGGTCCGCTCTATTTCTGTCTCCGGCACCGTCCTCCTGAGCTGTTGCTGTGCACAGGAGCCAGAAATAGCGTGGACCCTGGGAACAGGTAATTATAGAACCGGGGATGGGGGAGGCAATGGGGCAGTGGCCAGGGCGGTGCAGGTGGGGGGGGGGGTGGCGCGGTGCGGGGGGCTGGGCATTATCGGCAAGGTAATTGCCGATAACGTCCAAATTCGTGAATATCGGCCGATGATATCGGTCGATCCTTAGACTGTTAATGAGGGGGGCGGATGATGACAGGGGGGGGATGTTTTATTTCCCACCCTAGGCTTATAGTCGAGTCAATAACTTTTCCTGGGTTTTTGGGGTGAAATTAGGGGCCTCGGCTTATATTCGGGTCGGCTTATACTCGAGTATATTCGGTAAATCTTTTTCCTTTTATATTCTATGTCATATGAAGACAAATGCCAATTATATGGAATTTTCACTTTCTTGGATGTTCGAAATTTTCGCTTTCAGCAAACCTTAGTTTGTCCACATTAAGCCGTGAAAGAAAGCAGACCGCATTTAACTGCAACCTGATGTCCATTTTAATGCACCAGTGAGCAAAGCCCATAACATTCGCACAGATTCCCCACCTTTTGTGGACTCTTTAATTAACCATGCGTAAATGGTTTAATAATTTACAGTAGAATGTCTATAATGTAGCCAAAGTATCATAAACTGCATTTGTGTCATTTAAATATTTAACATTTGGGAGGCACAAGGGAACCTCTGTTGAAATATAAACATATTTATGCATTTCATTCTTGCCAAGAAATAAAGTGATTTTCTAATCAGGGTCATGCAGGAATCTGCCAGCCATTTTGGTCTCGGATATAGCCATGTATTCTTTTCTGCACATTTGAAGGACTGATAACACACCTAGGCTGCATTAGATACATTCGTTTTCTAGGTCATGGAAAGTCCGTCTTTGAAGATTAATTAAAGAAAAGAGTGAGGCAAATATCTCAGCAATAGATTGTAGAAGAAGCAGATGAAAATGAACAGCCCCAAGGCTAATGGATAATTTTATAATAGCAGAGAGATTTATCAAGCACCGACTCGCTCAAAATGTTATGCCACATTTGTGAACTTGAACTCCTCATCTTCGCTCATACCATGCTAAACACTAGAACTTGGAACCCCCCAAATTTGCACTTACCTTGCCTAAATTATTATGCTCCACAGCAATCTCTCGGAAAAAGAAGTAGATGTAGTTGCCGTACTCTATTGCGTGCAGAAAATGCGGCTCTGGAAAGTCAGTAGGACAGGATACATATATCAGTTATATTGGATAAAAATACACAAGCGCAACATGAATGTATAAACTGAAATGCAAACTCGGTGAGCACACATTTGTACATTTATGTAAATATACAAAAAAATGTATATATCTAATAAATATATATATATATATATATATATATATATATATATACACACACACACTATTATATATATACACACACAATAATATATATATATATTTATATATATATATATATATATATACACACACACAATAAATATATATATATATATATATATACATACACACACACTA